>NC_045446.1:41659707-41985986 GCF_002776525.5 Piliocolobus tephrosceles
AAAAAAAAGATTGATATGACTTGGAAACAGCAGGGAGATTACAATGAAGTAACATATTTAATCAGAATCGCTGTTACAGATGTGCTCTTTTCAATGAAGTGTATCACTCAATATCCTGGTTCTTGACATTCATCTCTTGGTTTGGAGAATGCAACTTTCTTTATTCTAATAAGTAGAAAATTCCAGAATCAGTTTGCATATGTTTGACAGTAACAATAGAACTCTTACTATCCTATACACCATCTCCAGCCTTGTGACATAACCAACAGGGACCATGGATATTTCAACAGATCATCAAGCTCCTCTACTATTTTATGATATTTGACATTGGAGATTTGATACTGGAAAGCAAGAATAGTAGGCAAACCGGACGGTTTCATAAAATACACACATTCTGGAGGGTAGAGAATAAATCTCATGAAAATGCAGAAAGGGGATTCTGCCAACTAAACAAAGTTTCTGGGTCTAGTAGTAGGGGCCAGGTAGGAACATTGCCCTTTTAGGAAGGGCACAATTCAAATGTTCCTCGCTTGTTCTTGTCTGATGGAGACTGAATTTCTACCATGGGAACCAGTAATCATGAAACATTAACTGTTTATGATGAACTTATTGCCATGTGATCTACTGGGCTATATTTTTTTATTGTGCCCAGCACTACTTTATCATTGAATATGTGAAAAGAAAATATCTTAGGCCCCCAAAATCACTAAGCTAAAAGGAAAACTCAAGCTGGAAAGTGCTTAGGGCAATCGTGTCTCCCATTCTATTCAAAGTTTTACCTCTGCTCACTGAGATAAATGGGATTTCTGATTGCCTCCTTTGGAAAGGCTAATCAGAAACTCAAAAGAATGCAGTTGTTTGTCTCTCATCTATTGGTGACCTGGAAGCATCCTCCCCACTTCGTGTGTTTCTGCCTCTGCCTCAAGTTGTCCTGCCTTTCCAGACCAAACCAATGTACTTCTTACATATATTGATGGATGTCTCATGTCTCCGTAAAATGTATAAAAGTAAACTGTGCCCCGACTACCTTGGGCACACGTCATCAGGACTTCCTGAGGCTGAATCATGGGTGCACGTCCTCAATCTTGGCAAAATAAACTTTCTAAGTGAACTGAGACTTGTCTCCGATTTTCTGGGTTTACAAGTTCAAGTGCCATGTATGGGATGGGCTCAATTAGATATTAAGATCTAAATAAGTTCCATAGGTACATCACTCATTCCCTATCTTGCCCACTTTTTCACATTGCTGCTTTCCGTGCCCCCCCAACTGCAAATGTAGCCCGTATCAAGTCTCCTGTGACCAGTTTTATTTGAAAAATAAAAGTCAAGTTGCTTTATGTACTATTCTTTTTATTCTATATGATATACCAACACGTAATGATATGGCATTGAAACCCCATTTAGGCATATCTCTGGAAGATGGTATAGAACAGAAACACTCTCAGGGGAAAAGAAAAAAAAAAATTAAGCAAGACATTTCATTGTCTCTCATTTGGAGGTGAATAATTTGGCTATTTGTTCAGACTTAGAAAAATAGTGACAGGGGGATTTAATTTTATACTGAGAAATAATTCAACCTGAGGAAGCAATTACAAAGTAAATAAAAAATTTAAAAAATTCAGTATATTTAAAGCTTAAATATATTTTACCTACATTTTACAAATCCTGAGGAACTGGACTTCACCACTAACTTTCTTTTTCCTTTAGTCTCTTGTAGCAACATACCTATAAAAAATTATTTCTTTCCTCATCATTCCACCTATATTCTTCCCATCTCATCATAATATATTCTGTTTAATTCTAGCATTATGTTTACAATTTAGAACAATAAATTTTTAAGGGATATAAAATCATTTAGCTGTATAGCCAGCAACGAATGACTCCAGAATAATCACAGCTGAGATTTTATTTTCTTTTTCATATTATTGCATATACCATACTTTCTTGTTCTGCCAGAGTGATCAGCAGTAAACACAAATATCTGGATTTCTCAGAATTAAATTTGATAAGATGTTCTCTGAACAAAAAGTGCTACTGATACTTCTAAGAAAATCTCTAATCTTTATGTCTTATTTAATTCCCGGAGGGCACAAAACAACATCCTGAGGTATTGTTATCTTGCAGCTCAAGGAACCAAGTACTCTTGATGGGCAAATGCATTGTAGGCATTCTATCTGCAGGATGTTCTTTCTCCTGAACAAGGACTGGATTCTACATTTAGATGGTTAATGTTCAGTTCCTTCCTTGGAGCATAATGTAGCATTCTACTAGGTAACAGAACTTCTTTTTTCCCCCCTCCTTCATCTGATTCAAACTTGATCTAACCACCCAGGGTTCTTTGAAGTCAGAGGAAGCTCTGAACCCAGAGAAACTCTGATATCTGAAGAAGAGACTCGAAATAAACGAGACAAATGCAAAGGAAAATTAGTAGAAAAAGAGAGGTTAAACCTTATGAATGTCTTGCCCCACACTGATGCCCCTTGGTTGAGAGAGTCTTTTGCATAAATCAGCAAACTTGTGATTGGTGGGGGGGGAAACAAAAAAGAGAGAGCAAATATACAATAGGAAGGGGTTTGTACTGTGGAACACTATTTGCACCAGGAAAAGAAAGTTCATGCATAAATGTAATAATTCCCCTGTCTTGATTAGAGATGCTAACTGGATCAGGTAGCTGAGAGTCAAAAGGCATAGAACATAACCTTAAACTTGTCATTTGGTTTGATTTTCTCATCCTAAAATGATACTGCAAAGATTCATTTCATTTATATTTTTGTCTTTAAACATCCTCAACTCCAGAAATATTAAGATTTATAATTACAGTGAATTTATAATATTATAATACCTATAAATGAATTAAATAAAATTACACATTAAACGGCTGCACACTGGTCTCAAATGTTTCCACCCATCTACTGTCCAATTCTGTGAAGTCTCTGCATTGATGTCATGCAGAGTTAGAAAATGGTCCACTACACGAAAGCTAAGATTAACTACTTAGAGCTCACACACACAAAGAAGCTATTTTTAAATTGATCTATTGATGTCTGCAAGAAAGAATCATAGGACAGAATTGTTTCCATTCAGAGTATTTTATCAAACCAAAGCTAGATATGAAAGAGTCATGGATTTATATCTGAAATATTAAATATGTGAACTAACATTTATTAAAATTTACTTACAGATTTAAGTGCATTTAAATCATCCTTAATACAGACATACTTCACACATACCAGGCATAACTTACTCGTTCAAATTTGTTTACACAGCTGTAAAATCTCCAAATTAACTATCAACCAGGAAAAGTAAAAAATATTGCTATGAAAATGAAGAGATAAGATTAAAGCTGCTAGAAAAAAAATTACAGAGAGCTTCCTGTGGCATGGCTTTGGATGGGTGTAAGTTTGTTGTCAATCTTTTAAAAGTAATTCTGTTTCAACATCTCCCTATGCACAGTTTCACTAATTCAGAGAATGTATTGACTAATGTATCTATTTTCGCCACCAGTTTTTTGGAACTTCAAAATGCCAAAATGAGAAATAATTCTATACAAACCATAAATGAACACATGAGTATAAACACATGTAAAAGCAGACTTAATATTGTAACCTCCAGACTATTTAAACTCAATTTTAAAGCCTCATTTTTTCTCATGGGAAATATTCACTGTAATCCTAATTACCTGGGTTGTAGTGAATCCATTATTGTTTAAATTTGTATTTAGATTTAACAATATCAACATGCTTACAATCTCATAACTTTTTTTTTTTGTTTCTAGACCAAAAATGAACTGAAAATCTTGAGTTCAACAGAAGTATATTTATGAACAATAGTAGCCATGAAGATATACATACTAATGTTTTGGCTTTTCATCTTTTAAAATTTTACTATAAAAGGCAGAAAAGAAAATGTAGTGATCTTTGCACTTTTCATATGGTAAGGCACAAGTTATTATTGATTTAAGCTGCATATTACTGGCGGTCAGTTGTGAATATATAAATGCTGCTAAGAACACGGAAGGCAATTCAGTCAAGAGCAACTATGTCAACTTTTACTTCAGATCAAATTTGATGTATTGAGCAGTGAAAGTGAGGTCATAACTGGTATTTTTTTTCAACTTTTATTTTAGGTTCAGAGGGGAGACATGTGCGGGATTGTTACGTGAGTAAATTGCACCTTGTTGAGGTTGGGTATACAAATGATTTCATCACCCAAATAGTGAGCATAGAACTTAATAGGTAGTTTTTTGATCTTCACCCTCTTCCCGCCCTTCCTGCTCAAGTAGGCCCCACTGTCTTTTGTTCTCCTCTTTGTGTCCATGTGTATTCAGTATTTGGCTCCCACTTACACGTGAGACCATGTGGTGTTTGGTTCTGTTCCTGCATTAACTTACTTAAGATAATGGCCTTCAGCTGCCTCCATGTTTCTGCAAAGGACATAATTTTGGTTTCTTATGGCTGCATGGTATTCGTGGTATATAGGGACCATATTTTCTTTATCCAGTCCACCGTTGATGAGCATCTAGGTTGATTTCATGTCTTTGCTATAGTGAATAGTGCTGCTATGAACATACAGGTGCATGTGACTTTTTGGTGAGATGACAATAAGTATTTTTAAACCTGCAGTTGTTCAAGTAACACATTTAAGGTTTTATACTGAAACCTTTATCACAATCTGAAAAAAAATTTAGCTTCATATTCAGTCAAACAAAATTGCCTAGGTTCACAGAACTATTTCAAGTTTAATAACTTGCTGCAGTTCTACTACTAACTGAAAAAAATTCTTTTGTTTCTTTATGTTTTATAGTTTTATTATAAAAATTATAATATTGAAGTAAATGTTTAAAAGGAAAGTAGTTACATAACTTTCGATCCGTAAATATCCTCAACATTACATATTATCATGGAGATTGGGGCAAATGTATACATGTCTGCACATAGCAACTCTCATGCTAAATACAAACATTTATAAAGCATTTATTTTCTCCCTTCCAAGTACTAACCAGGCCCGACCTTGCTTAATTCCCGAGATCACATGAGATTGGGCATGTTCAGGGTGGTATGGCCATAGACTATAAAATATTTATTTTCTTATAGTTAATCAAAAATTCTTATAAGGGTCTCCTATCTTTCACATAGGAAAAACAGATTTTATCAAGAGCCCTATTTTGTGCAATGCTCTATGGAAGGTATGCATGCATAGGAAACTATGGCTCAGACATATCCAATGAATAAATAAAACTAGAACCCAAGCAAAATGCACTTAATGTCAAAGCCTTTGACCTACAGGCTAATGCTTTAGGGTTATCTTACATTTGAGTCTTACAATTACAAATCTATTTGGGAATCTTTGCTTCTGTTTTAAAAAAGCAAAGACTTACAAACAAAGCAAAACCGGAAAACCGCACAATGGCCTTAATAGAGTTGGTTAATCTTTATTACTCTGGAGGATTCAAGGATTCTTAACACTGAGGCATTGGGCTCTCCATCCTCAAAAACAAGCAATACAGGTTTCAGGAACCTCGTAATGTGAAGGTAATGCTTTCAAGTGTCTGGGCACCACAGCTTATTTCCCTCTGTTCATTGCTTTACAGTAAACCTTCTATACAAATTGTCCTCTTATTGGCATTATATTTTTCTCATCAGTAGCTGATGTAGAGGCCAGTTACATCATGATGGAAACGAGAGCAGAAGAAAAATTGCTGTCCTAACATTAAGCTTGACACAAAGCATTTTCATAAACAGTCTCTCAGTCCTGGGCTACCCATAATGAACCAAAATGAGACAGCATTAAACTTGCAAAGTTGTCTGTATCAAATTCGTGATTGGTCATTTACCAGCCAATCTTGTACAAATTGCTTAGGTCTTCAACCATCCAATCAAGGAGAAAACTAAAAGAAATTCATGGTTACCAAACTTTGCTGTGCATTAGAATCACCTGGGGTGATTTTTTAAAATTCCAGTGCCCAGGTTTCACCCTATGGGATTAAATCAGAATGTTAAGGCATGGGATCCAGGTCTCAGTATTATTTTATTTTATTCTTATTTTTGAGAAAAGGTCTCACTCTGTCTCCCAGGCTGGAGTGTAGTGTTGTGATCTCGGCTCACTGCAACTTCAACCTCCTGGACTCAAGTGAACCTGATGTCTCAGCTTCCCAAATAGCTGGGGCTACAGGAACCCACCACCATTCCCTGATAATTTTTTTGTGTTTTTCTTACAGATGGTGTTTCATCATGTTGCCTAGGCTGATCTTGAACTCCCGAACTCAAGCAATCTGCCTGTCTTGACCCCCACAAAGTGCTGAGATTACAGTTGTAAGCTACCACATCCAGCCCAGCTCTCAGCATTTTTCTTAAAGATGCTCAGGTAATTCTGATGTGCAGCAAAGTTTGGGAGTCATTTAATTAATTAATACCTTCACAGAGCTGCTTTTAAGATTAAAAAAAATAGAGGAAGGTTTTGTATATTATACAATACAGAGTAATATAAAATATCTAAAAAATAAATTCAGTGGCAATACACACATACACACACACACACACAAACACACACACCCCTTTTATTTTTTCTGTCAGAGTTGCAGAAAAGGCTTAATAGTTGCTTTCTGTAGTAAGTTGTCTTCAACATTTTTATTTTTATTTATTTTTATTTTTTTTAGATAGAGTCTTATTCTGTCACCCAGGCTGGAGTGCAATGGTGTGATCTCTACTCACCATAACCTCTACTTACTGGGTTCAAGCAATTCTCCTGCCTCAGCCTCCTGCGTCACTGGGATTATAGACATGTGTCATGGTGCCGGGCTAAATTTTTTAAATTTATTTTTTATATATTTATGTATTTATTTTAGTAGAGACAGGTTTTGACCAGGTTTGCCAGACTGGTCTCAAACTCCTGATCTCAAGTGATCTGCCCACCTCAGCTTCCCAAAGTAAAGTACTGGGATTACATGCGTGAGCCACCATGCCTGGCCAACATTATTTTAATATTTTTTATATCTCTTTTCATTCTCTATTAAAAATTAAGTACAATCTCTCTTGTTTTCTTCAAAAAAAGTCAAACACCATGCTTTCATCAAATGTTTATAATCACTAGAAAAGAATATTAGAATTAATGTGGAGAAAAGAAATCTGAGTAGTTAGAAATAAAACAAATAATTTGTCCAAATTTACTTAGTTCAATGGTACTATTATTTAGAATAAACAAAAAATTACAGTCCAGAAATTTTGATCTAGTATTCCGCCATAATATTTTTGAAAACAAAGATCTGTTCAATAAATCTTTCTTGGCTAGATTTGTGCATTGCCTAATGTCACAATTATTTCTCTGCGAAGATTTTAGTCAATACTTTAGATTCATCAAGTTTATATACAACACTCTTTTAATACCATCATTTTTCATAAGCTTTTATTTAATTAGATTCACCAAAAGGATTATGCAATTTGTGTAATTAGAGTGCAAATAACACGTCACCTAATTAAAAAGAACCCTCTGTACTTTGTTGTTAGTATAGACCTTGATGCATCTGTTCACAATAAATTTTTTAATTACACGCAATTTATAAGCAATTATAAATGTAATCTACCACCTAAGAGTGATTTTTGCATTGCGATCTTTTACCTTTGTGGGCTTGTTAACATCCATGCTCTCCTTGAATTTCTCCTGCACAGTTTCTGCAAGTTGACAGAGCAAGGCACCATTGTCCAACTTCTCCATAAAAGTTTCTGCTGTAATCTCCTTCCCTGAAATAACAAAAAGAAGCATTATAAAAAGAAAATCAAAATGTCAGATTCACACTAAATAAAGTATTTGACATAATCTTATTACTAAAATTGCTATTCTAGCTGAGTTACGTATCTGGGATAGGAGCTTACCAGAAATAGTCATTTCTTTGGAATTTTCTATTTTCCATTGGATGCAAGAATTTCAGCATTTAATATTTTCATAACATAGTGCTAACTGCATAAAAGTTTTATTTCATATTAAAGGTGGCAAAATGATATCCTGGGCAAAAGAATTCCATCATTTAGTAATCGGGGGAATGAAAACTAACCAACAAAACTCAAAGAACCAGCTTTACCAGTGATTTCACACTTTGGCCTCCATTAATCATTCCATTCTCATCCTCAATGGCCCATTCAATTACTTTGACCCATAAGGCAGGAATAATGCAGGACAAGTATTTTTTGTTAGGTGTATGTCTGACTACAAGAACAACGTAGGTCTCTCTCTCTCTCAACAGGATTGTACTCTATCACCCAATCTGGAGTGCAGTGACAGGATCATAGCTCACTGCAGTTTCAGACTCCGGGGGGCTCAAACAACCCTCCAGCCTCAGCCTCCAAAAGTACTGGGATTATAGTCATGTAATCTGGGGTGCACCCAGCCAGATCAATTTTCTTTAATTTAAAATAGAGCCATGTATATATTTTTAAAAACCACCATTGGGAACTTTAATAGCATGGCCAATATATAAAACCATATTTCTAGATTCTATTGAAATGGTTTTCCTGATTAAAATAACACAGGTAGGCTGGGCACAGTAGCTCAGGCCTGTAATCCCAGAATTTTGGAAGGCTGAGGTAGGTGGATCACTTGAGCTCATGAGTTACAGACCAGCCATGGGGCAACATGGTGAAACCCCATTTCTACAAAAACACAAAAATTAGCCAGGCACGGTGGTGCATGCCTGCAGTCCCAGCTACTTGGGAGGCTGAGGTGGGAGGATGGCTTGGGTCTGGGAGGCAGAGGCTGCAGTGAGCTGAGATCCTGCCACTGCACTGCTTTCTTATATACTCTTTCAAAACGTATCTTTCTCAAAGCCCTCTCCTTTTTTGTTTCCTATTAATCTAAGTTTCAGAATATTCCATTTTCCTGCCTTATGTTTCTGTAAATTATTTGCCAGAAGTCCTACAGATTCAAGCTTCCTTCTATTTCTCATGTCATAACCTTAATGAAAATCTTCATAATGTGATACTTAAACCTCTAGCAACAAGAACAATGGCTATTCTTTCTGTCCTCAGCTTCTCTCTCCAATACATACCATGCTCACTGCTAAAATTAAGATTGCTAAACACCGTCCTCACTGAGGCATTCTCCAGACACCTTTATTGCACAATCCCTAATTTTCTTCTTTACCTGGAATATGAAAACTACTTATGTTATTTATAATATTTACTTTCTGTAATTTTGTGAAATAATTTTCTTATTATTTGAAAATACGGCCTGGCATGGTGGCTCATGCCTGTAATCCCAGCAATTTGGGAGGCCAAGGTGGGCAGATCACCTGAGATCAGGAATTCAAGACCAACCTGGCTAACTAGGTGAAACCCTGCCTCTACTAAAAATACAAAAATTAGCCAGGTATGGTGGCGCACGCCTGTAATCCCAGCTACTTGGGAGGATGAGGCAGGAGAAAGGCTTGAATCTGGGATGCAGAAGTTGCAGTGAGCAGAGATCACACCACTGCACCCCAGCCTGGGCGACAGAGTGAGATTCTGTCTCGTGAATAAATAAATAAATAAAATCCAGCTGGAACAACAGATGAACCATTTACCATTTAAGTTAAACTCACAGTATCTAATATATTTGGATTTCAAGAAACATCTGCTTAAAATGACTTTTTTTTTTCCATTTTGGGGGGCAGTCTTAGGGACAAAGAATTACTTTTTAAACGAACGTTCTTTTTCCTCTACTGGGTAGTTCATATTTTGGCCCCCAATTAGAATAATGACTTCTGCAGGTGGAAAAACATCAGTAGCTTTAAATACTCACCACACAGGTAGCCTGTGCAGAACTTTTATTTCAAAACTGTGTGCAGCTCAGTTCAGAAATGAAAGTAGCATGCCAGAATACAAAAAGCCAGCATAACAGAATTTGTATTGTGTATTCATCATATTGGCCTTCATTTTCCTTTTCTTTTCTTTTTTTTTTTTTTTTCCAACAGAAAGTGACTAGCCACAGACTGGAGTGCAGTGACGCAATCCCGGCTTTATTGCTGAGATCTATTGCCAGGCTGGAATGCAGTGGCATAATCTCGGCTCACTGCAACCTCTGCCTCCCAAGTAGCTGGGACTACAGGCATATGCCACCATGCCCAGCTAATTTTTGTATTTTTAGTAGAGACAGGGTTTCACCATGTTGGCCCCGATGGTCTCGATTTCTTGACCTAGTGATCCACCCACCTCAGCCTCCCAAAGTGCTGGGATTACAGGCATAAGCTGCCACGCCAGGCTGCATTTTTAAATAAGAACAAAATTACAGAAAGCAAATATTGGAAATAATTTTCTTAATTATAGTGTTATTCAAATAAATTTAAATTTTAAGATAAAGAAGATAAATTTTAAATTGTTGAATTATTTCTTTATAAATTACTTGCAAGATTTTCCACTTTTAATAGATCTTTATGTATTTTTATTTCATTAAGTTCTATGGCAGTTTGAAGATTCCATTCATAATTTTAAGTTATAAGATGTTTACAATATATTTAAAAGAACACGTAAATCATAAAAAGAAAAAAATAGCTTTCATTAAAAAGCCATTAACAATTTACCAAAAGGTATGATTTTTACTTTATATGCATTATGTCTTTTTAGTTATCTTGTTTTTCATGAATACTTGTAAAAAGAATTTTACATTGAACATCTGTATCTAATGAAAAATATATTAGGTGTCAGCTTTCAATTCTGTATATTTTATAGCTCTGAAAGGTGAGTTTTTTTTGGCTAAAACAGACTATTACATACTTTATAGTTGAAATGTACTGCCTCAAATGAAGAAAAAATACAAGTCTGAGACTTTTATAAATAACTTCATGTGTAACATATTTTCCTTCCAATGACTAAAAATTATTAAATATATACTTTATGATTACAATCACTATGTGATTGTAAGAAATCAGTTATAATCTTTATATGGGGATGATATATTATCTAGTTCTTTATTGCATTAATATTAATGATATCAACAGTATTTTTTTCAAAAAACAATACAATATAAAAGTAGTTGAATTTATCTATGGCAAATTCTTAAGAACAGGCTATGTAGAAATAATTACAATTTCTCAAGTAAAAGTCATACATAGGTAAATATCTCTGTTAAACAGAATCAGATCTTCTGTAATTTAAATTGTGCACCTGGTTTAACACATCAGACCACACGTACTGGAAACAGTGTGATTTTAGCACCAGAGAATCATTTCTTCCCTAACCCTAGCATTTCATTGTGGTTGGTGTTTGTAGGGAAAGAAAGAACAATAAATAGATACAATTAAAGCATGTTAAAGTCCTGACCAGTGCTGGTCCATAAAGCCATTGGTTTGAACATTAATCTAGCATATCCTAGTCTAGAAGTAATAGTTTTGCTTCATGAATTTATAATTGTGATATTTAATCTTCACATGATTAATTTAGTCAAGAATGACAACTTGCCAGTAGATCAAAATCAGGAAATTTGATTAAATATTGTGGCTAGTTGCTTTCTGTTAAAACATTATAGCTCAAAGGTGAGATATAAACATCTGCCTGAAATCTTTTGTCAGGCAACTATAATCAAAATGCACACACATACACATCAGTGTATTCCTCCCAGAAATATGTTTGCCATAACTTTTGTAAAGATTTACATATCAGCCTATAAAGTGTTTTAGACTGGGGCCACCTGGAAAAAAATAATCCTTTTAATCTTCTAAGTTGCTGAGAAAGAATGTTTTCTTCCCAATAAATTAGCAGTATTAAATTTCTAAAGAATTCTAATAATCATTAGAATTTAACAGTTGAGTTCTTATTATATGTCAAGTACTGTTCTAAGCATTTTACATGAATTCATGCATTTAATCTTCTCAAGAAAACTGTGAAGTGGGTGCTACTATATATCCATTTTGCAGATAATGAAACAGATGTATAGATTAAGTAACTTGCCTCAGGTCACCTAATTCGCAGGCAGAGGAACTTGGCTCTTTGGCAATTTAGGTTCAGAGTTTATGCTTTTAGCCACTATGGTTGACTACTTAAATATTTGCTGAATACACAAATGACTATTTTCCATGACAATGAATTATCCCTCTTGCAGTTGTCTTTTTCTATGTAGAAATACCACAGAAACCTCTTTAGGAAAAAAAGAAGAAAACAAAAGAAGCTTGGGGTTGAAGATTGTGGTGCTGAAAAATGAACAGCAATCCACCTTGTAGGTTGGAAAATGGCTAACAATATCATTCAGGCAAGTTCTGGTACTTGGCATGATTCACTGAAGAAGTTGGTATATTTTTAATCCCTAAAGATGATCCAGATACTATCAAATTCTATTTTCATCCCCACTGTACCTCTCAATACAAATATATTTTTCTAACTGGAGAATTCAAAGTGGTTCATATGCTCTCTTTAACCAAAACTGTTCAGTATTTTGAGACTACAGTTTCAAGGTTGTAAGATAGGAAACAGTTCATTATATGCAAAATCCCTAGACCAGCACCTGCTTCACACTAATTTTCAAGTGTCTACCCTGAATTTATATCAAAAAATATAAAGCTGGTTCTGCTGCACAAATCACATACAAAATTAGGATAACTGCTCTGAAAGGTGTCAACTTGTGAACATGAAGGTGATTCTGTAAACTTTTGAACTAACACAAGATACTACCTGTCCTAAGGAATTTTTATTGGCTATACCAAGAATATGAGAACCCTGCAGAATAAGTATCTGGCAAAAGGGCCACAAGAAAAAAGAAAAGCCAGCTGTTCCAAACTCATTAGATAGTAGCTGTATTTGACAGCAGCAACCCTAATAAATAGGTGCTTAAATGTTTAATGCTGAAAATTTTATTTTTTAAGAATAACTGAAAATAATGAAATATTACATATTGCTTGTATTAAGTAGAAAACAACTGCATTTTATTTTGTATGCATGTACAAAGCTCAGAGAAGGGGAAAATCACCATGATATCAACTGTCAATGCATTTTCTAAATATAAGTAAAATCAATTCAGCACAACTTGATTTTTAATATATCTGATGATGTATTCAAAGTCCCTGCATTATCCAAACACGTATGCCTATATCCTAAAGATCTATAAGCTTTAAGAACAATTTTAATTTATTTGATGTTTAACAACTATAATCCTTTCTTTGAAATACACTCCCATGTATTTTATACAGCATTAGACAAATATTAATTGAAAATAAAGGCAAGCCATCATTTTCAATTAAAAATACATATAAAATAGACAATTTGAGAACATTTATTTTAGTATATAATCAAAGCCAAGCCAGTAATATTCTTCAAAAGTCCCTCAATAATTATAAAAGTAGTAGAATATGCCTAATGTATTTGAATAATGGGTGGTTGCCATAATCCAGGACTGTTAATGTAATAACATGCTGTTTGCTCACAAAGACAATTAAAAATTTCCCCAAGATTTATTTACATATGCATTTCATGTTCTAATATATCCTAAGGGCATAGTTAAATAACAGATTAGCAATATTTGATTCATGAGCAAAAATAGCAAAAGACCTAAAATAAAAATGAAATGTGTATATTTAATGTACAATAGGCAACAATGGCTGAAGAAACTTTTTATAAAGAAAGATGGTAAGATCTTCATGACTATTTTGCTGTCTTTTTTGAATGTTGGTCACAAAACTGCTCCGTGGTGCCAGCCATTATTCAAAAACATACTAGGATTGCAAAGAGTATTTTCTGTAAGATCAGTAGATATATCCAAGGATATGTAAATAGTCAGTAAATATTACATGATAATCTTCTCATTAATTGATGTGTGCTACCCCCTAGATAAATCCCAGCTACTATAAATTATTTATTCATTTTAACTAGTTAACATCACAAGACAGCTGGTATTTTATATTCTAATATATAAATTTCAGTTAGCTTAAAAGTTTGCAGTTGATGCTTTAATCCTATGCCTAGGAATTTAAAATGATATTTATTATTATTACTGATTAAGTAAGTATATTTCTGGGAAATGACAGTATAATACATACATTACATGAATATGAACATTGGTTTATGAACTAATAAAATCACTTTCTTCTCCATCGAATCATTTTTATCCATCAAAATATCAGAATATAAATGGAGTATTCTTTAAGGAACCATATTTTTAATAGACAGTTTATATGTAGGATCAGAAATATCTGAATTTAGAACATCATTAATACTCCTTTTGAAAAACATAAAAGGAAAAAAATTACATTTTAGACAAGCATACCAGAAATAAGGAGAAAAATCTTTCCACAAGTAAACTCTAATGGCACAACAGCAACATCTAATTAAAAGCTTTAATTTAACATGTAAATTTCCACCTCACTTAGGAATTCAGAGAAGATATATCAATTCTGAAGCTACTTTCAAGACATTTTCTTTTTAGGTTTTTTACTTTGTACCTCTTTCAAGTAGATAAAAAGCAAGACTTGAAAAAGAGTGGCATAATAAAAATCTGCAAATATTTCTGAAGTGACAAAACAGCCAATAATAAATTATTTTAAAATATACTTTAATTGCTCTATTTCCAAAGTATGTGAGTACTAAATGTAACTAAGTGTAAGAAAAATATCTTCTAACATAACCATAAATTTATTCTTTCCCTCCTTATTATCACCATGCTAGTACACAATGCATTTTTCTACCTCCAAATGTTTTACCACTTTTTAATAATCTCAAGTTATTAGTCCACTTATCAAATTGCGATAAGAATATTGACTTGAAGTCTATTATCTGTCTACTTTGTATGAAATGAAGTCAATTCAAAGGTTAAACTTTACTGTATCTTGAGATTCTTTTAGGATTCCTTTTCTGAGAAAATTTCACAAGTCATCAATTGCATTTGTGTTATAACTACTAACATTAAAAAAGTCTTAACTTGAAAAAAAAAAAAGTCATTCATTTATGTAAATCTCCCCCCTGTTTATGTATATTGATGACTCTCTCAACTACCCCAAACTGGGTCTCAAGAGATGGATTTCCTAAAAGTCAGACTTTGGGATCTGGAAAGGACATTAGAGATCACCTACTTCAACCCCTTCATTTTATGGTTGAGGACACTGAGCCCAGAAAAGATGGCTGAGTGACTTCGGGAAAGTTTCCTACCAAGTAGCAGAGCCAGAACCAGAGGCCAGGTCTCCTGACACCCAGTTAGGAGCCAGGTCTCCTGACTTTTAATCCAAGGATCTTTCCATTACAAACACTGACTCTCTATTCTTTGAGGCTGTCTTGGGCTGCTCACATTGATCAAGCTGCCTTGTAAATTACCACACTCACTAAATAAAATGCCTTTGATGACAAGTCATAGGACATTATAGCATACCTTTATAAGCAGGCTATACTCTGATTAATCACACTCTTCCTCTGTTTAGAACATCTCAATAGTTTCTCATAGATGATACTGTAAATTATAAGCTCCTTAATATGATCTTCAAAGCAATATATGATCCAGCCCGAACATGTCTCATGAAACTCTCTTTCTATTTCTTTTCTGTTGAAAAGAAATTTTCTATGTCTTTTCTATTTCTTCCCTCCTTGCAAAGGCTCTTACCCCATGTTTGGTCTGGCTAGCTATTAATCTTAGTTATCAGTTTAAATATACGTTCCCATAAAGAAGATTTCCCAAGCCCTCTGATCCTTTGCCCTATTCCTACCTCAATTTACATTTTAATTACAACTTGTATCTTTTAGTGTTTATAACAAGTAATAGATTATACATTCAATTGCTTATTTACTGTGTTTTTTTGCTAATCTACTCTAAGCTTTGCAAGAATAGGTACTACATCTATTCTTAATCACTATCTTCCAGTACACCTAGATGACTGTCTGGAACACAATAATCATAATAGTTATTATTTACTGTTTGATTATGTGCCATACCTTCTTCTAAAGGCAATTATCTCATTCAAACCCCCAACAATCCCGTAAGGTCGGTTTTATTATGGTATTTATTTTACAGATTATATAACCAAGACACAGTGCAATAAGACACGTGCCCAGTATCACATAGTAAGTGATAAAACCAAGATTTGAATTGAAGCATTCTTATTCCAGAGTCGATGTTTTTACCAATGCTTATGCTGCTGCCCACTCAAATGTTTGTTGAAAAAAAATGAAAAAAATTATGCACAAAATCAAATTTTCACTGAACTATGTAAGTAGAACAATAACAAAAACAATATAGTGTTTACTAGGACCAGATACTGTTCAAAGTACTATACATATTTTAATCATTCACTCCCACAGCAGCCCTACAAAGTAGTTACTACTGTTATTACCACTGTACAGATGAGGAAAATGAGGTACAAGAGAGGTAAGTAACTTGCCCAAGATCACACTGCTACCAAGTGGCAGAGCTGGGGTTCAAACACAGGCAGTCTATTTCCAGAGTCTGTGCTCTTAACTTTTATTCTATACTACCATACTTGTGATTGCCGACATCGGAAAACAGATAGCTCAAATTTAATAATTAATTACTAATATAGCAATCATTAATGAACCCAAAAAAGACAGAAGAGAGAGAAAAATACATCTGTTTAGGCTTAAATAACTCCCACTCCCTGATGGAGATAAAAGGTCCTCTGCATGAATAAATTGCTGAACGGTGTAGCCCCTTCCTTCTGGAGGAGAGACTTCCATAGCAGCGTAAAGGGTCTTTCTGGGAGTGTCTTCTTTTTCTGACCTCAATATTTGTTGGTGAAGGGTATAATTTGCACACCCATATTCAGTAGCCTTGGTTAGACTACAGAGCTGCCAAAATTGTGTGCACACCATGAAGAAAAAAGAAACATAGGATAAAGAAATCGTAGGATAAAGACTAAAAAATAAATAAATACAAAAGCCATGCAAAAATCCAGACCCATGGAGAGAAAGGAAAACTCTGATAAAATGTGCTAAACCCCTGCCAAAAACTGCTAAAATTTCAGATGGACGGGGTGCACCTTCCTAAGCTCTTTAGTTTCATTAGCTAGAAAATGAGGATAACAACCCTTACCTTGACAGATTCTTTAAATAATAAAATAGTGCTGATGAAATCTCCCCTGCAAATGATAAAGCTGCATGCAAGTTCTATGTTTACTCAACACTCAAATTTTATATCTTATAAAGTCTACAGGGATCTTTTTTCTCACATTTAAATTAAATTTATTCTCTGTAAAAAACTTAGTGGAAATAGTGTTGCTATATATGATGATCCTTTAAACATGTGATTCTATTTTTCACATAGTTGAAATTTTTTCCTGTGAATATGAAAGCACAACAGCAACAAAAGGAGAGGCATCTTTACCAGGAGGTAGCAGGAGGTCAGCAAAAGTACTGTTATACTAGACCTTAAAAACAAAAGCAAATGGAAAAGAAAAATTTTAGTTCAGGGTTAGATGATTCCAGTCAGCTCATTTGGAAAAAGGATACATGATTTTGTTCCTGAGTTTGAGTATTCAGCAGTTTTAGAAGGTGTGCTGTAAAAGTAGGGCAAAGAAATCCAGATTTAGAAGCCAGATTTTACAGACACTGTGGCCTGTGTACAATGTCAAAAGAATAGGTCAAATTGGTCAGCTGCATGAAAGAAAAGCCAAAAATAATCAGACCAGCATATAGATAAAATAAGCAATCTGACCGCGTATTTCCACGTTTGAGTGCATCATATTGGAATTACTAAGCACAGTTAATGTGACAGACTTTGGGAAATTCATGAAAATTTTCCACCTGCCTCAGGTTTCCCCAATGCAAATGCCAAATAGTAAAAGTCTTTCTTTCTAAGGTGTTATCACATGCTTAGGTGAAGGACACTACAGGAGGAAAAATAAAACAAAAACTGTTATCTTTGCTCACAAAATGAGATCTTATAACCTTACCTAATAGATTGGTTAACCACAAGGCCAGATCTTCTTTCATTGGCAGCAAATTAGCTTCATGTCTGCTGGCTAGCCATTGGCTATACTGATGCATATCAGATAGGCCAGGTCCACTGCGTACCTTTGGGCTCAGAGCAGTGCACATTATTTATCCACTTGTAATACCTGTTTTGGAAACAAAAGAGCAATTGTTTTTATACAGACTTCTCTCACTAAAATATTGTCATCAGGATATTATAATGAACTGGATCCATGGGTTTTTTGATGACAGATCAGTTTGTTAATTATTAAACCCCATGAAACACTATTTGCTTTATCTATACTGGCCCTCTCACTTTTGGCCAGCCACTTAGCAGGAAAACAGCAGTAATCAAAGGTCAAATAGAAAATCAAACAAGAAGCTCCAAGTTTGTATGAAACAATATACTTGGAAAGAGACAGCTTCTAAGCAAGAAATTCCACTTATTGAAACACAAGAAAAAGTTAAACTGTTAGTGTCCAATTTGTTAGCTCCTATTGTTTGGCTACTATTTAAAACCATAGATTTTCACCGAATTTTATGAACTAAACACTAGCAATGACAGCATTTGTACAACTCACTGTAAATACATGATCATTACCCTTAATATTGTAGCCTAAAATGTTAAGCAAATCACTTCGTTTTTGGAGATGGCCAAGCAATCACGGACTCACAATTCAGAGAACTGGGTAAGAAGCGGGGGAAGAGGTACACCCAAAGACTCTCTACCGCACTTCTCTCTTGCAGTCAAAGGAACCAAAAAAAAAAAAAAAAAAGAGAGAGAGAGGATAAGTGACTTCACCAAGATCATATAGCTAGGTCATGACAGAACCAGCCTTGAACCTGAGTCTTCATATTCCCAAGACCACTACTCTTTCTGTAATGACACATTTTTACAAAACGGAATAGTTAAGAACCCATATTGATGATGACCCAAGAACTGCACCATAGTTCTAACAAATGCTGCCAGAGGTGTTTGTTTGTCCTCTGCTATCGCTACAATAATCTCTTTCTCTTTCTTGCTTTTTATCTTTCCACTCTATTTGTTTTACATGCAGGGTTTTGTTTGAAATTATCTTTACAGTAGAAGTACTTAAATATCTTACACCTATAAAAACAAGGATGCTTTCATTAACCTGACCATATTGTGAAGTAGTGCAATCCCCTACTTGGGTTGTAGAAAAGGTATTAGAATATATAGTTGGCCTTGAATATAGCATTTTGGTTTATTTGTTTGTTTGTTTTGTATTTTTTAGTAGAGATGGGGCTTCATCATGTTGGCCAGGCTGGTCTTGAACTCCTGACCTCAAGTGATCCACCTGCCTCGGCCTCCCAAAATGCTGGGATTACAGGTGTGAGCCACCATGCCCAGACAGACTATAGCACTTTTGTATGCATTATTTTTAGGATGTAAGACTACAAAAGAACTAATGAAGCAGTTAATATAATAGTCATAATGTTTAACAACATGTAGGATTCTACTCTGTATATAAATATGCTTATGAAATAACCAGATGCATTATGACTGTATGACAATGAAAATGAAAATATTTACAGTAGGCAAGAAAATGTTTATATGATATCATGGGGTTTTCAGCGATATTCCAGTATTTATGGCATTTTAAAGTTACCAATAAGATATATATTCTCCTTTTGGTTTTATTATTTGAAACCCTACATAGTATTCCTTTCCAGGTAACCTCAAACTCTAATTCACTTAACATAAGTTAATTTCTTTTAAATATTGCTTTTGAAGAAAAAATAAGACACTGGTGTTTAGAAAAATGCAAAGTGGGAGCATCTCCCAAATATTTTGCTGTAGCAATAGAAAAGACTGTTGGGAATATGAGTAAGTACCTAAAAGGTATCATAAGTACACTATTTAAAAGCACAATTTCATTTATAATTAAATTACTCTCGAGTAATTTTTTGAAAAACATACCATAAATTTTCTCTGAAAACATCATATATATGTTCATATATATATATATATATATAAATTCAACCATTGTAAATGTGAACTGCTTTTAATATACCTTGCCATATATTGTTAGATTGTCATTACGAGAATCAGAACATCACCACTTTTTATTATTTCATAGTTAATAATGACATTATCCATATAAAGTCCTAAAGTTTTCTCCAAATTCTGTGATTAAACACCAAAAACCTAAATCATTTTCTGCCCCAGTTAAAAAAAATATATGTCTAGTCCCAGAAAAAACATCTCCTTGTAGCTGGTTAAGATTCCTATATGCCAGCTAGCCTCACAAACATTTAAGTAATACATATGAGCACAAGATTCATACATTGAAATAACTAATTGAAATCTTAAAAGGGTTACCTCTAAAATGCCTTTCTTCTCAAGACACAATCTCTCCCACTACTTTCCTGAAAGTGAGATGTGGCCGTTCAGTAACTTTACCTACACTCTATTATGTGCTCTGCAACGTCCATTTAAGCATCAGAGTCCTATTTTGCTCTACAAAAGCAAGAAGACACCTCAGATTCTTAAGCTCATTGTCCAGCAAAGAATTTATCAAGGGATAGTTTACAGTAAGCCTAATGGCATGTAACAATTTCAATGAGCCAGAAGGACACAATCCTTTCCCTCAAAACCTCTAAACAGTGAAGTTTTTATTTTCCTTGACAGTGGCACATTTATTTCTCATGTACTCTGTCCTGTGTTTTGCCAGAAAACTAACTCAAACTACCTTCTAATAATTAGAGATGAACATTAAGTAAAAACAATAAGAATAATTAGGCAATTTTTATTTTGCTACTTTGTATACAGTCAAAAGTTTAGTGGTGAAAAAGAAGCAAAAATACAGTTACATTTTCCCACAAGACACAGGTGAGAGAAAGAAGGCTTAGTGAGTAATTAACATGCAGTAGAAGTTACACAATTAGACTTATGTCAAATATGTAGAAACCTAAAGTCACTGTCATAGATAAGGACTCTTCTGTTTAAGTCCCTTCTTAAAAGAATTCAGATTCTCAATCCAATTTCTCCTGATCCTTTAAAAAAATTCAGATTCTCAATCCAATTTCTCCTGATCCTTTTTTCACATTTCAAATCACTGCCAAACTTAACATGACTCAACGGTTTGGCTGAAAGTCAATACATGGAGGTCTTGGATTTAGATTTGGCTAATCCATGAATATGAAACATGAAAATGGATTCAGCTAGCATGATCAAAATTTGGAGTATGGAGAATTTACCCCTTAGTGAAGTAGTTTCCAACTACAATGATTATATTGTGGTGAAGCAAAGTCAAATTAATTTATATTTTTCCCATAAAAAGATCACTATGGAATTTTACCCGTCTTATAACTTTTTAAAGAAATGTTTAGTCAATATGGATCAGATGAATTACATCGTAAAGAACAAGCTACACAAAAAGATCATTTCAGTTCTTTTTAATTCATTCAAAAGTGTTCAAAACCACAAGAGATGCCAAGGGGTAACTTTTAAAGATGGGAAATAAAGTGACTGATGATTCACCAGACTTGAAGAAAACAGTGAGGTTAGGGAGAAAGAAAAACCTTTTTGTATAATGTGCCTAAACACTGAATGATGTTTCCAATAACGTATATATAGTCCAAGTATTTTAAAAGCTTGATACGTAACTTTGGTAACTATTAAACAAAATCAATACTTTAAAAAGAAGAGTAAGGACTCAAATACTTCTATGGCTCCTCCAAGCTTTCTCGGTCTTCCTAAAATGGATAACCAACCCTTAGGTCTAGGAATTCAGAAAAATAAAACTTAAAGAGAAAAACATGCAGAAACTTAATACTAAATCCTTCAAAGACTGTGTGTGTATATATTTTTTCTTCCTTTCCATAGTAGAAGTGATTCTGGAATAACAATTATGAATATGATGAGACTTGAAATAGCCCAGGAGAAAAAGAAAAAAATAATGACTTTGTAAGTAAAATATCACATGTTTGAAGACTCTGTCTAGTTTGTTGTCCCAGAATCCCAGCTGAAGACATCAGTTTTGACTCTGAAGAAAAAGTATTCTTCCATGCCACTTAGAGGTGTGCTTTGACTATGACCAAGATGATTTCTGGCTTATCTCTAGACTGTGCCGACATGTTAGAGAAAATGCATTGCGATATGACATAGAAAAGCAACTGAAAAGACAAAAAAATGAAATGATATACACTTCTGTCTGCTATGAGATTTCACTTAGAAGCCTGAATAATGGATAGAGAATATTGGAACTGGAATGAGAAGTCCAGGATCAAATAATAGCTCCACTACCTAACCATTTAGTAGCTATTCTATTCTAGTCATATGAATTTTCCTCTTTGTACCTGTATTTTCTACTCTATACAAGGGAGGCCAAAACCTTAAAGATAATTGTGAAGATTAAATATTTGTGCCAATGCTTAGCATATATTTAATATTCAGTATATTTTTATTAGCAAAATAGAAATGATCACCATCAGAAATGTGCCAAAATAAAACTTCTATTGACTTATCCCAAAAAGAAAAGCAATTCTGTGACAAAATAGGAATATTTTATAGAACTCTAAATCATTAAGAAAAGACAAAGGACAAGGGGGAGAACAAATAAATGTATTAATGACACAACAGATAATGGATTATTCCAAGTTTTCTTCATATTGAGAAGAACGCTACCCCCAAGATGATGATTAATCAGTTAATAGGGAAATGCTATATACCTCTCAAAGTAAATGTGAGAGGACATCACTACCGCCACCCCATCTACACACAGAGACTCAACTGTGAACATTGAAAACAATGAATCCTAATCAACCCACAGTCAAAGGTCTCCTCCCTAAAGGTAACCTTTGCTCTCATCTGCAGCACTTGTCCTTATATCTGTTCAGTTTCATGTGTTACAGGTGTCAAACACTGAGGAAATAGTTTTTCAGTCAGTCATGTTACCTTTTAAAATTAAAAATAAACAGTGCTCCAAACTGAATACCATTCCAAAATCTGGAAAGAGAAAATGCCATTTTTCTAGCTGAACTCAAAGAACAAACTACCCAGGAAAGTTCTAGATGTCTCTTTCATCATTGTGAGTTCTTTACTCTTGTGATTCATTTTGACTAATTAATAGTATCTCACAAAATATACAATTTCAACCAATGTCATGGATGCAAAATCTTACTATAAAGGTTTAATCAGAAAATAAAGTCCATAATTTCAACAGAAAGGCAATTTCAGACCTTGTAATGGTACCTCCACCTCGGGTTCAGTAGAGCAATTTATCCACAAATTGAAAAGCACCAAACATAAAGCAAAATGACACTTAATGGTAGTTTATCTAATTCCATAATAAATATCTTTAATTCAAAGGAACCTTAGAATAACAATATATTCAAACTCCCCCTTATTAATAAGGGGTTGGTAGCCTAAGAGGATATTTTGTCCACAGTAACAAGACTGTTTAGTCACAATTATTAAAAGTATCCTACTCATCTCTTGTGATTCTTAATTTTGTACAGTGCTGACTCTCTTTTAGAGAGTTCTTTCTTATCCTACAGTCCCATCTTGATTTGTCTTGGGTGAAATGATGGTATAGTTACAAATAACAATTTCTTCTCAAATCATGATTTAAAAAAACCTGAGTGAGAATTGATTTTCTATGTTTTCATGTTGTTAGGGATATTTTAAAGTTTTAAAAAAATCATACTTAACCATCCTTCCAAACAATTTAGCATAGTTTTTTTTAACCCCTACCAGATTAGCTTGGAACATAATTAGAATAGAAAGCCATCTGACAGTTATTAACAATATTAACAACTAGAATATTTAAGGATTTACATCAAAATTTTATCTGAGTTGATTAGGTAAACCTCAATTCATGAGAAAATTCTTTTCTGTTGTTTAAATATAAATATTTCTGTTTTAGTTAGCTATAATGTAGTTAAGAACCAGCAGGGTTCTACATTCTGTGGAAATGTATATACGTATATGACATGGTCTCATAAGGGAGTAAAATTAGCACAGTTTTAGTTGTATTGACCCTGAAAACATTTAATACAGAAAATTACATAAGCCTCTTACTTAATTTTGACAATATATTATTTTCTACTTTTACTCCAATTCATTTTACTAGTCAAAAAACATTGAGTGGAAACCTTCCTAGTTGCTCAGGTTTAAAGAACCAGTTGGATCCTGTTTGGCCCTTAATATCAAAACCACAAAGATACCAAACTAACCTCACAACATACCCTGAAGTTTTAAACAGGAGTCTCTCTGTAAACAGTTATAGCCTCATCATGCCGTTTCAACCAAGGTAACTTAGCTTTCCAAAGTTTCCCTGAGTCTTCAGTGCATACTTCCAGTCTTGAAGTAAGATTTTTAAGTAACACACAACATACTTAAGGTTAATATAAGACCAGATATTTCACCATACTTGAAAGTTTGAGGTTTGACTGAAGTTTCTAACCAAGATGCTAAAAAATTTCCAGGGCAATCACATGACCTTTTGCACCAGGTGAAATAATTTTTTGCCATGTGAACTTATTTCCCAGTAAACCACAGTCCATAACTCCACAGTATAGTGTTTAACAAAAAAGTAATGAAATAAACCCAAACTTCAGTAGCATTCAGGCTGAAATCCAAGCTACCTTTTCCATGTAAGGGACCATGCAGGCAGCCCCGTGCAAAGTCTCCAATGTGCACTGCAAAGGCACACTGTCCCATGCCTCATCCATCTGTCCCTTACCTTCTCTTAGGCAGTCAAAACCCAGACACCCATGTTGGAGAGGACCACCAGAGCCACCACCTTCACCGCAGTTAGAGGAAAGCATTCCTTGAGAAGGAGTTCATTGATCAATATCAAAGACAAGCTCGGTGAATCAGACCCCAGCTGCAGTTAATTAGTGTCCACACTGGTAAGAGTTTGGGGTAAAGAAGCAATGAGCACAGGGCTTGTTATCTGCCTTGCCTCTATGAATCTCAGGGGATAGGTGGGGAGGAAAGGTGTTCTTCCTCTGCCGGGCTGGCACATCCAACCTATCCAAGCCTTTATTTTAATACTAGAATGTCTAATGGATGTTAGATCTGTGCACAAGCAGATCTTATTTCCTTGGCATAAGAACTCCCATACACAATTGATCTAACTTTGTTGGAGAGGGTTGGAGGAGATAATTTTCTAAGAATAACGTTTTGCAAACACTTCACTGTAAGAAGATCGCAGAGGTGAGAGGATGAAGATGAAGAAGATGGAGAGGGTAAAGACTGTGGTTTCAAAAAGGTTAATTGGGAAAATAGAATGTAGAAATAGAGTATGTTAACTCTCGCTTTTGCTCCCTCTTCATTCAAGACAATGGAAACTTCTTCGGATGTCTGGGCTAAGTTAATGGTAATTTACCATACTGAGTTGACAGAATTTAATTTTGCCAGTGTAAATAATGTCTCCAAACCAAAATTGCCTCCTTTGTTCCCCAATTTCAGATTCCAGTCTCAACTTTGGACCGAACAAAAAGAACAATACCATGCAAAATCTTCCCAAAGTGTGTTGATACATATCGGCTAGCGTTTGTTTATTCACATAAAACTTAACTTCATCAAACTTATCAGAGACAAACAGTGAATATCACCCCAGATCCCACATGTGGCGCTCTTTCCTCCCACCCTGGCCTCAACGACTGAAGTAAAATATTCAGGGTCAGCCCGTTAAGACCATTCTGGCTCCATCCCACACACAGCCCCCCGCCCCCATAACAGGCAATGCTGAGCATGCATTACAGATATTCTTGTGCACGAATGCATATGTGTACATTTATAATCGATGTGTTCATTAAAAATCCTCACTCTGTTCCTGGTTTGCAGAGCCACCCCAGCGGGCTTACGTGCTGCGGTCATCTGGGGGGTTCCACAATAGGAATAAGGAACACATGGCTGTTTCCGGGGAATCAGAAAGTCACCCCCTGCAGCGAATACCCACTCTTAGAGAGAAAAAAAAAGCCTGTACAACTCTCTGCCCCTCTTCACTCTTCCCCCCCTCGTTACTGAGGTTATTTTTTAATGACCTCTCCCCTCCCCCGCCGCCCCGGGTGCAGTAGACAGGCAGGGGCTCCCGCGAGCCCCGGCTGCAGAGCGCGCACGCTGCGGCGGCGTTGGCGCAGAACTGGGCCAGCCAGTCATGCTCACCCCCGCGTCCCGAGCTGGGCTGCTGGCGGCTCTCAGAGGCTCTTGGGCTCCCGGCTGGGCTCGTGCAGCTTCTGGGGGCCGGCCCCCTCCAGGCGCAGGTCCTGCAGCAGCCGATCCCCGCACCCCACCAGCTTGGTGGCAGCGGCAGCAGCTACAGCCGCACTACCCTTCTTCATACTTCTCTGATGGCTCCTTTTAGTGCTGTTTGGGAAAACGATTTTTTCTCCCTGCCAGAAACAGATTTCCTACATTTCATCAGTCCTCATAGACCGAGCGGAAGTAAAATGCTTACTTTTTCTGGTGGACAGCAAATGCAATTGACACTGATTTACCCTTCAAACGGGGAGAGATTGTATTACAAGCCCTTGGCAGCAATTCCGAGGTTGGGGCCAAGCTCCAGCCCCCTCCTTGTCCCCCAAACACTAACCTAAGAGAAAAGGTGGGGGGTGGAGAGGGGATCATATTTAACTCTAGAGGTTTAACAGAGTCAATAGCTTTAGCACAATATTAAAATTGGGTGTTGGAAAAGTTTTTGCTTTCCTGGCCAGTGATTTTGCAGACGGAGGCACGAGCTTTCCAGTAACTTCGGCCACTCTTCATTCCAAATTGAACATTTTGATGTCTTACAATTCTCTTTAAGTATCAGATTTGTAGAAGAGGCTGCACTCACGGCTGTTTTTGCTTTACCAAAGGAAATACAATTCCACCCTTCCTTCTCTCAGCCTCAGCTCAGAATTATGTTGAATGTCAGAGACAATTGTCTCCAACTGTTGTTTATTAGTACGTGCATTCTGAGATGAAACGTCTTCCATGAAGTGGACAGATGTTCAAGTGTCTGATTCACCTCTAATGCGCGGGGACTGCTTGTTGAGTGTACTGATTGCCACAGGTTACCACTTCCCAAGGAGCATAGATAAAACGTATTACACTTTTTATTTTGTTTTGTTTTCATGTTCATCAGTTTCATGTATATTGCCATCCAGTGTTTACAATGGCAGTGGCACAGGTGTTCTGATCCTTGCTTGGATACAATTTTTATAATGATGAGTTACCTAGCCCCACTCCCAAATAGAAACTACCTGTACATCCACAATAGCTAACTGATGTAGATGATTTTAGATATAATTTAAAAAATTATTCACATTTCACATTTATTATTGCTATTATCTAGCAGAAACTGCATCAGTTATTTGCTTCTAGTGGCAATACATGTAATAAAGAGAAAACAGACTGAAAAGTTTGTAGTCATCGAAATGTAACAGCATTTTTAAGAGCTCTACATAACAGCCTGGATAAACATAAATAACAACATACAGAGCTCGTTACTGATGAGTTTTAGTGAACGAATCTGAATGATAAAATTTCCTAAAATTTGATCAGATCTGAGTATTCCTAGAGCCCCAACAAAGAATTTTGAGTGTCTGAACACATACAATTTAGTAAAAAATCAAATCTTCTTGATAATTTTTCCTGATCAAAACATCATCAACCAATAAATGTTAATTTAAGAATTATCTATATATGTAATGAGTTCAAAAAATTTAGCACCTTGAACTTTCAAAATCTTGCATCCTATTTCTCCCCAGATATGAATATTCTTGTCACATTGTTCATTATTGGTGTTATAAAAAGCAAAGGGTAAGGCAATGTTTTTGTTGATTCAGGAACAATGCTAAATACAGTTTGGGGGGAAAGAAAAGGACGCTTACATCTCCATGTCATTTCTTCCAGGCATTTTTTTTTTTTTTTTTGTCTTAAATTTTGCATTATGGCAGATCCTCTGTCTCTCAGAAAGAGCCAAAAGAAAAATACCAGGAGAAATAAAGAATGTGTTTTTTCTTTCATTAACATCTAAGAGTTGCGCTGAATAATTTTATTTTTTGTGACGAAAGAGAATACAAAAGATTTCTGAAGAGACACGAATATAGTGTTTTTAATTTTTTTAGCATATGTAAAAATTCCCATTTGATTTTTATCTTGTGTTTTTCAAAATCGATATTTCTATTTATATATTCTGATCACTCACTGATACATTTATCAAAGATTATCCTTTGTCTAAGTATTTTATTAGCTTAGTGTGGACTCAGCCCAAACTGTTCACCTTAGGAAAATGTAGTCCAGCTGAAGCAACTATAGCTCATCTCATGTGAAGGTAAAGGAAGCAAATACTTCACTTAATAAGATGAAAAAATATTTAAATACATCCTTGAAACTTAACACCATTAAAAAGAAAAGTCAAGTCAGATTTAAACAGTTTAGCTTTTATTGTCAAGTGATCACAGTTAGAAGACTTTAACACGGGAAGTTTCTGGGTTACTATGTGTGTCCCACATTCTAAACTTTCAACATTGTCTCAAACATGAATTTTCTCATTTCTCTAAGAAATACTTAAATTTTGAGTTTAAAAATGATCAATAAAGATGTTATTTTTTTCCTCTTATGTAGATAACTCTCCTTTTCTCTCTTAGTCCTTCTCCCAAATGAAAATAATATATGTAGTACTCACTCTTAAAAGTGTAGCAAACCTTCAATAAATAATTGAGGTTGGAGGACACTTTGAGAAAAAATTTAAAAACACAGAAATAGACACTGGGTTAAATTTGCTAAAATAAATTTCCAGAAATGACCAAGAAAGACTTATATTCCTAAACAGCTTCAAAGGAGCAGTAAAAAGTGACAAAAAACAGCCTGGGAAGCAAGTGAGAATAATGATACAGAAAGCAGTATGAAGACATACAATGGTATTAAAAAATACATGAAGAAATATATTTAATAACTTAAAACATTTATTTACATTTTGTTAAAACACTTCCTCAGTGAGGTCAAATATGTTTATTTTTCCCAACCTAGCATCTTACTCTATAATACAAGGCATTCAATTGACATATTTTGAAATATAGTTTTTTAATGTCATAAGGCAAAGAGAATAAATTTTATAAATCCTAGCATGGTAATTACAAATACTGTTAGGAATAAAAACAGACTGTTTCTGAAATTTTAAACGATAAATGCTATTACTTTCCACCACCATTCATATGTAAAATTACAAAGGATAAATCAAAGAAATTTCATATGTAAAGTTCAAGGTTTACTCTCCATCTAATACGCAATTTGAAAAATCTATTACTTTACTCTCAGTGGAGAACTTCAAACTTTTTAAGTATAACACAACAGTAGCATAAATATTAATTCCCTCCTGTGCAAGACTCATTTTTTTGGCAAATCATGTTATGTATAAGCATACGTTTTCTAAATAGATTAAAAATCATTTCATGAAATATGCCATTTGTCTTATCTAGTTTTATTTATTTTTAATTTTTGTTTTTTAATTTTTTTTTTTTTTGAGACAGTATCTCACTCTCACCCAGGCTGGAGTGCAGGGGCATGACCATGGCTCACCGTAGCCTTGACTTTTCAGGCTCTAGCTATCGTCCCATCTCAGTGTCAGGGTAGCTGGGACCACAAGTGAGCACCACTGATATGGTTTGGCTCTATGTCCCCATTCAAATTTCATCTAGAATTGTAATCCCCAAATGTTGAGAAACGGATCTGGTGGGAGGTGACTGGATCATGGGGTCAGTTTCCCCCACGCTGTTCTTATGATAGTGAGGGAGTTCTCACAGACCTGATGGTTTTAAAAGGGTGGCACTTCCCCTCTTTCCTCTCTCCTGCCGCCATGTAAGACATGCCATGCTGCCCCTTTGCCTTCCCACATGATTGTAAATTTCCTGAGGCCTCCCCAGCCATGCAGAACTGTGAGTCAATTCAACCTCTTTTCTTTATAAATGACCCAGTCTCAGGTAGTTCTTTACAGCTGAGTGAAAACAGACTAATACAGCCACCAACTCTGACTAATTTTTTATCTTTTTTTTTTTTTTTTTTTTTTTAGAGACAGGGTCCCGTTATGTTGCCCAGGATAGTCTCAAACTCCTGGCCTCATATGATGCTCCTACCTCACCCCTCCAAAGTTTCTGAGATTACAGGCATGGGCCAACACACCCTGCCTCATCTAGTTTTAAATATCCTATGCAGTACATTCTGTGGTGTGACGTCTGTTGTCTTAGTTGAAGGTGTTTTTTTAAGTTTTCTTTATTTGTATGTCTTATAGTTTGCTTCTAAATCTTAAAAAAGTCTATGTCATGCCACTTTAATCACAAGTACCTCAAGTATAATATAAATGTTTAATGTAAAATATGTTTATTTCAACAACCTTTCTTGTCTTTTCCACCACTATATCTCTAGCATGTAGAATATCATTAGACATATAGTAGACACTCAATAATTGTTGAAAGAAACGAATGATTATTTTAGAAGAAGCTGGTGTCTCAGAAAATATACAACTAATTGGTTATATCTTTACATATTGTCTCTAATTTAACAGTTTAGAACTCAGAATAGAAAAGTAATGTTAAAATAACATTACAAACGATAGTTTCACTCCCAAGCTAGCAGCATTTCATCTGGTAAAATGTAACTAGAGTTCACTAAAACAGATGCTTGCCTGTGTGCCAGGCTTATAAATGAGGTCAGTCTGTGTCACTTGTCACTTCATTAAAAACCAAGGTTCATTTGGACTCAAGGTTTAATCATAACCAATATAACAAGAGTGCAATGAAAAGTAACAGAAAATATTACTACTGCAGTGGCTTTCAAATTTTTTTTGTTGTGACCCACAATATGAAATACATTATGGAACAGACGCATAGAAACACACTTAGACACAAATAAACTAAACATGTTTCACAAAACATTACGTACTTTCCTATTATATTGCACTCTGATATTTTTCTACTTGACATTATTATAGTCTCTTCTATGCTATTCAATTTAAAAGAAATGCTATTAGAGAACTGCTAAATTTGTTTTATGACCTACAGTTTTTTTAAAAAATCTGACTGTAAGAAAACTAAACTAAGGGGAAAATCAATAAAAAGTGAGGTAGGGTCTCAATTAACGGATGGTTTCATTATAAAGTATGAAACAGATATGTTTATATATTGTCATTGGTAGACTTGATGTGATGTAATGTCACAACATCCCAAACATCTTAGACCCTCACACCTCCAAGCCTTTGCTCACGCTAACCAAAATGATCTTTCACCTTCACTGTCTCCCTCTGAAGAAATCTGATTCACTCTTCTAGGAGAAGCTTAATTGTCACCTTCTTTGTGGTTCTCTTGATCTCTCTGGTGGAGATATTCTTTTGTGTGACTCTATGTTCAGTGCTCTGAGCACTTTGCTATTTCTTTTGTTTCTCACTTATAATGTAGTATCACAGTTATTTGCTTATGCGTCTATCTCACTTACCAAACTGTGAGTCCTAGAGAGTAAGGACTAGGCTATTCATCCTTATATTTCAAGTCTTTATCACAATACCAAGCCTAAGGTTGCCAAATAATTGAGTAAATAAATAAATAAGTAAATAAATAAATCACAAAACCACTGCATATTCAAGGGAGGAAAAAGTGGGGGCCATTGGGTGATAGAAGGGATACAGCAAGAACTGTGCTCATCAAAGGAAAATTAAATGGAGATCCCTCTGTAAAGACAATGCCAGTTATTAATTTTGCATCTTTATTCCTAGCACAATTTACTTACAAGTGAGATTTTAGTATCACATTTCTTGGGATTCTCTTGCAGTTAGATATTGTTCCAGTTATTAATTGATTTTTAAGTACACTGATAATTTCAAATTTAAGATTATTTTGTTGAAGAATGAGAAGTTTGCTGAAACTTCCATTATTGTAACTATAACATAGGTCACAAATACGGAATATTTTCCAACTGTTGATTTATACAAAGCACTTAGAGATATGACACTTAAAGTGATCTCGTTAAAGCATTTTTGTAGCTCCAAATAATGGATCAGGAAGCATCCTATAAAAGGGCAGTACTCCAAGCCCAAAGCGAGAGAACTGTCCGAGGATGGGGTCAGTGTCAGTGGGGCATTTCCTAGCATAAAGGAATATTGCCATTCTGCTATGACAATGACACATATCTATTAAGCAGCAAAGGCAAGATTTCAACTCATGCCTGAGTCTGACTGATTTGAAAATATGCTCATTTCCCAACACAAATGGGAAGCAACTTCAAGCAACTTATTTGAAGCAACAGAGCTTTCCTTTCCTTCCCTCCCTTCTTCCCTCCCTCCCTCCTTCCTTCCTTCCTTTCTTCCTTCCTTCTTTCCTCTATTTTTTCCTTTCTCTCTTCTTCTCTCTTTTCCTTCCTTTCTTCCTTCTATCCTTTCTTTTTGTTTCTGTATGAGGAGGTGTGGGGAGTCTATATATCATTTAAAAAAATTTCTTAGATAAAAACAAGAAGGATTTTATATTTAAAAGTTAAAATGTGATAATAAAATTATTTGAGAAAAAAATCATTTTTGAAAAGAAGTGTGTTTCTGTCAGGTATCCTAACTCCAAGCCAGATGAGCTGCCCCCTGTACTGAAGTTTCTGCATCATAGAGAATGAAGTCAGATGCCTCAAAGAAGTATGAGAAGGAACTCAAGAAAAGAATACCGAAGAAGGCTTTTGAGGAAAAACTTTTAACCAGGAAAAGTCACGAGAAGGTTTCAAATCCTACACAGAAATAATCTCTTTTCTTTTGGATTTGGTATCAGTCGAGGATAGATGGGGGTCAGGGAAGATGTCTTCTTAACTAGCTCCCAAGCCTAAGCAGGCTGAATAGCCAGGAGACTCAAAGTGCCTCTTAAAGCGGAGGGATTGCATTTCTATTTTTAATAATAAGCTGACTAGGAACTGAGTCAAACAAATTTGACTTCAAAATAAGATGCAGAATAAGAACATACCAATCAAGATCCAGAGTTGGATTAGATTACCAGAGCTAACAGTAAAAGATCTTCCCTACCTAGACCATCTAGTCTCACACATTAATCGCCTCTGGAAACACCATCATGGACACACCCAAAATAAAACTTCAACAGGTTTCTAGGTATTCCTTAATCCAGTCACACTGACACACCTAAAATTAAGTTTACACATTTACTCCTTGTCAATTTAGCAACCATATGCATCTCCTTAAACTATACTTAATTTCCAAAAAGAGGCAATAACAAAATCATAGTTATATCTAATATGATGCTACTAACATGATGCAACTATGCTGCATACAACCAAAACCACACTAATCTCATCCCCACAAGTCGGCTTTCGTAATTTCAACATTCAGACTTACGGCATTTAGAATTGCATCTTTAAGGAGTATGATCCAAACTCCTATGGCAGAATCAATAAATGAGGGGAGAGGAGATAAAAGTCAGGGAGATCTTTTGAGTGGTTATTCTCTTCTCTTTTATTCTTTCTTCTCAGTATGCTCATCTTCTAAAAAACCAGGTGAATTATGTGAGCATTCAATCTTACTCTACAAACATACATCATCCATGATATAATTCATTATTTTAAATTACGATTTAGATTTTATTATGATTTTCTGATAGATGGATATGTGGTGTGAGAAACAGACAAGGAAAACTCCTAGATTTTTTTTATTGGATAAGAGGTTACAAAAATTATGCTGCCATTTAATGAAATGGGAAAGATGGGAAGAAGTTGTTTTGCTTTGTTTTGTCTTGCCTCATGTTCAGTGGAATGAAAATCAGGGTTTTAGTTCTAGACAAGTTAATTTTGAGATGCCTATCTGATAACTAGAGGGATCTATCGTGTGGTCAGTGGGCACAGGAAGAGGGTAAATCAAAGTTAATTGAGTCTTTTAGAAGCAAAGGCCAGGCACAGTGGCTCACGCCTGTAATTCCAACACTTTGGGAGGCCGAGGCGGGCAGATCATCTGAAGTCAAAAATTCGAGACCAGCCTGGCCAATATGATGAAACACCGCCTCTACTAAAAATATTTTAAATGTTAGCTGAGCATGGTGGCGGGCACCTGTAATCCTAGCTACTTGAGAGGCTGAGGCAGGAGAATCGCTTGAACCCAGGAAGTGGAGGTTGCAGTGAGCTGAGATTGTGCCATTGCACTCCAGGCTAGGTGACAGAGTGAGACTCCGTCTCAAAAAAGGAAAAAAAAAGAAAAAATGCAAATTGTGTTCAGTTGCCTACATTCCACCACTTCTCACAGATACATCTGGATTGTTTTAAATTTCTAACACCAAATCGTGGCGAATATATTCCTAAATAAAAGTAGAAATTATAAATAGTTCTAATCGTTTACCAGTTGTCGCACAACTGTGTGGGAGACTCAGTTCATTACTAAATTGTGAAGTAAATTTAAATTCTAATAAAACACATTAAAACTAATACACTTCAAATCAAATCTTGTGGGCCAAGATTTGATGCTCCTATAAGTGAGCTGCCCCGTTTGACAACAAAAGACCTGGAGAGGAATGTGAGGAAGTAGGTAGTCATGACCCTGCAGGTTAAAAGAAGAAAATAACCTTGTAAAGAATCTTCTGTTCAGAAGCAAACATATATTTTTTTCTTCCCTATTACTTTCTCTGTTTTCTTTGCCTTGTTTGTATTTAGAGTTTATTCAGCTCTTTTTTACTTCATGTATGTGTGTGTGCGTGTGTGTGTGGGGCGGGGGGCACACACACACACACACACACGCAGGAACAGCCAATGAAGCCCACACTCCAACCACTTCCCTTAGTGAGTTCTCATCCTCTGAGCCACTACACACTCACCTTAATCTCCCCTCGGACCAAATATCAGACAACTAGGGGGAGACCCTCTGCTCTAGAGTCTTCAGAATTATTCACATTAGCAAATCCACAAGGAGGGGAAAACCAGCTAACTCCACCTTGTTTGCCATACATAGCTGTTCTCTACAGCTGCAGCTTGCTGTTACCCTGTCCCAGGGTTCAACCCCTGTGTGGTTCTGACAGCTTTCTCATTTGGAGAGGTAACAAAGAGTCCTACCTTTCATCTATCAGGTGTCAATGTGTTGTATCCCACCATCAACAGAATCTTTAAGTTTTACAAATCAGTAAGGGACAAAGAAGTCTGTTTTTAGACTGACCACTTAGCTTTCTTCATCTTACTCACAGTTCCAGAATTCCTCCTCTTATTTGATTGCTAGATTCTTTCTACTTCACTGCCTTCCTCTTTTTACAAAGTTCTTTCACTCCCACTGTCTTCTCTCTGTGGAAATATAGTGATCATACTTACTGGGATCAGAAATTTCTGTATGTTATCTTAAAACACATCATAAAAGTTAGAGCTAAAGAAATGACATGTGTAAAATACATGAAGTTTAATAGAGTAAAAATGAAAATATTCAGCATACAGCATGAAAGCACGTTTAAGTGCTATAAGTACACCTCCTTAACACACACACACACACACACACACACGTCATGACAAACACTATCACTGAGAAAGTAATAAGCAATATCTCTGTGTCATGTGCACTGTAATATGACTTGCCTTTGACTATTTCCACTATTAGCAATCTTCTCCAGCTCATACATCTCATAGTTTATTAATATAAGTTTGGGGATGATTTTTACGTGTTAATGCTGCTCTACCTTTTGATTGTGGACTCATGAAAGCAAACGGTTTTTACTTCTAGATGCTTTTAAGTTTTCCATAAGCTTCAGTAATTCTTTATAGTTTACTTGGATTAGGCATTGTACTTTGTTTTCCTCGATATATAAATGATAAATGTTCTTTTTATAGTTATTCAATTTATCCTTCACACAATTTTGTAGTATTTTTTCTTTTCTTATATCAACCCTCTTTCATTCAACACATATCTTTTTCAACATTCTGTGGCTTAGGCAGATCTCTCTAATTGGTGTTGGTGTCTGTCATGTGCTGATTTAAGAACAATAGCAAGGGAAGTTACCCAACTCCCTTCATTAATGACATATGTTGCTGCAACTCAGAAGGAGATGATGAAAAGTTTCAGGTTTCAAAAAACATAGCGAAGTTTAAACCCCCAAAATATAAGTCAAGAATTAAAAGAGACATCAGCAACTAGTATATGCTGTGGTTTAAGATTTGTAGAAATTATAGGTATGACTGAAATTGAAAAATCCAATTTGTTTTAAAACATTTTCGTCCCTTGTTCATTAATAAATTTGGTCCACAGTTTTACTCAGACAACATGACACCACCCATAAATATATTTTTATTTTTTAGTGAATGAGAATATTTCTATGAAACAGTGGAAGAATATATGATCCACTAGGAACAGGAAATATAAAAACATACTATAGACAAAATGTTTGCTTGCCATTCTTCCTCAGAACTATTTAATGATTGATAAAATGGCATACACTAATCCTTAAAGATCGTGTTAATTTTCAGTCTAGACACATAGAAAGTAAAGAAATAAAGGTAGGCTCTGTATGAAGGAAGAATATGATTTACATCTTATGGTTTGGTTTAATTTATTTGCTGAATGAGCAAACAAGACATTTGTGAGCCCTGCCAAATCATACATTAATTTTTTTCACTGAGGCAGATTTTATAAGTGGAACCAAATTATGTGTAGGAATGATACAGATGTCTTCATGAATAGCGACACTAATTTTTTCCAAAGAAAACTGGCAATTTCCACAATATGAAGTTTATGACTTCAACGAAGTGCAGTGATTTTTGTTTTTGTTCTTGTTTTTCAAATACTTGGATCAAATTTTTGAATCAGTGAAGAGTAGATGGAGATTCTGCTAATGTTTTTGGAATGCTTCCTTTTTTTCATATTGTTTTTAAACATTTATGAACTCTTTATTGAGTACCTAAAATGGGCATTGTGGGAATACAAGATGAATTAGACATAATATTGTCCTTGAAGAATTTTCCATTGGTGAAGGAAACATAACCTAATGCAGAATCAAATAATTGCTACATATAAATAGAGACGACGTTCCATGGGAGAGCAAAGACAGGCAAGATAAGTATGCCTCTGGGAATCAGGGTAGGTGGCAAGGTTCAGTGGCCCTGTCAGGATAAGGTAAGTGATTGAGCCCTGGCCCAGAGGTCTGAAAATGTAGTCTTCAGAAAAGGACAGACAGTCTGAAGAACTTAGGAGTTCAGAAGATGAAGGGCAGTAGGGAGGGAGAGAGGAGGCTCTGATCAGGTTTAAGGTGGTTTTGAGCACCATTTTAAGACGTTTGGACTCTTAATAGTGACACTAAGGTTTCCATTCAATTTTCTGACAGATTTGGTTATTAATTCAGGTTTAAGCATCACACACTACGTATTTCTTTCTTTGATGAAAATGTTCATTTTCTAATCATGAAGACTAGTATGTAGCTACAAGTTAACCGTAACTCTTTATGCTCTTTTAGTTTAATAATAAAGTTTCAGGGAGATACTACCTGGGGAAGGAATATATTCTTTATCAGATAAATAATAAGTGATTGTCATTTGGACCCATGAGTTCTTGCATGTCATTTTATTCTTACTTAAAACAGTCCAAGAGTGATGGCTTGCATCTGTAATTCCATCACTTTGGGAGGCCAAAATGGGAGGATTATTTTAGCCTGGGAGTTCAAGATCAGCCTGAGCAAAACAGCAAGACCCTGTGTCTACAAAACTTTACAAAGTTAGCCAGGCATTGTTGCACATGCCTGTAGTCTCAACCACTCAGGAGTCTAAGGTGGGAGGATTGCTTGAGCCAAGGAGCTCGAGGCTGCAGTGAGCCATGATTGCACCACTGCAGTCCAGTCTAGGTGATGGAGAAAGACAAAAGGAAAAGAAAAAAGAAAGAAAGAAGGAAGAGAGGGAGGGAGGGAGGGAGGGAAGGAGGGAGGTGAGGAAGGAAGGAAGGAAGGAAGGAAGGAAGGAAGGAAGGAAGGAAGGAAGGAAGGAAGGAAGGAAGGAAAGAAGGAAGGAAGGAAGGGAGGGAAAAATTTATCTAAATAATTTCAACTAGAGAGGTTTAAAAATATCCCTGGATCATTAAATGATGATGACCTCATAGTCTTTAGCCTAGTTTTGAATTAAGCACTCCTATTCAAGCAACACCTAATGCTCCAGTTACTACTGTTGTGAAATAAACCATCCCAGAATTAGTGATATAAAACAACAACAAAGTTATTTTGCTCATGAATTCCATCAGATGAATCAGACAAAGCACTGTATTGTGGTGATAGCTTACATCTATCCCACAGTGCCTGGGGTGTCAGGTGGGAAAACCTGAACATTAAAGAATCAAAATAATTTGGGGGCATTGTCATTCACATATCTGGTGCCTGGTGTGGGATGACTGAGCCTTCTCCATGTGACTTAATTTTCTTACATTATAGAGGGGGTCCCCAGAAAAAGCATCATTAAAGGAGGGCCCTAAGAGTGAGCAGAATAGAGTGGAAGCTGTATGGCCTTTTGGGATTTTGCCTCAGAAGCCACAACGCACGTCTTTTATTATGCTTTATTGATCAAATCAGTCACAAGTCCATTCTTTCCAGACAAAGAGTGTCAAATAATTCTGAAGACATGTTTAAAACTGCCACACCTAGTGTCTCAATCCTAACTGTGACTGTCCACCATTTGAAGTTTCTTTTCTTTTAGACAATGTTTTGCTAATGCAGACTCTATTTTATTCATTATTGTACCCCTAGAACATAGTATAGCATATAGTGCAGGTTCAGGAGTATTGATTGAAAGAATAAATGGATTATTTCCCAAATGCATCCTGATCACATTATTTTTTCATCTTCCAGTCTTCATATAGATCTGGAAGTGATTAAAAACAAGAAAGTTTATTGATACCTTTTTCACCATATTTGCTATTTACACTATTTTGCTACTTGCTAATGTTAACTGTACACTGACAATGAACTAGTCACTGTGCTAGGTGCCCGGCAAACATTTCATTGAGTCCTCACAATGAAACGTAATTATCTAATAAAAAGTTAAGTAACTTGCCTGAGGCACAGTTCTTGTTTAAATTCTTCCCATACACTAAATGATAACAGCTCTCTTTTTTTCTGAGTACTTACATGTGAGAATATTTGTACTCTGCAATGTTGATGAGTCTTATTCTAACCATATATAGAAGCAAATGAGTGTAATAAGGAGAAGAATAAGCAAGAGGAGAGGAGAGGAGGAAAGAAAGGAGGGAGGAAGGAAGGAAGAGAGGAAGGAAGAAGGAAGGAAGGAAGGAAGGAAAGAAGGAAGGGAGGGAGGGGAAAGAAAGAGAGAAAGAAAAAAGAAAGAAAGAAAGAAAGAACGCACAATTGAGAAGAAAAGAAAGGAAGGAAGATGGAGGGAGGGAGGGAGAGAAGTTTATAAGAATGACAAAGCAAGCTGTGTGTCAATACCATTTAACTAAGCCATTTACTGTGGATGGTGTATGAAGTAGGTTTTTGCTTTCTGGATTAAGTTCTAAAAGAAATGCCATAAAAATACAATTTAACAGAGGCAAATGTCATGGCTCTCTGTTTCTAAAATACCATGCCTTTCTCAAAGTAGGTTTTTGTTTTAAAAGTTTCTGTTGCATATTTCCTTTAATGCTGTCAGAAGTCCTTACAACTCCCTATCATCTGGGTATCATAGTTTATGTTCCTTGATTATATTCCAAATGAGATTACAAAATTCAAAAACACATAGATTGATTGGAAGTTGAAAATATTTGGAATGCTAGAACGCAAGTGCTAGATTTGGTGTATGCTAAACTCTAAATTGTAAAGCATAAAAAGGGACAATTTGGCAGCCAGCATAGGCAATAAAAGGTAAACTGATCCTAAAGCACACTGTAAAGACATTAAGTCATTCTGCTAAAATTAAATGAAGCTGTTTTTTTAAGTATAATCTGTAAACAAACTAATTGAAATTATCACATCAGAGAGCTAGAAAAGAATTTAGCATTTCCCTTAATAAGTTCTCATTATACAGAATTACAGATATTACATGATATTCTCCTGGTTGAGCAGAAGACAGAAAACCAAATTGTTTTTTTTTTTTTTCTTTTTTTTGAGACGGAGTCTCACTCTGTCCCCCAGGCTGGAGTGCAGTGGCCGGATCTCAGCTCACTGCAAGCTCCCCCTCCCGGGTTCACGCCATTCTCCTGCCTCAGCCTCCCGGAGTAGCTGGGACTATAGGCACCTGCTACCTCGCCCGGCTAGTTTTTGTATTTTTTAGTAGAGACGGGGTTTCACCGGGTTAGCCAGGATGGTCTCGATCTTCTGACCTCGTGATCCGCCCGTCTCGGCCTCCCAAAGTGCTGGGATTACAGGTTTGAGCCACCGCGCCCGGCCCCAAATTGTTTTTTTCTCAGTAAATAAAGATGCCTGTAACCCCAGCACTTTGGGAGGCGGAGGCGGCTGGATCACCTGAGGTCGGGAGTTCGAGACCAGCTTGACCAACATGGAGAAACCCCGTCTCTACTAAAAATATAAAATTAGTCGGGTGTGGTGGCGCATGCCTGTAGTCCCAGCTACTTGGGAGGCTGAGGCAGGAGAATGGCTTTTACCTGGGAGGCGGAGGTTGCGGTGAGCCGAGATCATGCCATTGCACTTCAGCCTGGGCAACAAGAGTGTAACTCCATCTCAAAAAAAAAGAAAAAAGAAAAGAAAAGAAAAAGCAAATAAAACAAATACCACTTTTTGCAACTAAGAACACCAAGACAGAAAACTTTATCTGAACTAGAAAATTATAATGTCACAATTCAAAATTTACAATTTTTATTAACAAAAATTTTCACTATAAAATTTGACATTCTTTGTTTGGAATTATATCATTGACTGTGATCCCTAACTTTGTAATATTTTAATAAGAATATTATTTAGAACAACATCTCTCTGAAAATTTTCTCAATATTTCCCACTAAACAAATTTAGCCTGAAAAATTTTATATGTATATATGTGTATTTATATCTATATATGTGTATATATGTATATATGTCTATGTATATATATGCATATATGTGTATATATGTATAAATGTATATATGTATTTATATGTGTGTATATATGTGTATGTATATCTGTGTATGTGTATATTTTAGACAGTTTCACTCTGTCACTCAGGCTGGAGTGCAGTGGCATGATTTCGCTTCACTGCAGCTTCTGCCTCCCAGGTTCAGGTGATTCTAGTGCCTCAGCCTCCTGAGTAGCTGGGACTACAGGCACAAACTACCATGCCTGGCTAATTTTTGTATTTTTAGTAGAGACGGGGTTTCACCATGTTGGCCAGGATGTTCTTAAGCTCCTGATCTCGTGATTCACCCATCTTGGCCTCCCAAAGTGCTGGGATTACAGGCGTGAGCCACTGCACCTGGCCATATATACATACTTTTAATCTCGCCTTTATTATTATCACTGCTTTCCTCCTTCTACCCTACAGTTCTCTCTGTAATTTAGACTTGTTCTAAACTCTTGGCATTTTATGATATGCAGAATTGGCTATGGAATACAGAACGTCTTTGAACAGATCCAGGTACAACCATCATCCTGGTAACAGTGATATTGCTCCATTGTATACTTCTCCTCCTCTATGTACAGCATCAATAAGACAGAAAATTCTAGTTATATCAACAAGAGAGAAGGTGAAGACACATTTTATTCTAAGATAACAAGAACTAGGCAGCGGTAGTGGTGGTTCACGCCTGTAATCCCAGCACTTTGGGAGGCTTAGGCAGGCAGATCACTTCGAGCCCAGGGGTTCGAGAGTAGCCTGGCCAATGTGGCGAAACCCTATCTCTACTAATAATACAAAAATTTATCCAGGCGTGGTGGTGGATGCCTATAGTTCCAGCTACTTGGGAGGACAAAGCATGAGAATCATTTGAACCCAGGAGGTGGAGGGTTGCAGTTAGCTGAGATCACGCCACTGCAGTGCAGCCTGGGTGACAGAGGGAGACTCTGTTTCAAAAACGAAAAACAAACAAAAACAAGTAGGAGCTTTCACTCAACATATCTGTTTAAATAATATATGCAAATTCAGAAATTATAGCATTTATTAATCTGTTCAAAAGAACAAAGGGAACAGAAATGTAAGCTATAGTAGTTTTGACTTCAAATACCTCTCTATTCCCTTAGAGTGGTGCTCTCAAATCTGATAGAATATTCTCTGTAAAGCCTCCCTTTATATTTGGAAATTAACTGATAAAAACAATATTGGAAAAAATTTTACATTCTAACAAAATGCCTCTGTGATATTGCAATTTTTAAAAAATCACTTATTTGGCTTATTTCAGCCAGTTTATTTTGAAATGCTAGAGAGCTATGGGGAAAATGCTCCTTGACATTAATGATATTAACAGACTAACCCAATCTAAGTACTCAGATTATGTCTGGAAGTAATTTTAAAAAAGAAATTTCCTGATACCTTTTATATCATAATTGCTACTTAGTGAAAGAGTAATAAGAAAAATTAGATTCATCTATTATCTTTTAAAGGAAATTAAAAATGAGTTTACATATCTACATACAGGTAATGTACATGCAAATTTTTCTTTGCTTTACATTTTCTTAGCTTTTTTATATTAATTCTCTTAAGACATTTTGTGTTATATGTCTGGAAATTTCAGCCATCCAGAAAAAAAGGAGGTTGGGAAATAATGAAAAAAATGTGCTGAAAGAATTCACATAAAAGTTTCAGAGATTTGAAAATGGGAACAACAGACACTTAAACAGTTATTGAACCAGAAAAAAAATGTCCTTCCTGGCAGGTATATAGCAATATACTGATAACTGTTGGATAAAAATAAAGGCATCCAGACATTATTATAGAGCTCTTCTATATGAAATGCAACTTCTTATTCCAAAGTAAAAACAGAGCCTGGTCTGTATTTTCTTTTTCTTTGTGGTTTGAACATTAGAAAAATATCATCAATTGTAAAAGAAAAACAAAGTCTTAAAAATAAATTTAGTTTATTTAGTTCAAATATCTGCTTAATAAGTTCTTCCCATTTATTACTACACAAATACACACATACTACAGAAGATATGTGGGTGATCTGTATATTAATAGGAAGTTTCAAAATAATTTCTGTTAATATGATTGCCATTGTTGTCCCTTCTATATAGTTTTTTTTTCTTTTTTTTTCAAAACAGATGTCCAAACAGTGGCAAAAAATGTAAAAATGGTAAAGTCATAGAAGCCCCTTCCAGTGGGACTAACTCAAGTATTTAAGTAGTTTCTGAATATTAGCAATGCAAGAGGTTTCAAATTAAACGCTCAGATTCTGGACATTGAACTGACGATTATTTAAGGAAGAGGATACTTTCTTGTTTAAATTCTTCCTTTTTTATACTTTAATCCATGTTTTTAATAACTCATCTCTCATGAATTCAAGATGTTGTCTGGTAGACTTTGAACCAAGTCTATCTGCCTTTAAATCTCATGAATTAATAAAACCAACCAACCAAAGCTGGAGGCTTTTTATACTTTTCCCATTATTCATTTATTTGAACTTTATTATATAAAGTTATTTAGAAAAAAAAAGTTAGAAAGCAAAACCAAAGAGATAAAGTGGAGCCAAAATATAAAAATAGAAACAAACATAGGACTTTAGATTCTACGCACTGAGCAATAAGAAGTCGTGAAAGTCTCTCAAACTCAAGAGTAAGAGAACAAAATGCTACGCAGATGTTGGTCTTGCCGCTGTTTTAACATCCTTTTCCTTCCTGAGTTGGAACCCAACTACAGAGCAGGCAATGGGTCTAGAATAATTTACAGATAAGGTTCCACATTATGGCATACCTATAAAACATATTGATAATTTAGCCAGAACATAAAATCATTTTTTTAGTGGATAGAACTATCTTATTCTTTATATTCTGTGTAAATTCTCAGATGTCATTTTTAACATAATTACAAGATACTGACAAAATAAAATAAGCTTTCAGCTGGTATTGATTGCTGATTTAAAATAATCCAGATGTCTTCTGGACATTTTGTGCATACCTTATTATCCACTAATTATCTATTATATTCTATAGTTTTCTTATCCAGGGGCTCTTAAAGAGTGTGAGGAATGACAGTAGTCTGTGATTAAAAAACAAGTTTATAAGAATTTCCACTGAGTCAATGTTCTGCTATGAATTTTGTTTTCTTTTTCCTAATTACTGGCATCAGTCTAAATCAACACTAATTCAATTCCAGAGGTAAAGAGGCTTCACCCAATCACGTAAATGAGAAAATGCAGAATAATCTTTCTCATTCTTCTCTCCATTAAGATTTGTTTATTCTTCATCAAAATTTTCAAATCTCAGCACCATCCTATCAAGACTTCCTAATATTTCCTCTGCCACTGCTGTAGTGAGCCATCATTTTGCTCATGAGGACTACTGCAATATTTTTCCAGCGACCCTCTATCTGTATTCAGTTGTTCCAGCTAGCAGTAACCAATTCTCTACATTGTTTTATAACAGATATACTCTTATCATTCTTGTGCTTCAAAATTCTCAATAAAATTGGAATGTCAATTGAACACAGACTCTCCTCCTTAGCAAGGTATTCTAATGTCTTCACAATCTTAGTCCATCTACAAATATTTCCACCATTTCCCACACTATAAGAAATGCTTTTCCCCTTCAATTTATTTAATTACTTTTATCAAAACACTTCATATTATTCTGTCATATATTTTTCATTTATTACTGTAACAATGATGACTTTGTCATAGATTGGCAACATTTCATGGTAATGACAGGTATTTGGGAATCACTGTATTAGACTTCTCATCATTTTCTGAAAACACACTGATGGATAATATTATGACTCACTAACTTATATTAATTATAAGAATGGCTGATAGTTCAGGCAACTGCGTCAGTCAAGCTCCTGGCAGGAATCAAAAGCACATTCAGCAGGGATTTTTAAGACCATTTAATAGAGTAATATTTACAGAAGTATGGGTAGGGTTAAGGGAATCAAAAAGGTATGTTAGAGCAGTTAGGAATTAGCAACATTAGGAGGCCCCTACAGTTGCAAGGAATAATATGTGTTACCTCAATCTGGGGGACATCTTACAGGACTTCTAGAAGGGCCTGTTGTGGGGGGCGGGGAGTGGGGAGGGATAGCATTAGGAGATGTACCTAATGTAAATGATGAGTTAATGGGTGCAGCACACCAACATGGCACATGTATACGTATGTAACAAACCTGCACACTGTGCACATGTACCCTAGAACTTAAAGTATATTTATATATATACTTTATATATATATAAAGAATATAAATACATATATATATATAAAGAAAACCCTCTGTGACTGCTTTGTTTGAAGACGTGGAGTCCAATTCTATTTGCTCATATAAAGAAATATTATTTCATCAAGCAGAGAGCCGTAATTAGTGTGCATGTCATTGAATATTTTATATACATATATATATAGAAAGAAAGAACGAACCAGAATCCTAGAACCTTAGCAGAGACCAGGGAATAAAAACCCTTAGTCTCTCTCCTCCAGTACTAATTTTTTGCTAATGCTTCCCCTTGGTCAATTAAAAAAAAAGCCGGCGCACAAGGGAACAAGGCCTCACACAGTCAGTAAAGCTCAGTTCCCTCCTCTGCACAGAGAGGCGGGAAAAACAGAAGAAACAGATGAAGCTAAGAGGGAAAAACAAATGGAGATTAACTAGCTAACTTACTTTCTCCCAGTCCTATTTACACAAATCTAGGACACACTAATTTGAATCACAATGCCCTTTCTTTTACCCCCTTTTCTTAGCTAATTGTGTTAGAATGCCTGTATTAGAAGAGTAATTCCCAAACTTTTTCAGACCAAAGCATAGACAGTCAACCAAAGAGCATTTAAGAGGCACATATACGTATGTGGTGAAAAAAATTATTTTGCACTTGCTTTGTATGATAATATGAATACAGGTGATTAAATACACAATTTATATAAAAATTCCCAACATCTAGAATTCTCACATTTTAAGAGAGAAATTAAGCTTGCTTCATGAATGCAATTTTTTTCACATTGGTTTTTATGTTTGAAATGGTCAGTTACAATTCCTGATCAAGACTTTTAAACAAGTTCTCTTTATATTCTTGAGAATCTCCGTTGACTCTCATGGAGAAATGTTGTTGATAAAAAAGGTAAAATTATTTTGTGAATGTCTATAAAGCCATTCAAGGTTTATAAGAAATGAAATTGCATTTAAATAAAAGCTCTTTTCTATCCTTATAAAGGCAATACAATGTTAAACATTACTATGATGATGCAAATACATTTTAAATTCAAACAACATTTTCCATATCACAAATTTCAAAGTGTTGATGAAGCTCGAATTTGTAGAATATACATGCATTGTTATAGCGGTCTTTCTGCTGCTGGCTTTAAGGCCACTTAAAGTCACACCCACTGGAACTAAAAAGATGTATCTCAAATTTGTGAAAACAGATTTGTGGCCAACATTTAGATGTGTGCCCACAAGGAAATTCTATCTTTAATTTCCTCTTCCACTACCTTCCTCTGAATTCACTAGGTTCTATTATGTCCTTCTTGGACATCTGAAATTCTTCCACTAACTTCATGGACCCTTCGTCTATGATGGATTGCAATGTATGCCCATTCTAGCTAGTGTATAGATGTCCAGGTGGTAATGAATATCTAAAGAAGACCACAGGATGGATTATAGGATCTCTTTCCATCTCAGTAATGACAGTCACGTCCCAGACCTCATTCATATGCCCCAAAGGTAAAGGAGATCGGTATCTCAGGCATACACTTGTAACCCTTTCTGCTGTACATGAAGTAGAATGCTCAGGACCCAGAAAATTTTTTGTCTAGTTACAGTCTATTATGGCCTACTGAAAATAACTCTAATGGTAGGAAAGGTAAACCTAGTGTGTTTTCCCCGTTAAAATATAAATTTAATTTTTTTTGAAGATTTAGTATGGCATTTATAGTTTGATCAGGGAATAGTTATAATATCACAGGATGCAAGACTGAAAACCTAATCACCAGATTTTACATGCATAAAGTCTTCTATCCATTACAATTCATTTGGCGATTTTCCCCTTTTGTAAGGGAAATCAAGGAAAGGAAGAAATCACGATTTTACAAGTAAATACCACTAAGATCTATGTCTCAGTCCATTTTCTGCTGCTATAACAGAATACCACAGACTGGTAATTTTGAAAGAAAGGATATTTATTTGGCTCATGGTCCTGGAGGCTAGGGAGTCCAAGGTGAGGACCTTCTTGCTGCTTCAAAACATGGCAGAAGGCAACACATGGTGAAAGACGGCAAGAGAGAGAGGAAATTGATCTATACTTACTTTTATCTGAAACCTACTTCTGGGCTAACTAACCATTTACTTAATATCATATGAGGACAAAGCCCACGTGACTTAATCACCTGTTAACAGCCTTCCATTCCAATACTATTATATTGGCAATTAAATTTCACATGAGTTTTTGGAGGGGACATTCAAACTACAGCAATATGGAAAGCTTTTTACCAGAAAGATAGTTTGCAATACCACAAACATGGCAAATATGTTTGCAAAGTTTCTATTAGAAATCTCGATAAAAAAATTGCTTCAGCTTGCTCTTTATAGTTGCTACCAAAGCACATAGAAAGACCTAACCTTATCCCTGACTTGACTGAGATAGTGGAGTGGAGTTGGTATCAGTATAATCACCACCCATAATATTAACCCTCAGAGTGATTGCCAACACATCCAAAAATTTCCCAAAAAGTTGATTTCTGAATGAGGAAAAAACCCTCTATGACTGCCTTGTTTGAAGATGTGGAGTCCAATTCTATTTGTTCATATAAAGAAATATTATTTCATCAAGCAGAAAGCTGTAATTTGTGTGCATGTCATTGAATATAATATTGTTCAGAGTAAAAACGTCAGAATAACTTGTTTTCATTGGTCCATCAGTTGCATAGTGTCCTATAATTTCTTGCATATCTTAAAATAGTAACAAACCGGGCGTGGTGGCTCATGCCTGTAATTCCAGCACTTTGAGAGGCCGAGGCAGGGGGATATTTGAGGTCAGGAGTTCCAGACCAACCTGGCCAACATGGTAAAACCCTGTCTCCACTAAAAATACAAAAATTAGCCAGGTGTGGTGCCAGGTACCTGTAATCCTAGCTACTTGGGAGGCTGAGGCAGGAGAATCGCTTGAACCGGGGAGACAAAGGCTGCAATGAGCTGAGATCACGCCACTGCACTCCAGCCTGGGCAACACAGTGAGACTCTGTCTCAAAAAAAAAAAAAAAAAAAAGTGTAATAATAACAACAAAAATTAGATTCAATGTAGAGAATGAAATCAACTCAAGTTTTCAAGTCCTAATATTCCATTAGACAAGATTTTTTAGAAACCTCTCAGGACCCAGAGTACATGTTGCAGCAGCAAGTTGTGTATTTGTTAACATTTTCTCCACCACAGCCCAAAAAGATGTTAGTGGTTGCCCTTTTACATTTGGCAGTGGTGGAATAGGGAGAAGACATGGGAAGATGTATACTTTGGAGGTTTATGTAATATTAATAACAACAATAGCCAATGTTCATTGAGTATTTGTACCACACAGTATTCCAAAGGGCTTATACTTGGGTGCATTTAGATGAAAGCAACAGAAAGTAAAACTGAAACTGGAAAAAAAAAAAGCATTTGGGAATATATGTAAGGTTACATAATTTTAAACAGGTTTGTTTAAGGTTTGTCTTAATCCAATTTTTATTTGTGATTCTGATATTTTCTTGGTTTGGGGAAGGAGATATCTATGGCAGCTTTGGGCTTCAGGTATATATACAAAATATATATGTAATTTATATAAAAATCTATAGTTTACATATATGAATAATATATAAATATAAACTAATTTACATTTAAAAATAAATATTTATTACAAATACATGACTAGATAATATTAAGACAATATAAATTGTATTAATATTAATATCATATAGATTATATTACTATAATATAAATTATAGTAATATAATTTATTAATATAAATTACATATATAATTTTTACATATAAAGGAAGATGTATGGTATATACATAGTTATATGCTATATATAGATGTTATATATGTCTAGTAAGTATATATAAATGTATAACATTATTTTAAATAAAAATTTATATTACCTATTTATATTACCTAATACAAATATAATAATATACAATATTTATATTAGTAATAAAATATTATTTATATTAATAATATAAATGATGTAAATAATATATTGTTAATAATATATATCAATACATTTAACTATATTAATATTTATATTATATTAACATTATTGATATATTAATATAATATAAATCATATTAATATTAATTATATTACTAATTATATAATTAAAATATAGTATATTATAATGTTTTAATATACAAAATATATTTATATGCAATATATATTATTTTATTAATACATAAAATATATTTATATATTACATATTTTAATTATATAATATAATTATATTAATAACAATGTAATTATTTGTATCAATATTAATAAATATAAATAATATATTTAAATGTATTATTGATATATATTATCTACAATATATTATTTATATTATTTATATTAATAGAAATAATATATAATATATTATTTATATTATTTATATTATATAAATAACATATAATTATTAATATAAATATATTGTATATTATTATATTTATATAATTATATATAAATATATTTCATATATTAAATATATTTATATATTATATATAAAATATATAAATGTTAATATAATTATATTTATATGTAATATATATAATTAATTTAATTATATTCATATATTAATATATAACTTATTATATAATATTAATAAAATTATATTAATTATTAACTATATAATAAAACATAATATATTAATATTATATCAATATTATAATATAAATATTTATATTATATCAATATATTAATATAATATAAATATTACTATTTATAGTAATAGTAATAAATATTACTATTTATAAAATTTATAAATATAAATATAAATAAATATTACTATTATAGTTAAATGTATTATTGATATAAATATATATTAATATCAACAATATGTTATTTATATTAATATAAATATTGTATATTGTTATATTTAAATAATATAAATAGGTAACAAATTTTTATATAACATGTGTTCATATATACTTACTAGACATATATACCATTTATATATAACATATATAACTATGTATATAACACATATATCTTCCTCTTTATGTAAAGAGGAAGAGAGAAAGTATCTAGTATGTTTGATAGTAAGCCTGTATAGTCTAACATTCTCTTATGGCTAACTTAAAATTAGTTAATGTTCATCTACTGACACTGAAGAAGTAATAAAAGTTTTCACTAGATCCTCTAGGCCTAATTGATTAAAATTAATTCATATGGATATTTCTGAACAAATTTCTGACATTAGAGAATGTTATACATTGATTGGCTTAAGGCTAGGTTCCTGAATTAATTACTGAATTAGAAGGGGATTGAATTAACATGATTAGCTCAAAATGATCAAATCCCCCATTGAGCTGAGCTCTGGTCAGTATCCCAAATTGCACGGCTGTTATGCAATGTGAGTGAGTAAGCGGTAGAACTCATATTAAAAGACAGCCACAATTTTATATTTGTGGCATTTTATATTTGTTACCCCATTTAATCCTTACCAGGGCCCATGAGGTAGGTTGTTTGTGAAAGCATCTTTTCCTGATCCTTAGTTGTTTGTGTTGCCTAACTCCTATCGTTTGAATGACATCTTAATTTAATACAACCTCCTGTTTTCCCAGAATGGTGGATTGGAGGCATTGTTAGCATGTCTCTCCCACTGAGAAAGACAAAATACTGTGTAGAGATTCATGCTGTGAACTTTTCTCCAAGAAGCAACACAGGAATTTAACAGAAAAACTGAAAAAACAAAAAACAAGCAAACAAAAACATAGATCCTTTGAAAGAAGCAGTGGGCAGCAACCTACACCCTAAGCCAGGCGGAAAACTGAGTCCCCAGAGTGTGAGTGGGGAGGGATTGCCTCCACGGTAAATCCATAAGCCAGGCAGAAAACTGAGAGTCCCCAGAATGTGAGTGGTGAGACTGCCTCCATGATATATACTCCCACTGGGGAACCTGCCCCAGGCCATGGAGGAAGGCCTTAACCCTATCTAACACTGATTTAGTGAGTGATTTAGTGAGCTGATTTAGTGAGTGGTGAGGAGTATATGAGAAGGAGCAGCATTAGAACACGCTTTGCATACACTCCCAGACTCCAGTGGGGACGGAGGAAAGCCACTCCAAATCCTACCTCACAGGGGACCTCACAGAAGTAAGCCAGCTAACTCAGGCAGCAGTCACCGGTGGAAAGAAGCTCCCAGTGGAGTTTCACAATATAATCTTTAACAGGGATGAACCACTTTGGTGAGAACTGAGACAAGTGGGAAGTACTACAAGCCACAGGTGCAGGACCTGGGCACTCCAGCTCTGCAGGCAGACAGGGAGGGGTGTGGTCTGAAAGCCAGCATTCCTGTCTTGGTAGGGAAGGCTTATGGCCTGGGGCAGTTTTGAGTGCTGAGCACAGGCTATCTGGAACTCAGTTGGCTGCTGCAAGTGAAACACTGCAGGTGTGAGATGTGCCTTGACAAGTGCGTAGGGGCCAGGCGAGGCTTACTGCTATGGACTACCCACTGCTCACCATACGGATTCTTCTGCACAACAAAGGCAGCAGTGCTCCTCCCTGGAATGTTCCCTCAGAGGCCACAGAACTGCCCTTTGATCGCCACTAGAGCTGCTGCTTATGCTGGCATGTGGGAGGCCAGAGTGTGGGACCTGATTGATCCAACCACCACCTGGCTTTGCACCTCCATCTACCCTAGTATCCTAACACAAAGGGCAGGGACTTTGGGGAGTCCCATGACCCTGCCCATTGCCTGAGACACCACAGTACCTACCCTGGGTAACATAAGATAAGCACAAATCCCATCACAATCACTGCAGCTGACACTCTTTTGCAAGCACCGCCTCCTGGCTGGAGGCCAACTGACACAGTCCATTACAGCATCTGTTGGCACAAAAACACAGCTCCCCTGAAGGAGAAAACTTTTGGATGACCTCAGTTAGTACCACTGCCTGCATTACTCTGGGTAACCAGGAGGTCTTTAGTCTATTCATGTGACCAGTATATTACTACTACAGCTGGCATTTGAGAATAGCAATGCATTAAGGCTATTTATAACCAAGAAAATCTCAGAGTCTACATCACTCCCCTGCCACCCCCATCAGAACTTCTGCTGGTACCCACTACTGGGAGATTAGAGAACAGGTCCTATCACTGGATCCCTTCCAGACATTCCCCAGCACCATCCTGGAGAATGGCAGCCCCACTGGGTGGCTAGAACCAGAAGAGAAGCAGCAGGATTGACAGCAGTTTGGCCCTCAGGGATCCCTCCTCCCAGGGGAAGTGGGAATATAGCACATCAAGGGAGCACCCTATGAGACCAAAGAATCCAGACTGCAGGCCTTTAGTCCCAAAACTGTCCATCTGTGGGAAGTTTATTTCAGCAAAGGCACAGGTACAGTGCAGGGCTCAGTGGAGAAAGTTTGTGCCTCTACTCCAATCATCAGGTAGCCCTGGTGCTCATGAAGCATCCTGGGGAAGAAGACTTTTTCTTCTGGATATGGTTTGGTTATGTCCCCACCCAAATCTTATCTTGAATCGTAGTTCCCATAATTTCCACATATTATGGGAGGAACCCAGTGGGAGATAACTGAATCATGGGAGCAGTTTCCCCCATCCTGTTCTCATGGTAGTGACTGAGTATCACAAAAGCTAATGGTTTTATAAGGGGAAACCCCTTTCACTCTCTTTGCTAGCCATTGTGTAAGACGTCCCTTTGCTCTTCCTTCATCTTCCGCCATGAATGTGAGGCCTCCCCAGTCATGTGGAATTGTGAATCAATTAAACCTCTTTTCTTTATAAATTGCCCAGTCATGGGTATGTCTTCATCAGCAGTTTGAAAACAGACTAATGCACTTCCTCTTGCCCATCACTGCAAACATAGCTGTGGCTTCTCCCACAGGAGCTTGGCATGGGTGCACATGTAGAGAGGCTTCCTGGAACACTTCCAGGTGACTGCATCCCCACAGGAGGAGTGTCCTCCAGGTTCAGACTTACATGAGGGATAGAGTCATAGTCTTTTTCTACATGTAACATCACCATTCCTGCAGAAGAAAAGGGATGCCTGTGTCATCTGAATAGCTGGAACACTGGGTTAGGAGTGTGACTGGGAGTTGGATCACTTTCCTCCTGGCCTGACTGGGGAACTACAGTGGCTCCTCCCTTCACCACGAAAAGACCTTAGTGCATTTCACTGAAAGCTTCTCCAGCTGCCTCTGCCAAGGTTAGGATGTCTGCCCATCACTGGATAATGCATTACACCCCTGCTTTAGCTGCAGCCTGTTTTTACCCATGAATACCTCCTACTTGCCTGAAGCCTGAACTGTTCAACCCAGTGAATAAAATACTGAGAAAATAAATGAATTAATGAATGAATTAATGTACACCACTCGGGAACAAAATAAGCTTCATGACATCTTTGTCATTCTGGCACCATAGGAGACAGTGAACCTGCTCACACACTAAGCACATTGCTACTATAACCAGTATCTGAGAAGGCCATCACACCAAGGAGTTCATACAGATTTTTCACACAGATTCTTCATCACTGAAAACACCAAGAGCTGAAATAAACTATAAACATTAAAGTCACATCCTCAGGAGGGAAAAACAGAAATTGAAAAACCACATTTGAATAAAAAACAAATTCAAGAAATAATTAGAAGAAATGGTCTACCCAAATGAGAAGAAATCAGAAAAATAATTCTAGCAATATGTAAAAACATGATTCTATAATACCACAAAGATTCTACTAACTCTCCCGCAATGGATCCAAACCAAGATGAAATCTTTAAAATACCAGATAAAAAGTTCAAGAGGTTGATTATTAAGTTCCTCAAGGAAATGCAAGAAAAAGATGAAGGACAATACAATAAAATTTAAAAGAAAGGTTATGAATGAAAGATTTCCTAAACAGATTCATATTTTAAAGAAAAAAAAAATCAGAACTCTGGAAACAAAACACACATTTAGGGAATTACAAAATGCAGGGAAAAGTTTTAACATTAGACTAGACCATGTGAAATAAAGAATTCCAGAATTTGAAGACAAGGTTTTTGAATTAACCCAATCACACAAAAATAAAAAGAAAGAATTAAAAGAAATGAATAAAATCTCTAAGAAACATGGGATTACGTAAAAGCGTCAACCTAAGAATCATTGACATTCCTGAGGGGGAAGAAAAAGCAAAAAGTTTGGAAAACTTACTTATTTGAGGGAATAATTAAGGAAAACTTCCCTAGCTTTGCCAGAGATTTAGATATCTAAATACAAAAAGCTCAAAGAACTCCCGGGAAATGCACTGCAAAAAGGCCAACACCAAGACCTAAAGTCATCAGGATATCTAAAGTCAATGTGAAAAAAAAAATTCCGAGAGCAGTGTGAAAAAAGCATCAGGTAACCTATAAGGTAAAACCTTTTAGACTAACAACCGACTTCTCAGCAGAAGCCTTATAAGCCAGAAAGGGCTATGGTCCTATTTTAGCCACCTTAAGCAGAATAACTATCAGCCAACAATTTTGTAACCAGTAAAGCTAAGTTTCATAAATGAAGGAAAAATAAACTGTTTCTCAGACAAGAAAATGCTAAGGGAATTTGTCACTGTCTGACTATTAGCTAGTTTAACCAAGAAAAGAAGAGAGAAGATCCAAATAAGCTAAATTAGAAATGAAAATGGAGATGTTACAACCAACCCCAAAGAAATACAAAATATCTTTCAAGACTACCAAGAACACCTCTTTGCAAACAAACTAGAAAATCTAGAGAAAATGAATACATTTCTGGAAACACACAGCCCTCCTAGCTTGAATCATGAAGACATAAAAATAGTGAATAAGCCAATCACAAGCAGTGAGATTGAATCAGTAATACAAAATTTGTCACACACACACACACACACACACACACACACACAGTCTAGGGCCAGATGGATTCACAGCCAAATTTTACCAGACATTCAAAGAATTGGTAACAATCCTACTGAAACTATTGCGAAAGATTGAGAAAGAGGGAATCCTCCCTATTTCATATGAAGACAGTATCACCCTGAAACCAAAGCCAGGAAAAGACATAACAAAAAGGAAAATTACAGACCAATATCTCTGATGAACATAGATGCAAAAATATTCAACAAAATACTAGCAAACTGAATCCAACAGCACATCAAAAAGATAATTCATCATGATCAAGTGGTATTCATCCCAGGGATGAATCAATGGCTCAACATATGTAAGTTAAAAAATGTGGTTCGTCACAGAAACAGAATTAAAATAATAGCAACATGATTATCTCAATAAATGCAGATAAAGCAATCATTAAAATCCAGCATCTCTTTATGACATAAATCTCAACAAACTAGGCATAGAAGAAACACACCTCAAAATAATAAAAGCCATATATAACAAACCCACAGCCAACATTCATGTTGAAGCATTCCCCCTAAGAATTGGAACGAGACAAAGATGTCCACTTTCATCACTTCTAATCAACACAGCATTGGAAGTCCCAGTCAGAGCACTCAATCAAGAGAAATAATACATAAAAGCACCCAAATTGGAAAAAAAAGGAGTCAACTATCTCGGTTTGCTGATGATGTGATAATATACCTAGGAAACCCCTAAGACTTCTCCAAAAGACTCTTAGATTTGATAAATGAATTTAGTAAAGTCTCAGGTCACACTGCTTTACACCAATAGTGTCCAAGCTGAGAATAAAATCAAGAACTCAATCCCTTTTACAGTAGCTGCAGAAAAATAAAACACCTAGGAATTTACTTAACAAAGGAGAGGAAAGATCTCTACAAGGAGAACTACAAAACACTGCCGAAAGATACCACAGATGACACAAAAAAATGGAAATACACCTCATGCTCATGGCCTGGAAGAATCAATATCATGATAATGACCATACTGCCTAAAGCCATACACAGATTCAATGCAATTCCTATCAAAATACTAACATTGTCTTTCACAGAATTAGAAAAAGTAATCATAAAATTCATATGGAACCAAAAACCAGCCTGAAAAGCCAAAGCAATCCTAATCAAAAAGAACAAATCTAGAGGCATCGCATTACTCGACGTCAAATTCTACAAGGCTGTAGTAAGCAAAGCAGCATGACACTGGTATAAAAGTAGATATATAGACCAATGGAAGAGAATAGAGAACTCAGAAATAAAGCCAAATACTTACAGCCAGCTGATCTTCGACAAAGCATACAAAAACATAAATTGGGAAAAGGACACCTTATTTAATAAACGGTGTGGGGAAAAGTGGATAGCCCTATGTAGAAGAATGAAACTGGATCCCTATATCTCATCATTTAAGAAAAATCAACTCAAGATGTATTAAAGACATAAATTTAAGAGCTGAAACCACAAAAATTCTAGAAGAAAACTTAGGAAAAACTCTTCTGGACACTGACCGAGGCAAAGACTCATGACTAAGACCCCAAAAGCAAATGCAACAAAAACAAAAATAAATAAGTGGGATCTAATTAAACTAAAAAGCTTCTGCACAGTGAATGAAATAGCCATCAGAGCAAACAGACAACTCACAGAATGGGAGAAAATATTTGCAAAATATACATCAGATAAAGGACAAATATCTAGAATCTATAAGGAACTCAAACAAATCAGCAAGAAAAAAAAATCCCATTAAGAAGTGAGCAAATGACATGAATACACATTTCTCAAGAGAAGACACAGAAATGGCCAACAAATGTATGAAAAAGTACTCAACTTCACTAATTATCAGGGAAATGCAAATTAAAACCACAATGGGATACCACCTTACTCCAGCCAGAATGGTCATTATTTAAAAGTCGAAGAACAATAGATGTTGTCATGGATGTGGTGGAAACAGAATGCTTATACACTGTTGGTGGCAATGCAAACCAGTACAACCTCTATGGAAAAGGATACTACCTTACTCCAGCCAGAATGGTCATTATTTAAAAGTCGAAAAATAGATGTTGGCATGGATGTGGTGAAAAGGGAATGCTTATACACTGTTTGTGGGAATGTAAACCAGTACAACCTCTATGGAAAACAGTATGGAACTAAACGTAGAGCTACATTTGATCCAGCGATACCACTACTAAGTATCTACCCCAAAGAAAAGAAGTCATTATATCAGAAAGACACTTGCATGTATACGATTATCACAGCACAATTCACAATTGCAAAGATACAGAACCAATATAAGGGCCCAACAACTGAAAAGTGGATAAAAAAAGTTATATATATATATATATATATATATATGTACACACATACATACATACACATACACATACCATGGAATACTATTCAGCTATAAAAAGAATGAAATAATATATTTTCCAGCCACTTGGATGGAACTGGAGGCCATTATTCTAAGTGAAGTAACTCAGGAATGGAAACCTAACACTGCATGTTCTCACTCGTTATGTGGGAGCTAAGCTATGGGTATGCAAAGGCAGACAGAGTGGTATAACGGACACTGGAAACTTGGAAGCAGGGGAGGTGGGATGGGGTGAGGGATAAAAATCTCCACGTTGGGTACAACATACACTACTCAGTTAAAGGGTACACTAAAATCTCAGGCTTCACCACAATAAAATTCCACCAAGTAACCAAAATCCACACTTGTACCCTTAAAAGCTGTTGAAATAAAAATAAACAAAAAAGAAAAAAAAGAAGTCTGTTAAAGCAATGAAAAGAGGACAAAAATAATTTATGAGCTACAATATTTGAAAACTTCACTAACGAAAAGAAAAAATAAAAATAAATACATAAAAATAAAATTTGCTGAAATTTGGCCCTTTTTTCCCCCAATTTACTGTATCCGAGGAATTTGGGGATCAAAACCAAAAGGAGGGAGATTATTCCTGGTATTCATGGCACACAGTACACACATTTGTGTTCTCATATAGTTTACCTTGTATTATTTCTCTCACTTGGATTTTCTTCTGTCCCACGATTGTTCAAATACTTTGAGGCCTAAATCAAGTATCAGTCCTCTGTAGTTTTCCAAGAACTCTCCTGTCAGTTTATATCTAGTCTCTCATAGCAACATCCTTAAAATGTTCAAAATATATAAAATCTGCTTTGCATTATAATTAAGTTTTTGTATCCCTACCCACTCTGTCTCAAGAATATAGGCTAAAATCCTAGGCTTTTCTTTCTTCTACAGGGGGAACTTCATAGACATTTTAGTTAATGAAAATAGACTAACCTGAAATATGTAGGAGTTTATACATTACTATGCTCAAGGAAGAATTTAAAATCAAGATTTAAATACATAAGTAGAAAGGCATGAAGCTAAAATTAATCTGCGTAATTCTGGCCATACACTGTCATCCCCATTGTGAATCAAAGTTTTTTTGGATTTTTCCACCTCCTTAAATAGGCCTGATTCTTTCAACTCAGATACCTGCAAAAAAAAAGTTAAGGATTCCTGTAGCCTTGAAGGCTCCTCTCAACATTCAGCTTTGAATTTTCAACTGAAAAGTCAGTTTCTTTTCTTTTTTTTTCTCTCTCCCCCGCCCCCCCTTTTTTTTTTTTTGAGAGGGAGTCTTGCTCTGTTGCCCAGGCTGGAGTGCAGTGGCCCGATCTCAGATCTCGGCTCACCGTAACCTCCACCTCCTGGGTTCAAACTATTCTGCCTCAGCCTCCCGATTTGCTAGGATCACAAGTGTGCACCGCCATGCCCAGCTATTTTTTTTTTTTTTTTTTTTTTTTTCCAGTAAGGACAGAGTTTTGCCATGCTGGCCAGGCTGGTCTCGAACTCCTGACCTCAGGTGATCCACCCGCCTCGGCTTGGCTCTCCAACGTGCTGGGATTACAGGCGTAAGCCACTGTCCCCGGCCTGAAAAGTCAGTAATTAAAGAGACCTAGGAAGGTCCTATCACCTAAGACTTGGTGACCCTACTCAATTTCATCCTCCTATCACATTTGAGGTTATTCATTTAATGTCTCTCTTAAATGGTACAACACGAACTTTTCCACTCATGCTAGGACTGCATTTATTTAACTACTAAATCTGTAGCACCTCATACTATGTATCGTAATAGGTGTTCAATATAAGAATAAATAAATGAATTAGTGATGCCTGTACATTTGCTAAAGGCAGGCTGCACATTTGGTTCCAAGTTTCTAGTAGCCAAGAAAAATAATTTTAAGATTCATAGTACCCTTAGGATAAAATAAAACGATTTCAGGACCAAATACGAGTTTGAGATAACTAATAAAAATCAAATAATAGCCGAGCGCGGTGGCATACGCCTGGAATTCCAGCACTTTGGGAGGCCGAGGCGGGAGGATCACTTGAGGTCAGGAGTTCGAGACCAGCCTGGCCAACAAGGTGAAATCCCGTTTCTACTAAAAATACAAAAATTGGCCACACCTGGGCGACAGAATGAGCCTCCATTTCAAAATAAATAAATGCATAAATCTGAATTAACAGCATGCACATGACTGCTTTACTTTCTAAAAGTAAAGGAATGCTTATTTTAATAAATGAAAAATGACTTTTCCCCTCTTTTAAATTTCTCTTCCCCTTTTTGTTAAAGTACAAAACACCTTCCCCCCACTTTTTCGAATAGTTTGGGCTGTGTCTTTAGGACTAGAAAGAAATTCAGCTCAAACGAATTACTATATTATCAACTTTAGTAAGAATTGTGCATTTGCTACACAATGCAACTCCTAGGAGTTGACAAATGTTTGTTAAGTGCATCATAGGACCTATGAGCGACATAGGACCTTCTCCTCCCTACTCTCTTCTCACAGTTTTTATTTAATCAAACATTTATTATTGTTTGATGCTCTTAAATGCCATTTCCTTCAGCTGATTGTTTGTGTGAGAGAAGAGTCAATTAAGCTATTTTGTCCCAAAAATTACGAAAATGAAAATTGTACAATTGTGAAGTAAAATTTTGTTCCTTTGCAAATTTTAATAAATTATTAAAGTTTATTTTTTGTTTCAAATAATCAGGGCTTCAGTTCTAATAACGAAAGGACAATGTGAAGGCCTAGAATTTAGCATAGTGCCTGGCATTAATAGGACGTCAGTACATTTTTAGTACATGTTTCTCAAATAGATCTTAAAATTTCATTTAAGAGCGTTTCCTCACGTCACGGTATGTCTCTGGCGTTACTTAATTTTGAAAAACCTCAACACAGATTCTAGTTTTAGGCAAAGCTCAGAAAAGTTCTACTTAAGGACATTTCCAAAGCGAAAGGAAGCGCGGAGACGTTCATGACTGGCATCATCTCGCATATGGGCTCCGGAAATTCTCTGTAGGACGCCCTACATCTGCTCTCCCTCCACTAAGAAGAACCTCTTCGTGTGGCGAAAGTAAAAGTATTAAGGCTTTTAAGTTGCCCAGTCAAGGAACACGGATAAAGACGCCAGGAGATTGACATGCATTTCGACCAATAGCATTGCAGAAAGGCGGATCATTTCACGGATGTCCCAATCAGTACACAGAGAGTCGCCGTCTCCAAGGTGAAAGCGGAAGTAGGGCCTTCGCGCACCTCATGGAATCCCTCCTGCAGCACCTGGATCGCTTTTCCGAGCTTCTGGCGGTCTCACGCACTACCCACGTCCGCACCTGGGACCCCGTCACTGTGCGCCGGGCCCTGCAGTGGGCGCGCTACCTGCGCCACATCCATCGGCGCTTTGGTCGGCACGGCCCCATTCGCACGACTCTGGAGCGGCGGCTGCACAACCAGTGGCGGCAGGAGGGCGGCTTTGGGCGGGGTCCAGTTCCGGGATTGGCAAACTTCCAGGCCCTCGGTCACTGTGATGTCCTGCTCTCTCTGCGCCTGCTGGAGAACCAGGCCCTCGGGGATGCAGCTCGTCACTACCTGGTGCAGCAACTCTTTCCGGGCCCTGGCGTCCCGGACGCTGATGAGACGCTCCAAGAGAGCCTGGCCCGCCTCGCCCGCTGCGGGTCCGCGGTACACATGCTGCGCTTCAACGGCTATAGAAAAAACCTGAATCTCCAGGAGGACTCTCTGATGAAGACCCAGGCGGAGCTGCTGCTGGAGCGTCTGCAGGAGGTGGGGAAGGCCGAAGCGGAGGGTCCCGCCAGATTTCTCAGCAGCCTGTGGGAGCGTTTGCCTCAGAACAACTTCCTGAAGGTGATAGCGGTGGCGCTGTTGCAGCCGCCTTTGTCTCCCCGGCCCCAAGAAGAGTCGGAACCCAGCATCCACAAAACACCTGGAGAGGGGAGCCAAGCGCTAGTCCACTGGCTTCTGGGGAATTCGGAAGTGTTTGCTGCCTTTTGTCGCGCCCTCCCAGCCGGGCTTTTAACTTCAGTGACTAGCCGCCACCCAGCACTGTCTCCTGTCTATCTGGGTCTGCTAACAGACTGGGGTCAGCGTTTGCATTATGACCTTCAGGAAGGCATTTGGGTTGGAACTGAGTCCCAAGATGTGCCCTGGGAGGAGTTGCACAATAGGTTTCAAAGCCTCTGTCAGGCCCCTCCACCTCTGAAAGATAAAGTTCTAACTGCCCTGGAGGCCTGTAAAGCGCAGGATGGAGATTTCGAAGTACCTGGTCTTAGCATCTGGACAGACCTCTTATTAGCTCTTCGGAGTGGTGCATTTAGGAAAAGACAAGTTTTGGGTCTCAGCCCAGGCCTCAGTTCTGTATAGGCAATGCTGTGTTATTATTACTTGAATATAGAATATATAGTTTACAAAATGAAAATTACAATGTTCTCACCAAATATATGCCTTCGTGTGTCAAAAGTATAATTATTTTAGATGCTAATTTTGAATAGTTTATTAAACAATTATAAATGTGCAAAGTAACTGGCATGTGGTGTCGTGGATTTGCTGGATAGAGGAAGTGATTGGAAGTACTCAAAGCCATGGAATTAGCAATAGTTTGCTTTTTAATAGAAGGCCCACTTGTAAGAATATTGAAAATATATGTACCGTTTAAAGAAAAAGCAGCTTTAAGTTGACAAAATACCCTTTTTCTTTCAGTATGGTTTATTTTTCTAGGTTTTCTTTCCCTCCCTCAGTAGTGAAGAGTTTTCTTTAACCAACCAATATGTGGCAGTGTCAGGAATGTTGGTTTGAAAAGCTATTGGCCTATCTAGAGTTTGGCCTTGTTAAGCTAGTATTCTAAGTATTCTAACCAGTTAACCAGCCTCAGTATGCATTAAAATTGTATTATTAAGAAAGTTTGCTTCTCATTTTCTGCAAATTCTTACTCTGAAAATGAGTCACCACATAGTATGTCCATTTAAAGCATTGACTCACAGACAAATGTTAAAGCACAGTAAATACAAATATATGCCTTTGGATATTAAATTAATGCTTGATGATGGAAGAATCAAAACAAACTTTCTTTTCTTTTTTTTGAGACAGAGTCTTGCCCTGTCGCCCAGGCTGGAGTGCAGTGGTGCGATCACTGCTCACTGCAACCTCCGCCTCCCAGGTTAAAGCAATTCTGACTCAGCCTCCCAAGTAGTTGGGATTACAGGCCCACGCCACCATGCCCAGCTAATTTTTTGTAATTTTAGTAGAGACGGAGTTTCACCATGCTAGCCAGGCTGGTCTCAGACTCCTGACCTGGTGATCTGCCTGCCTCAGCCTTCCAAAGTGCTGAGATTACAGGCGTGAGCCACCGCGCCCAACCAAAAGAAACGTTTTAAGTAGAAGATCCAGGTTTGAGTGCAACTTCTGCCGTTAACTAGGTTAATAAATCACAAACTTGGGACCACAGTTGCCTTATATGTAAATGAAGTGTTTAGACTAAAATAGTTAAATGTCCTTATTTTTTCCTTGGTGGCTGCCCTATGGAAACAGTTTAGAATATTTGTTTTGCATGTAGGAACCTAGTTGTGTTAGTTTACCTGGGTGTTCCATAGCTGATAGTGATTTCCAATAACCAAACTTAAGGGCAATTTATTCATTTTTACTAGGGAAGTAGAACTTTACAGTAATCAAGATATTTTTGTCCATATCCAGGTTAGCTGGTAACAGGATTTTTTTGGAGGTAAAAAAATGGTATTTAGAAAGTTAATTTCTAATTCCAGAATAGAATAAAAACAGTAAGAGCTGTGTAATCTTGTGGAAAAAGAGTTGTATAATCTTGTAGAATTTCTCATTCTGTGGTACAACCCAGGGATAAGCTATTATTCCAGTAGTAAATATACTTTTCTAGATAATCTTGAGTGAAAACCAAGATTTTTCCTGTGATCAGATTCCTTTTTCTAATCTATGAAGGCCATCTTGTAGCTTACATTTGTCATTAATGCAAGAATAAAGACAATTCCTCCTGTCAGTTACATGAAATTATTTTTTTTAAAGAAACAACCCAGTGAGGAGTTCTACCATAGCAAGGCCTATTGTTAGCTTTAGCTTTAGAAAATAAGTTTGTGAACTTACTTCCCTATATTTGCAGTGGTATCTCACACTATGATTTACAATGAAATTATAAAGATTGACAATAGACTTAAATAACATTTTAAAATCTATTTTATACTTACCATTTATTATTCTGTTATTTTAGTCTCCATATGTACATTACATACATAATCTTATTTAATCTTTACACCAAAACTGTATTCTTATGAATATAAGCTAAAAGATTAAGTAAAATGCCCAAGGGTATAAACAAAAGCCACATGAAAGTGGAAACTGTATCTGTTATTTATTTTGTTTCCAGGAGCCTAGCATAGTGTTCAGTGTATGGTAGATACTTCTAGTGTTTGAATAAATGAAACAAACCAGCATTAGAGCTTTATATCCGTTCTCTTAAAGACTTGAAAAGATTAAGAATCTCTGCATACACAGAGAGAAAAATGAGAGGAAGACTATAAAAATAGAATATTTGATAACTTCTTTATAACATCTAGAAATATTTATTTTGTGTTTTTTTTCCCTATGTCCTATCAAATGAGGGAGCACTATTGAAATCTCCCATTGTAACACTGTTTCAGGAAATTTTATCAATTATCATCTTATGTATTTTGAGCAATTTTATGACTTGAAAGCAAATATACAGTTGTTATATCATCTTAATGAATTGAACCTTTTATTTGTAGTGACTGCTTTTCTGCTTTAAAGTCTATTTTTGTCTATTGTCATTGTCATATATTAACTCTATATGATTGGACTTTTCCCTGCTATCCTATTTTGTGCTTTCCACTTCCTTTGATTTCTCTATGTTTCATTTCTCTCTCAGTTCTTTAATTGACTAAATATGTGTTTGCCTTCTTATTTCATGATCTTTTCCCCTGTACCAGTTAGGATGTTATATTCTATACCCATGCGTTTACTCTCAAAACTTATCATATTTAACTTAAAAATATCTAATATTAATATCTAAACCCTCCTTCTTAATGATACATTGGACTTTAGGAAACTTTAACACTGATCTCTTATCTCTAAACTCTCAAGTTATTATCCAGTGTTTTCGTTTAACAATTTTGTTTCCCATGATTGTACCTCAAATTCACTTGGAGAAGGTCTCTTGGTGGTAAACGTACTCAGTTTTTATTTACAAAGATCATTCCTTGTTGATGTTGTTGGAAGGTAATTTTGCTGTGTTCCTGATTTGAGGTTAACATGTTAAAGATATTAACTCTTTTCTGGTTTCCATTGCTGATATTAAGAAAGCTATTCATCTACTTGTGGTTCTTTTGTAAGTGATTTCTTCTTTCTGGTTTATTTTAAGGTGGTCCTGGTTTCAGTGTCTATAGTCACTTCAGAATATCTAATTGTAAATTTCTGTTTTTCTTGCTTGTTTTATGTTGTGTTTCATTTATGTGTGGATGTACATTTTTCTTCATTCTGAAAAATTTCCAGCCATTTTTTCCTCAATATTTCCTTTCTTCCATTTTTTCAAATCATTCCTGTCACTTTGATCAGGCCTATAATAGATCTTCTCACACTACTCAAATCATGTAACCTCTCTGTTCCAGTTTCTATCTCCATATTTTGCTCTGGAAACTGCTGTTATATCCCAAGATAAATTTCCCCATCTTCATTTTAGCCTACCACCAGGTTTTAGCTGAAAATGGCCACTCAGATAGATAGTAAATTTCCCAGTTTCTCCTACAGTTACATGTGGCCATAATGCTAGGTTTTGGTTACTTTTATATAAGCAGAAGTGATATGTACAACTTACTATTCATTCCCTAGAGATCTGAAATTATTTGCCCTTAATGCTCTGCTTCTCCCTTTTAATGGGCTGGAAAGTTAATTTGCTGCTAGTTTGCCGCTACCTTGAATCAGATGGCTGAAGATGACTGGGACAATTGCTGTAGACCCAAAGATGAAGTCATATGTACAGAATGGCAAAACAGAGCCCACCTGCCTAGCTTTTCCTGTTAATATAGGAGAGGAATACAACTTTCTCTTATAAACACTGCTTGGGATGTCTTATGTCATCAACATTGCCTATAACCCTAAGTAGTGTTGGTATAGTCTTGGTAATTCTGTCTGATCTGAGGTTTAAGCTATCAATTGAATTTTAAATTTCAGTGATTTTTTAAAAGTCTTATTTGGCTTTTTTTCTCCTAATCTGTTTACCTTTTAATAATCTCATATGGCAGGCTTTTTGTGATTCTGTTTTCATTTTTTATCATTGTTATTTTATCATCTAATAATCACAACCTGAAGTATTGGGGATCTAAACCTATTCTGTTGATTTTCACTCATGAGAGTTTCTTTCTTTACATCTTTTGTAATTTCTTATTGTAAGTTCACATGTGTTTGGTCATAGTCTATGTAAACCTAGGAGTCTAAACAGGGTATTCTTTGCCCAATGAAGGCATATTTAAATGCTTCTGCTAGAGAAATAGAGAACCCCCCTAACCTAGGACTACTTTGGTTTATTGTAAGAGTTTTGGCTTGAGTTTTTCTACCTTATGTTTTGCTCAAAGCATATTTTCCAAATCGTATTTGCTTACTACTCAGATCTCCCTGTTTTGGTGAAACAGATCTGAAGGGGTGGCTTGAAAATTTCCTTTATTTTCTGAAATCCCAACAAAACATTCAAAGAATGTTATATTGAGAATCTATTTGTTTTGTAGCAGTTGGGCCCTATGGAATATCTAGTTACTGATTTGCTAAAAGTGGAAGTCCTCATTTTCCCTTTAGCCCACACCAACCTAACTTCTGCCATCAACACTCCTCTGAAATAAGTCTTGTCAAGCTCACCAATCACCTGCATGATGCTAAATTCAAAGGACACTGTATTAGTCCATTTTCATAGTGCTATAAAGAACTCCCCAAGACAGGGTAATTTATAAAGAAAAGAGGTTTAATTGACTCAGTTCCACATGGCCTGGGAGGCCTCAGGAAACTTATGATCATGGCGGAAGGTGAAGAAGAAGCAAGTACCTTCCTTATGAGGCTGTAGGAGACAGAGAGAAAGAGAAAGAAGAGAGGAGGTGCCACACTTTTAAATCATCAGATCTCATGAGAACTCACTATCACGAGAACAGCATGGGGAAAACTGCCCCCATGATCCAATCAGCTCCCACTAGGCCCTTCCCTCAACACGTGAGGATTACGATTCAAGATGAGATTTGGTTGGGTTCACAGAGCCAAACCATATCAGACACTTTTCTGGTATTCAGTTATTTGACTTCTCAGCAGCATTCAATACCATGGCCTATCCTCTCTTTTTTGAAACTGGGCTTGGAATTCTATTGTTATAACATACATGACACCACTCTATCCTAGTTTCCTCTTACCTCTCCAGCAATTTTTTTATAGTCTACTTTTTTGTCTCCTCTTCTAATCATACTTTAAATATTCAAAATATTTAAATATTCTCAGTGTTTAATAACGCTGCCTCTTTTGTGTAGTGCTCTCACCCCATGTGATCTCATCCATTTCTGTAGTGTTAAATACTAACTATATGGTATGAATTGCACAATTTATATCTTTAGCCTGGCGGTCTCATCATAGCTTCAGGACCAATATCGCCACTTGAATGTCTCACAAGCCTCTCATAACAAACACCTAAACCAACTCTAAATATCAGAGAGAGGGTGGAGCAAGATGGCCAAACAGAAACCAATCATTCCCCTGACTCCCCAGCAAGGACATTGAGTTAAGATATGTATACAGAAAAAAGATCTTCATAGCAACCAAAAATCAGATGAGAACTCATAGTGCCTGGTTTTAACTACATATTGGTAAAAGAGGTACTGAAGTGATTTAAAAACAGTCCTGAATCACAAATGCCATCCCTTCCTCACACCAGGAAGCAGCAGCCTCTGAGCACTGAGAGAGGGAGAACACAGCAATTGTAAAGCAATGAATTCTAGTGCTGTCCTGTTACAGCAGAAAGGAAAACCGGACCACACTCATCCTGCCCACAGAGGGAACATTTAAACCAGCCCTAGTGGGAATCTGAATTCCTGCAAATCTCACCAACATGGGCTACAGGCTATAGCAGTCTGTCTCTCCAAGTAAACTTGAAAGGCACTCTAGGTCATAAACTCCTAGGCAAGTCCTTGTGTTGAGTTAGGCCCATAGACAATGGACTGAAAGGGCACATGGCATACTGATAAACCAGCTGGGGCAGCCAAGGGAGTTCTGCCATCACTCCTCCCCTAACCTCAGGTGGCACAGCTCATGTCTCCAAAAGAGACCCTTTCCTTTCACTTGAGGAGAACAGAGGCAAGAGTGGGGAGGACTTTGTTTTGCATGTAGGATCCCAGTCCAGCCAGAGAAGAATAAGGGACTGGTCAGAGTAGTGAGGCCCCTGTTCCAGACACTACCTCCCAGATGACATTTCTAGATACACCCTGGGCCAGAAGGGAATGGAACCTGCTGCCTTGAAGGAAAGGACCCACTACTGGCAGCATTTATCACCTGCTAACTGAAGAACCCTTGGGCCCTGAACAACCAGCAGTGATGCCCAGGTACTATATTGAAGGCCTTGGTGAGCCTCTGAGATTTGCTGACTTCAGGTGAGACTCAGTACATAACCAGCCATGGTAGCTAGGGGGCAAAATTTCTTCTACTTGAGAAAAGGTGAGGGAAAAGTAAAGGGGACTTTTTTTCCCGCACTTTGGGCACCAACAAGAGGAGGAAGGGACCAAGTGTCATCCTGAGGTCTTTGATTCTAGGACTTGACTTTTGGATGACATTTTTGGACCTGCCCTGGGCCAGAGGGAAGCCCACTGCTCTGAAGGACGAGTCCCGGGCCAGGCGGCATTCACAACACACTTAAGAGACTGTGGGCCTTAAGGGAACATCGGAGGTAGTCTGCCAATACTTCTCACGGCCTGGGGTGGCAGTGGCTGTGGGAAGAGGCTTCTCTGCCTTTAGAAAGGTATAGGGAGAGTGGTAAGGACTGCCTTGTGTGCCTTGAGTGCCAGTTCAGCTGCAGTACTTTAGAACATCAAATAGACTCCTAAAGTTTTTGACTCTCGTCCCTGATGCCCAAATGGCACTTCTGGACCCACCCAGAACTTGGGGCACCTTGCTGCACTGAAGGGATGAACACAGGCCTGGCTGGCTTTACTATCTGCTGAATGTAGTACCCCAGGGCCTTAAGCAGACAGTAGAAAGGGAGTTGTTGTAAGCAGGCCTTGGGTGAGACCCAGTGCTGTGCTGGCTTCAGGTCTAACCTTCTGCAGTCATCGTGATGATGGACACAGAGGCGCTTGTGTCACTCCATCCCCAGGTTTAGGTGGCTCAGGAGAGAGAGGGAGGGGGAGAGAGAGAGAGAGGGAGACACTCTGTATATTTAGGAGAAAGTAAGGGAAGGAAACAAGAGCCTCTGCCTGGTAATCCAGATAACTCCTGGATCTCATCCAAACCCATCAAGGCAGCACCAGTATGAGTCCACAAGAATTACAACATTGCTGGGATTGGGGTGCCCCCTAATGCAAATATAGTTTAGATCACAAACGCAAGTCATTTTAAATATCTGAATAGCCTTCCCAAGAAGGACAGTTAAAAATAAGCCCAGACAGTGAAGACTACAATAAATACCTAACTCATCAATTCTCAGATACCAAAGAACATCTGCTAGCCTCAACAGCATGTAGGAAAACATGATCTTACTAAATGAACTAAATAAGGCACCAAGGATCAATTTTGGAGAAACAGAGATATGTGACTTTTCAGACAGAGAATTCAAAATAACTATGTTGAGGAAACTCAAAGAAATTCAAGATAACACAGAGAAGGAATTTGTAATTCTAACAGATAAATTTAACAAAGAGATTGAAATACTTAAAAAGATTCAGACAGAAATTCTGGTGCTGATAAATGCAATTAGTGTACTAAAGAATGTATCAGAGTTATTTAATATCAGAATGGTTCAAGCAGAAGAAAGAATTACTGAGCTTGAAGACAGGCTAATTGAAAATACACAGTCAGAGGAGACAAAAGAAAAAAGAATAAAAAGTAATGAAGCATGCTAACAGAATCTAGAAAATAGCCTCAAAGGGCAAATCTAAGAGTTATTGGCCTTAAAGAGGAGGTAGAGAAAGAGATGGGGGGAGAAACTTTATTCAAAGGGATAAGAACAGAAAACTTCCCAAACCTAGAGAAAGATATCAATATCCAAGTATAAGAAGGTTATAGAACACCAAGTAGATTTAACCGAAAGAAGACTACCTCAAGACATTTAATGATAAAACTCTCAAAGGTCAAAGATAAAGAAAGGGTTCTAAAAGTGGCAAAATAAAAACAAATAATATATAACGGAGCTCCAATATGTCTGGCAGAAGACTTTTCACTAGAAACTTTACAGGCCAGAAGAGAATGCCATGAAATATTTGAAGTGCTGAAGGAAAAAAAAAAAAAAAGTCTTTACCCCAGAATAGTAAATCTGGTGAATACAGCTTTCAAACATGAAGATAAAATAAGATTTTTCCAGACAGGCAACAATGAGGGATTTCATCAATACCAGACCTGTCCTATAAGAAATGCTAAAGTACTTCAATCAGAAAGAAAATGATACTAATAAGCCATAAATAATCTTCTTAAGGTAAAAACTCACTGGTAAGAGTAAGTACACAGAAAAACACAGAGTATTATAACATGGTAACTGTAGTGTGTAAATTACTCTTGTCCTAAGGGGAAAGTCTGAATGATGAACTAATCAAAAATGATAACTACAACAACTTTTCAAGACAAAACCAATACAATAAAACATAAATAGAAACAACAAAAGGGGGATAACATTGAAGCATAGGACTTTTATTAGTTTTCTTTTTGCTTGTTAGTTTATCCAAATAGTGTTAAGTTATTATCAGGTTAAAATAATGACTTATACAATAGTATATGCAAGCGTCATGGTAACCTCAAACAAACAAACAAACACAAAACATACAATGGATACACAAAAAATAAAAAGTGAGAAACTAAGTCATATAACCAGAGAAAATCACCTTCACTAGTTGAAGACAGGAAGAAAAGAAATAAGGAAGAGATTACAAAGCACCCAGAATGTCAGGTATAAATTCTCACCTATCAATAATAACATCAAATGCAAATGAGCAAAACTCTCCAATCAAAAGACATAGACTGGCTGAATGGTTGAAAAAACAAGGCCCGTTGATTTGTCCCCTACAAGAAACACACTTCATACAAAATACACATAGACTGAAAAAGCGGTGAAAAAATATGTTCCATGCCAACAGAAACAGAGCAGCAGTTGCAATCCTTATATCAGACAAAATAGATTCCAAGACAAAAACTGTAAAGAGAGACAAAGAAGGCCATTCTAAAATGATAAAGGGGTCAATGCAGTCAGAGGATATAACAGTTTTAAATATATATGCACCCAACCCTGGAGCATCCAGATATATAAAGGAAATATTAGAGCCAATGAGAGACATAAGCCATAATACAATAGCTAGAGACTTTAATGCCCCACTTTCAGTACTGGACAGATCTTCCAGATGAAAAGTCAGTAAAGATACCTTAAACTTAATCTGCACTATAAACGAAATGAATCTAACAGATCTTTATAGATCCTTTAGATTTCTATAAATTCTTTTCCTCAAGACATGGATCATTCTCAAGGATAGACTATGTGTTAGGCCACAAAACAAGTCTTAAAATATTTTTCTTAAAACCTGAAGAAACATTGAGCATCTCCTCTGACCACAATGGAATAAAATTAGAAATTAATAATGAAAGGAATTTTGGAAACTATACAAATACATGGAAATTAAGTAATATGCTCCTGAATGACCAGTGGGTCAATGGAGAAATAGAGAAAGAAATTTTAAAAAATTTCAAATCAAATGATAATAGAAATACACCATACCAAAGCCTATGGGTTACAGCAAAAAGCAGTACTCAGTGGGACGTTTATAACTATAAGTGCCTACATCAAAAAAAAAGAAAAATTTCCAGTAAACAATATTGCAATGCATCTTAAAGGACTAGAAAAGCAAGAAGAACTCAAACCCAAAATTAGTAGAAGTAAAGAAGTAATAAAGATCAGAACAAAAATAAATGAAATTGAAATTTCAAAAAATATATCAATGAAACAAAAAATTGTTTTTTTTTGAAAAGTTAAATAAAATTAGCAAAACGTTAGTCAGACTAAGAGAAAAAGATATCCAAATAAATAAAACCAGAAATGTAAAAGGAGACATTAAAACAGATACTGCAGAAATTCAAAGAATCATTAGTGTCTACTATAAGCAACTATTTGCCCATAAATTGGAAGATCTAGAAATAATGGGAAAATTTCTAGATACATACACGCTGCCAAGACTGAATCAGGAAGAAATCCAAAACCTGAATGGACCAATAAAAGGTAATGAGATTGAAGCTGCAGTAAAAACTCTCCCAGTAAAGAAAAGCCTGGGACCCAATGAATTCATTGTTGAATTCTAATAAACATTTAAAGAAGAACTAACAATACTACTCAAATATCCTGAAAAACAGAGGAAGAGAGAATGCTTCCAAACTCATTCTACAAGAGCAATATTACCCAGATGCCAAAACCAGACAAACATATCAAAAAAAAGAAAAAGAAAAAAAAAAAAAGAAAACCGAAACTACAAGCCAATATCTCTGATGAATATTATTTCTCAACAATATGCTAGCAAACTAAATTAAACAATACATTAGAAAGAGCATTCATCATCACCAAGTAGGATTTATTCCTGTTATGCAAGGATGGTTCAATACATATAGATCAATCAATATGATAAATCATATCAAGAGAATGAAGGATAAAAACAACAGGATCATTTCAATTGATGCTGAAAAAGCATTTGATAAAATTCAATATCGATTCATGATAAAAACCCTCAAAAAACATGGTACAGAAGGAACATACCTCAACATAGTAAAAGTCATATATGACAGACCCACATCTAGTATAATACTGAATGGGGGAAACACATCCTCTAAGACCTGGAACATGACAAAGATGCCCACCATCACCACTGTTATTTAACATAATACTGAAAGTCCTAGCTAGAGATATCAGATGATATAAAGTGTATCCAAGTTGTAAAGGAAAAAGTCAAATTATCCTTGTTTGCTGATGATACGATCTTATATTTTAAAAAGCCTAAAGACTTCATGAAAAAACAATTAAAACTAATTCAGTAAAGTTGCAGGATACAAAAATCAACACGTAAAAATTAGTAACATTTTTGTATGCCAACAGTAAACAATATAAAAAAGCAATAAAAAAGTAATCCCTTTACAGTAGCCACACATAAAATTAAATATCTAGGAATTAACCACAGAAATGAAATATCTATGTAATGAAAAATATAGAACACTGATAAAAGAAATTGAAAAGGACATCAAAAAATGGAAAAGTACTCCATGTTGATGGAGTGGAAGAATCAATATTTTTAAAATGTCTGTATTACCCATAGCAATCTACAGATTCAATGAAATTCCTATCAAAATTCCAATGACATTCTTCACAGAAATAGAAAAAATATCCTAAAACTTATATGAAACCACAAAAGACACAAAATATCAAAAACTCTCTTAAGTTAAAAGCACAAAACTTAAGTAATCCCATTACCTGACTTCAAATTATATTACAGAGCTATAGTAACCACAACAGACAGCATGGTACTGGTATAAACACAGACATATAGACCAATGGAACAGAATAGAGAACCCATTAAAAAAAACCCTTATAGCAGACTTATTCTTGAGGAACATGCCAAGAACATATACTGGGGAAAGTACAGTCTCTTCAATAAATAAATGGTGCTGGGAAAACTGGGTATCTATATGTAAGAGAAGAAACTAGACTCCTATCTCTCACCATATATAAAAAACAAATCAAAATGAATTAAAGGCCTAAATCTAATATCTTAAACTAATAAACTACTACAAAAAATTGGGGGAAAACTCCAGTACATTGGTCTTGGAAAAGACTTCTTGAGCAATATCCCACAAGCATAGGCAACCAATGCAAAAATTGGCAAATGGGCTCACATCAAGTAAAAAAGCTTCTGCACAGTAAAGGATACAATCAATAAAGTGAAGAGACAACCCACAGAATGGGAGAAAATATTTGTAAAATTACCACTCTGACAAGGGATTAACAATGAGAATATATAAGGAGCTCAAATAACTCTATAGCAGGGGTCCCAACTCCAAAAGCCCTTCCCCCACCCCAGTCCATGGCCTGTTAGGAATCAAACTGCACAGCAGGAGTTGAGCCATGGGTGAGCAAGCATTACTGCCTGAGCTCTGCCTCTTGTCAGATTAGCAGCAGTATTAGATTCTCATAGGAGCACAAACCCTATTGTGAACTGCACATGCTAGGGATCTAGGTTGTGCTCTCCTTACGAGAATCTAATGCCTGTTGAACAAGAAACCATACTCCCATCACCTGCCCCATCCATAGAAAAATTATCTTCCATGCACTGCTCTATAGAAAAAAAAATCTAATAATCCAATCAAAAATGGCCAAAATATTTGAATAGACATTTCTTAAAATACAGATGACAAACGGGCATGCGATAAGGTGCTCAATATTATTGCTCATCAGAGAAATGCAAATCAAAATTACAGTGGTATATTACCTGAACCCAGTTAAAAGACTTCTATCAAAAAGACAGGCAATAACAAGTGTTAGTGAGGATGCAGAGAAAAGGGAACCCTTGTACACTGTTAGTGGGAATGTAAATTAGTATACCCACTATGGAGGTTTGAAGATTCCTCAAAAAACCAAAAATTGAGCTACTATATAACCCAGCAGTTCAACTGCTGAGTATTGATATGGTTTGGCTGTGTCCCCATGTAAATCTCATTTTGAATTGTATCTCCCATAATTCCCATGTGTTGTGGGAGGGACCTGGTAGGAGATAATTGAATCATGGGGGGCAGTTTCCCCCATACTGTTCTCATGGTAGTGAATAAGTCTCACGAGATCTGATGGTTTTATAAGTGTAAACCCCTTTTATTTGTCTCTGATTCTCTCTTGCTATCACCATGTAAGAAGTACCTTTCACCTTCCACCATGATTGTGAGGCCCCTCCAGCTATGTGGATCTGAGTCCATTAGACATCTTTTTCTTTATAAAATATCCGGTTTGGGGTATGTCTTTATCAGCAGTGTGAAAATAGGCTAATACAGTAAATTGGTACTGGTAGAGTGAAGCGCTGCTGAAAAGATAACCTGAAAATGTGGATGTGACTTTGGAACTGGATAACAGGCAGAGGTTGGAACACTTTGGAGGACTCAGAAGAAGATAGGAAAATGTAAGAAAGTTTGGGACTTCCTAGAGACTTATTGAATGGCTTTGACCAAAATGCTGATATTGATATGGACAATGAAATCCAGGCTGAGGTGGTCTCAGATGGAGATGAGGAACTTGTTGGGAATTGGGGTAAAGGTGACTCTTGCTATGTTTTAGGAAAGAAATTGGTGGAATTTTGCCCCTGCCCTAGTGATATGTGGAACTTTGAACTTAAGGGAAATGATTTAGGGTATCTGGCAGAAAAAATTTCTAAATAAGGAAGCATTCAAGAGGTGATTTGGGTGGTGTTAAAGCATTCTGTTTTATTATTTTATTTTATTTTGTTTTGTTTTGTTGAGATGGAGTCTTGCTCTGTTGCCAAGGCTGGAATGCAGTGGTGTAATCTCGGCTCACTGCAAGTGCTGCCTCCTGGGGTTCACACCATTCTCCTGCCTCAGCCTCCCAAGTAGTTGGGACTACAGGCGCCAGCCACCATGCCCAGCTACTTTTTTTGTATTTTTAGTAGAGACAGGGTTTCACCGCGTTAGCCAGGATGGTCTCGATCTCCTAACCTCATGATCTGCCTGCCTCGGCCTCCCAAAGTGCTGGGATTACAGGAGTGAGCCACCACGCCCGGCCTCATTCTGTTTTAAAAGGAAACAGCATAAAGTCTGAAAAATTTGTAGCCTGATGACGCAATAGAAAAGAAAAACCCATTTTCTAAGGAGAAATTCAAGCAGGCTACAGAAATTTGCACAAGTAATGAGAAGCCAAGTGTTAATTGTCAAGACAATAAGGAAAATATCTCCAGGGCATGTAAGAGACCTTTGCGGCAGCCCTTCCAATCACAGGCCCAGAGGCCTTTTGGAGGAGAAATGGCTTTGTGAGCTGGGCCCAGGGACACCCAGCTGTGTGCAGCCTAGGAACTTGGTGCCCTGTGTCCCAGTGGCTCTAGTCATGGCTAAAAGGTGACAAGGAACAGCTTGGGCTGTGACTTTAGAGAGTGCAAGCCCAATGCCTTGGCAGCTTCCACATGGAGTTTAGCCTGTGGGTGCACAAAAAGTTCGTGTATACAGAGAAGAGGATGAAGGAGTCAACTCTGGGGCACTCCAGTATTAACAGTCAATAATTGAGGTTTGGGAACCTCCACCTAGACTTCAGAGAATGTATAGAAATGTCTGGATATCCAGGGAGAAGTTTTCTGTAGGGGCAGAGCCCTCATTGAGAACCTCCGCTAGGGCAGTGCAGAAGGGAAATGTGGGGCCGAAGTCCCAACACAGAGTCTCCATTGGAACACTGCCTAACAGTGCTGTAAGAAGAGGGTGACCATCCTCCAGACCCCAGAATGGTAGATCCACCGACAGCTTACACCTTCCGCCTAGAAAAGCTACAGCCATTCAATGCCAGCCTGTGAAAGCAGCTGGGAGTGGGGCTGTACCCTGCAAAGTCACAGGGGCAGAGCTACCCAAGACCATGGAAATCTGCCTCTTGCATCAGTGTGACCTGGATGTGAGACATAGAGTTAAAAGAGATCACTTTGGAACTGTAAGATTTGACTGACCCACTGAATTTTGGACTCATGTGGGGTCTTTAGTCCCTTAATTATGGCCAACTTCTCTGATTTGGAATGAGTGTATTTATTCAATGCCTGTACCTTCATTGTATGTAGGAAGTAATTAACTTGCTTTTGATTTTACGGGCTCATAGACAGAATGGACTTGCCTTGTCTCAGGTGAGAGTTTTGACTGTGAACTGTTGAGTTAAAGCTGAAATAAGACTTTGGGTAACTGTTGGGAAGGCATGATTGGTTTTGAAATATAAGGTCATGAGATTTGGCAGGGGCCAAGGGTGGAATGATATGATTTGGCTGTGTCCCCACCCAAATCTCATCTTGAATTGTAGCTGTCATAATTTCCATGTGTCATGGGAGGAAACTGGTGGGAGATAATTGAATCATGGGACAATTTCCCCCATATTGTTCTCACAGTAGTGAATAAGTCTCAGGAGAGCTGATGGTTTAATAAGAGGAAAGCCCTTTTGTTTGGCTCTCATTATCTCTTGCCACCACCATGTAAGAAGTGACTTTTGCCTTCTGCCATGATTGTGAGGCTTCCACGTGGAACTGTGAATACATTAAACTTCCTTTTCTTTATAAATTACCCAGCCTCAAGTATGTCTTTATTAGCAGTGTGAAAACGAACTAATACAGCATATACCTCAAAGAATGAAAATCATTCTGTTGAAGAGATATCTGCACTCATATATTTGTTGCAGCATTGTTTACAATAACTAAAATTTGGAAGCAAACTAAGTGTCAATTAACAGGTGAATGGATAAAAAATGTGGTATATGTACACAATGGAGTGCTATTCAGTCATAAAAAGGGTGAGATACAGTTATTTGCAACAATGTGAGTGGAACTGGAAATCATCATGTTAAGTGAAATAAGCTAGGCACCAAAAGACAAACGTCACATGTTCTTACTTATTTGTGGGATCTAAAAATCAAATCAATTGAGCTCATGCATATAGAGAGCATAAGGATAGTTATCAGAGGCAGGGAAGGGAAGTGGGAGGTTGGGAAGGGAAGGTGTGGATGGTTAATTTGTACAAAAATCTAGAAAGAATGAATAAGACCTACAATTTGATAGCATAATAGGGTGACTATAGTCAATAATAATTTAATTTAATTGTATATTTTAAAATAACTTAAAGAATGTAATTCAATTGTTTATAACTCAAATGATAAATGTTTGAGGGGATGGTTAATCCATTCTCTGTGATGTGTTTATTTCACATTGCATGCCTATAGAAAAGCATTTCATGGTACCCCATAAATATGTATACCTACAATGTACCCACAAAAATTAAAAACAGAAAACAAAAAACCCAAAACAACTCTACATATATCCACAGAAGAAGCCTGCTTATCCTCATATGTTTCTCAGTAAATACCCAGAAACCTGGGAATTATCCTTAAATTATTTCTTTCTCCTAAGCACCATATCCATTACATCAACCTGTCACCTTTTCTTTGTTTCTACTCATCACCTTAATATTGGATATGTTAACCATGTATTTTTATTTGCTCAGGAAATATTTGGGTTATGTCTATTGTCCCAGTATAATTATTACAAGTGTCCCTTTTATTCTCTAAGGTGCCATGGTTTCACTGATAATTTATATGATCACGTTGGTCCCAGTCATCATATCTCCGCCAGATTATTGCAACTGTGTCTTGACTGTTTTCCCTGCTTTCTTTATTACACCAATACAATCCATAATCCACATTACTGTCCAGGTAGTGATATTTTAGTGACATTCATTGAGAAATCTGAAGCAACTGGAAGATAACTTAGTCTCTCACCACAATATCTATTTATAGTAACATTTATGCCTATGTGCTTAATCTTCTGCTTGTTTTCAGTGATATGTTATTCTATATTAAGCCAATTTTTTCTACTTCCACACTAGATTTCATACCTCTTCAAGCACTCAAGATCAGGGATTCAGAAATTCTTTCTTTCTTACCTCTCCAGCCTACATACATGCCATTATTTTTACCAACTTAAAGCAAACAAAACATCTGTTCCCACTTTACATACCAAATACCTGCTTCATTTATTTGCTCTCCATTGCAGCAGGTTTCTTGAAAGCCTCTATTTTCTCTTAAGACTGTTCCAATCTGGATTCTCCCACTGACCTTGCAATTCCATCAAACATGCCCTTGCAAGGACATCTAGTTTCCTCTACCTTGCTAAATCTATTGGTAACTTCTCAGACTTCATCTTGTTTAGTTGATCAGCAAAAGTTTACATCATTGATGCTTCTGTTCTTATTACAATTTCTCCATTTGACTTCCAGAATAACATAGTTCTTTGATATTCCTCTACCTTTATTTTATCTCCTTTTCAATATTCTCCTTTCTATAAACTGTTAATATTGGAGCGCCCCAAAGTTGACTCCTTCATCTTCCTCTCTGTATACACGAACTTTTTAAATAATCTTGTCCTTTTCATGGCTTTAACATCATCCATGTGTCAGTGACTCAGATCTGTCTCCAGCCCGGACTTCTTCCTCAAATTCCAGATCTGTATATTCAACTTCATGCTAAATACCTCCTCCTGGATACCTCAAACTAAACATGTGCCAAACCTATTGATCTGCAGCCTTCCCCATCCCTGTTATTGGCACTTCCATCTTTCCAGTTTTCTCAGGACAAAAATCCTGGAGTTGCTCTTGTTTCCTCTCTTTATTGTTCTATGTCCAAACTGCAGACTTGTTAATTCAAATGTCTTCAGAATGTGTCTGCATCATCTCTGTTGCTAAACCCCTTGTCTGAGCCACCATCATCTTTTACCTGGACTCCTGCAATAGCTTTTTTTTCTTTTTTTAATAGGCTTTTTTTAAAAGAAGTTTTAGATTCACAGCAAAACTGAGCATATGGTGTAGAGATTCCCCCAACCCTTCCCCCCATACATGCATAGACTCCTCCATTATCAACATTCCCACCAAAATTGTATGTTTATTAAAATTAATGAACCTAGAGTGACATGTCACTGAAAGTCCATAGTTTACATTGGGGTTCACTCTTGGTGTTACACATTCTATGGGTTTAGGCTAATATATAGTATTATGTATCCACCATTATAGTAGCATAGAGAGTAGTTTCACTGTGCTAAAAATTATTCATGCTCTGCCTATTCATTCCTCTCTCCCCATTTATCATTGAAACCACTGATCCTTTTACTGTCTCTATAGTTTTTCCTTTTCCAGATTGTCATATAGTTGGAATCCTACAGTAATGTATCCTTTTCAAATTGGCCTCCTTGACTTAGTAATATATATGTAAGTGTCCTCCATGTCTTTTCATGACTTGATAGCTCATTTCCTTTTAGTGCTAAATAATATTCCATTGTCTGGATGTATCATAGTTTATCCATGCACCTGCTGAGGGACATCTTGGTTGCTTCTAACTTTTGTCAGTCATAAATAAAGCTTTCATAAACCTCTATGTGTGAGTTTTTGTGTGAATACATGTTTTCAACACCTTTGGGTAAATACCAAGGAATGTGAGTGCTGGATTGTACTGTAAGAGTATGTTTAGTTTTGTAAGACACTGCTAAACTGTCTACCAAAGTGGCTGTACCATTTTGCATTCCCTCCAGCAATGAATGTGAGTTTCTGTTGCTTCACATCCTTGCCAGCATTTGGTGTTGTCAGCGTTCTGAACTTTAGCCATTCTAATAGGTGTATAATGGTATCTTATTGTTTTAGTTTGTGGTAGACAGTAGCTTTTTAATCAGGTCCTGACTGCACTGGGGTCTCTCTACCATCCATTCTGAACAATGCAGTTAGAGTAATTTAAAATATAAGATAGATCATGTTATTCCTGTCCTTAAAATACTGCATTGGCATCTCCTTTTATCAAGTCCTTCTAGTGTCCTACAAGGCTTTATATAATCAGCACTTTCTCTCATACCCCTCTACCTTTTCTTTTACTCTTACCCTAACTCCCTCTGCCCTAGCCACACTGCCTTCCTTGCTGCTCTTAGAAAACGCCAGGCATGGCCCTGCCTTATTGCTGTTCTCTCTGCCTGTGAAACTCTTTTTCCCATTACCTGGTTAGCTAACTTTCTAACCTACTTCAAATCTTTGCTCAACTTTCACCTCGTTGAATCTTATTCTAAGTACTCTGTTTAATATAGCAACTGTCCCCACTACCAGAGATCCTGCCCACTTTTGTCCCATCCCCATTCATGATCCTCCTTGTACTGTTTCATTCTTTCTTGTTTCCATAGAAATGTTCATCATTACCTACTAATTTACTATTTCCTTGTTTATTTTATTTATTTATTTATTTCTGCCTTCTCTCTATAGAATGTAAACTCCTTAAAAAGAGGGTACTTAGTCTGTTTTGTTTGGTCATATATCCGAAGAGTGGGGAACAGTTTTTAGCACAAAGTGAAAGCTCAAAAAGTATTTGTTAAATAAATATATGAAAGAATAAAGTAGTTTTTACAGAGTCAATTTTATGATTTCAGTCACTTACTCAAAACCCTTTAGTGGCTTCTCATTCCACTTTAAATAAAGGCCATTTTTCTTTCTTTCCTTGCCTTACAAGATTAAAAGTATACTCTCCTTCTCTACAAATGTTTATTTGCTCATCTCTTGTCATTCTCCTTTCCATATACTCCAAAAACATGCACATTCTTTCAGTTTTTGAAATAAACAGATTCTTTTTTTCTTGTTCTAGCACTTTTGCTTACATTATTCCTTCAGTCAATAATGTTCTCGTTCAGGTCTTTCACCTCTCAGCTTAACCTTATCTTCTCACCGTAACATCTCTGTCTAAATATATTTCATCCTGATATTTTTCTTCAGGTAGCCCATTTTCTATTAATTATAGCTTTCCTGTTCATTTGTGTCTGTCTTTTTCACTGGACTATAAGCTCAGGGAGGGCGAGAATGCCTCTCTTTTGCTAACTATTGAACATGTAAGCCCCTCATACTATGACTGACATACGTTAAGTAGCTTATGAATAGGAATGAATTAGAAATTTGATGAGAGCATCATCCTCTGTGTCATATCTGTAAGAAACATAACTCATTTTGGTAGTGGCTACAAAGAGTGTAAACTCACACAAGAAGAGTGGGGGTCCCAATATATGGTAACATTTTCATGCTACCACCCAACAATCTAAAAAATCTTCCAAATCTTCTTCGTTGCATTTGAGTTGGATCAACAAGATTTATCAATGTCAAGATTTAGTTACTGTGGTTAAATTTCCATGTTTTTCTTGATCTTTATAGCTCTTTTATATATGTTAAAAGCTCTGAAACAATATACCAAAGCTCTAAAGTAGAAACCAATTATAAATAGAATGGCCCATCTTCCCTAAGAAATTGTGGATATAGGGTATTTATTATTAACATAAATTAATTAATGTAAATGCTCTAGGAAGGAACCATTGATTTCTCTCAGGAATAAATTGAAAATGATCAATCACTATATTAGAAGTGTGGCAGTAGCATCATTTATCAGATGCTAATTGTCATAGTGGGCTAAGAATGCCCTTTTGGCTTAGAAATATGGTGTCCCTAGGGAAAAGTAGCTTGAATCATTACAATAATTAACGTGCATACAACTGTCTCTTGGAGCTTCATTACTCTTAATATTGGGGTTAAGATTTGAGTTCAGAATAGCTTACAGTGTTCTAAAGCACCATTGTGGTTTTATTCTTTTAACTCATGAATGATCAGGACTTAAATCTTAAAAATTTTTTATATGCAATGATTTCAAGGTATAAGTACAGGGATATAACATGAATAATCAAATTCTATTTTACATTTATATGTAATACAAGTAGTATCAATCTCTAAATGAGGTCTATGATAATCTCAGAATATTGAGCATTTATTTAAAATTCAGATTTATACTTCAAAGTTTAATTTATTCTAAAGGCAAATTTATTTGTTTGTCACTACAAACAAAGCCTTCTCACTTTATACACAACCTTTAAATTTTATATTAATGTCACAAGTTTTTACTCATTCATTTATTCAATAAGAATTTGGTAACCAACTATATGTCAGGATGTGATTTAATGAGTTAAAATGATTACACACCAATTTCCATAGTTTACATATTTAAATTTTATTAACCAAATTTCTCATTTTTTTAAATGAAAATCTTTCTGGAAAGCAGTATGTAAAGGACACATATATGTACAGATCAATATTGGAGTTTTACCCTCCACAATTTTTCAAAGCTTTGTGGAATAGCTGTTAAAATATCCATTATTATACTAAGCATCTGACATAATATCAATACGCTTTTTGTAAGATATTCTGTGTGAGGTTATGCATATATTTATAAGCACTGACAATATACCAAGATGGAACAAGAAAATAGAATGCCATTAGCTTTCATTGTATATACATGCACCAATGGAAAAGAATGGATAGAAGTATTTGCTAATCTCAGGCACATTAGGCACCTTCAAAATGTTAACTGAATTTAAATGAACAATTGAATTTCAAATAATCTTTCATGAAAAAATTGGCTATCAAAATCAGAATAGTAAAATCAATGCAGATTATAAAGCATTTTATAATCTCTTCTAGAAATAAAGGGATTTCTTAATTTTATAATAAATACTCTTGGTAGAAAGAGTATTTTTTCTATCTATTTTGTATTTTCTAATAGAGAAACATAAACCCGTGTTCATATTTTCTGATGACTTACAAAAATATTCAGTAGTTTATATAAACCTTAATATCCAAGAGTGGGGTGAGATTGAAGGTGGACATTCGTCTGTTTTTCCAATAATTGTAAAAACATGTGTTTCTGACACTGCCAGTTTGAAATTGTTGTTGAAAACATAAAATAAATTACAAGTGACTAATGAGCAATTTACAGAAGATACATGATATAGTTCAATAGTCAGCAGACATAGGTTGCATATGGAATTGCTATAGTAACCAAAACTAATCAAGAGCAGGCACCATTTTCTAATTATAGCTGGAAAGCACTGAACCTTGTGTAGTGCACCAGCAAATTGGCCCCTGTAGATTAAAAGTGATTTCACCGCTTGTCATTATACGTATTATCCAGGGCAGGATATTGGTAGAATATAGTTTCTGCAATTTGTTAAAGGTATTATATTCATATTTATAGTCTAGTTCTATAAATGGAATATTATACCTACTGTTACAAAATTATAATTAAAAGACATTTATAATTCTATTTAAGAGCAAAATAAAATTTAAAAAACAATATTTTTTATGGTGTGGGAACTAAAGAGTATGGAGACAAAAGGGGGAATATATTTAAAAACTTGTTAAATGGGCTCTTTAATGACTTATTTTTATAATGTAAAATTATCTCTGAAAATCTCGGGTAAACTCTTCATTAAGTTTCCTTGTTCTTATTTACACAATTTAGATAAAAATAATAACTACATCTTCTCTCAATAAAACATGAATGTTTTGTTAAAAAATTCTTTTAGTTTTTTTTTAGAGTAGGTCTGTTGGTGACACATTGTCTTAGCTTTCTTTCATCTGAGAATGTCTTTTTAAAAATTAATTAATTAATTAATTAATTTGTGATAAAACTCCTGTTGCCCAAGCTGGAGTGCAATGGTGAGATCTCGGCTCACCGCAACGTCCGCCTCCCGGGTTCAAGGGATTCTCCTGACTCAGTTTCCTGAGTAGCTGGGATTACAGGCACCCGCCACCATGCCCAGCTAATTTTTTTTTTTTTTTTTTGTATTTTTAATAGAGACGGGGTTTCACTATGTTGGTCAGGCTGTTCTCAAACTCCTGACCTCGGGTGATAGGCCTGCGTCCGGCCTCCCAAAGTGCTGGGATTACAGGCGTGACCCACCGTGCCCGACCAAATGTCTTGATTTTTGAAGGATAATTTAACCATATATAGAACTGGAGGCTGACGTTGCTTTTCTTTCAGCATTTGAAAATGTACCATTTCCTTCTGGCATCCATGGTTTCTGTTGACAAATTTGTCATTTAAATTATTTTTGCTCTATTGTTAAAATGTCGTTTTTCTTCACAGTTTCAGAAGTGTAATTTTAATGTATTTTGGTTTGGATTTCCATCCATTTTTTCTGTTTAGAGTTGGCTTATCGTTTTGATTCTGTAGGCATATGTCTTTTGCCAAATTTTGGAAAATATCAGCAATTATTTCTTAGAATTTTTTTTAGCTCTACTTTCTTTTCTCCTTTCTAGATTCCATTGACATGATGTTAAATCTTTCGTTTTAGTTCCACGGGTCCTTTAGTTTCTGTTCATGAATTCCTCCCCTTCTCCCAGTCTATTTTTTCTCTTTTGTTCAAGTTGGGTGATTTTTACTGTTCTAGCTTCAAGTTCACTGTTTCGTCTGTGGTCTTCATTTTGTTGTTAAGCTCCTCCATTGAGTTTTTTTAGTTTTTGTATTTACTTCAGTTCTAAAATTTTCATTTGATTTTTCTTTATACTTTTTTTCTTTTGCTGAGGCTTTATATTTTTTCATTTGTTTCAAGAGTGTTTTTAATTACTTATTGAATCATTTTTATAATTATTGCCTTAAAGTCCTTGTCAGATAATTGCAACATCTTTGTCATTTTGGTGTTAGTGGCTGTTGGCTGTCTTTTCTCATTGTCCACTAAGAGATTTTGATGAAGCAAGTTTATTCATTCTATCAAAAATAAAAAATTATATAGCTCCTCGAAGGTTAAATGCCCTAGTAGATGTTATTTGTAATGTTAAAATCAGGGACTTTCTACAGGGGACCCAATTATTTTTAGAGGCTCAATGATTTTTAGAGGCTCAAATAACAAACCTGTGTTACTGTTGAACTCCTGAAATTACATGCAAAGTTTGGTGTCCATGTGTTCTCTTCTATAGGGGGCAGTCCTCAGCTTTCATCAGATTTTCAAATGGGCAAATTATACAAAAAATCGTGTTGACTCATGCTACCCTATGCAGTACCTGGATGTATAAAGCAAGATTATATATCAAAATCAACATGATGTTAATTATAATCTGTAATTATAACAAAATAGCTAATATTTATTTAGTCATCTCTGTTGCATATACTAATATACTGAATTGTTATAACAACTCTCTGAGATGGGCTACAATTATTTTCTCATTTTTCAAATAAGAGTTTATTTGGGAATTATAAATCTTTTCCTTTTTGAGTAAATGCCTTATTTTCACAGCCATTTTAAAATTTCAGATTATATTATCACATGTGTAGAGTTCTAATTTTATTTTCCTACTGAACTTAGCTCTCAAACTCTGACTGCTATTTATTGCAGAAAACATTATTTTGCCAAATTAAGGTAAGAAAATTCCTGGTGGTTTAAATCACAGTCTTTTTGAGTAAAGACTCCCCATTCTATCTCTATATTCCATGGGAAATCTCAGCTCAAGAACCCTGTGGCACTCTTCTATTGGTGTCACTTATCTGTGTTTTTGGCCTGGGCAGTGTATTAGTCCATTTTCATGCTGCTGATAAAGACATACCTGAAACTGGGAAGAAAAAGAGGTTTAATTGGACTTGTAGTTCCATATGGCTGGGGAGTCCTCAGAATCATGGCGGGAAGTGAAAGGCACTTCTTACATGGTGGCGGCAATAGAAAATGTAGAAGATACAAAAGTGAAAACCCCTGATAAAACCATCAGATCTTGTGAGAGTTGTTCACTTCCATGAGAACGGTATGGGGGAAACCACCTCCATGATTCTAATTATTTCCCAGGGGGTCCCTCCCACAGCACGTAGGAATTATGGGAATACAATTCAAGATGACATTTAGGTGGGACACAGAGCCAAACCATATCAGGCAGTGTGTGGAGATCTTGATGGTCACTCCTTAAAGAATATGCCCACACCTTAGCTACCAGTGGCAGTACTGATACCATAAGTAGCCACATCCTTCATCCAGATCGCACTTTAGACTGTGTAATGTCCAGCTGGTGCCAATGGTTCCCCACGTATACCCTCCTTCCTCTGCACTGCATTAGGCATACAGGCCTTCAATTCTCAAGTGTGCAAAACACATGTCACATCTTGCCAATGTTCTGTGGAAGTGAAGTAAAACTCAAAAGGGAAAGAGATGAAAAAATCTGAGGCCCTTTATCTCCTCAGACTTGCCTTGCCTACGTGACAGCGTGAACCATTCTTCATGACAATATCCTCTCAGAGTTCCATATGGAAAGTGACACAAAAGTTCTCAAGTTCCTTCTACTTTTGGATGGCCAAACCTATTGAGTGTGTCCTATAATCTCTTTATGATTTTGACTCTAAGGAAAGGTAAAACTAGAAACAGACTTCCTTATCCATATTTAAGTTGTCTTGCCTTCTCTTTCAAAACTTCTCCCAACTCCTATGCACATTCCAGAAAATGATTTTAATCTGTTCTCTAAGGAAAGACTGGACTAATGTTGTTATATAACTTTTCTTCGTTATGGGATTTATTATATAATTTTATGTTCTCGGTCCTCCAGACTTGCACTCTTAACATGCAGAGCCAGGTTTTGCAAATCCAAGAACAGATAAACAACCACAATAGACATTTAGAAAAACCTGTTTGGGATACTATTTTATATCTGTGTGCTAAGTGATATGTTTTCTTTCCCCAAAGAAATAAGCGCTTCTTACTTAGTGGAAGTTGTAAGAAATTATATTACAGGAATGTTGGCTGTCAAAATATTGTAATGCCATAGTAGAATAGAAATAGATACAAAAAGTCAACAAATAAGAAGATTTTGGAGTGTATCTTTCAGGTACAATGGAAAAACTAGTATAAATTTACCTTTAATTTTGGGTAAATTTCTACTTTTTTAACCTTCATCTTTAATTTTTTAACTTTAATTTTGGGCAAATTTATACTTTTTTTAAATACCAGGAAAAAGGAGGAGAAGAAACAGTGGTTATTCTTGGAGCTAAGACTGAAAATGAGAATACAACTTCTAGGGCCTCATACAATCACTAGTCACTTTTTTTCTTAAGATATTCATGATGCTTCTAATGGAACCAACTAGTTTCTATTAAAATTAACAAAACATCGGGTCATGGGTAGTCCTGGGGCCCAGAGGGAGAGAGTTTAATATTTATTGAGCATCTCCTATTTGCTTTGTTAGGTTTTTTCCTTTACGATTTTATTTAATCACCACAATAACCTGGTAACATAAATAGCATTATCTCTATGTTGTAAATGAGAAACAGAAGTTTGTAAAGGTTAAATGACTTGTTCAAGGTCATTCAGTTAGTAAGTGAAGGAGAGAGGATTATAACTCCATTCTTTCCAAAATTTTGTCCCTTCTTCTACTTCAGTCATTGGCTACATGTAGGCCATTGACCCAAGGTTCATGGGAAAATATTTTAAAAGTTTTTGAATTCACATTTGCTTGTGTGCATTCTTTTTTTTTTTTTTTTTTTTTTGACAGGGTCTTGCTCTGTCACCCACACTGGAGTGCAGTGGTGTGATCTTGGCTCACTGCAACCTCCGCCTCCAGGGTTCAAGCAATTCTCCTGCCTCAGCCTCCTGAGTAGCTGGGACTACAGGTGCATGCCACCACACCCGGCTACTTTTTTGTAGACACAGGGTTCACTGTGTTAGACAGGATGGTCTTGATCTCCTGACCTCGTGATCTGCCCACCTTGGCCTCCCAAAGTGCTGGGATTACAGGTGTGAGCCACCGCACCTGGCCGCTTACGTATATTGTTATTTCACAGATACCAACAATAAGGCTACTCAATAAGAGTAAGCAGAATGTTTGGACAGAAAAGAAGTGATAAGAAAAATATGCAAGCACACCACCACCACACACACAAACTTTTGTTTAGTTTGTCATAAACAAAAAGGAAACTGTTCCTGAAGAAAACATAACTTAAGGAAAAGGATAAAATTCCCCAGTGATTCTTCATACTGTAAAAAACATAAGTTAAGGAATTCAATGAAAAATGAACTCAGTGACAACATGACAATAAAGAGAGGTTGCAAAACTAAAACAAATGGTGAATCATTTTTGAATATATAATAAATAGATTTTAATGTGCTGACTTAGAGAAAGTTTTGAGATAATCACAGTAGTTTTTAAATGGTAGATGTGAGATTAAAATATTAATGAAATTAGAGAGAGAAAAATGTGATGGATAAAGATAGTTAAAAATAAGGGTACTTGATGTCCTTGAAGAAGACAACCAACCCCTGCCAAAATGGAACAAATAAAACTATTCAAAGATATGGTAGAAAAAAACAAAAAGAAGAACACTGAAACTAAGGAATGAAAAAGCATGCCACATTCTTGGAAAAAAATGATTAAAAATATCAAGCAAATATGTTGATTAAATTATTACACTTCAATGATCAAAGAAAAAGTTTTGGAGAACCAGGTGGAAAAAAATGAGTCACATACGAAGAAAATGATCAATTTGGCCTAAAATTTCCCCTCAGCAAGATTGAATGCCACAAGATACTAAGTAATATAAATATACTCTGATACTAGGTGCTGGTGGAGAGTGTGTTGCAGGAATATTGTATTAGCCTTGATTACTTTTTCAAGAACAAGATAAAAGGCACATATTAATCATGGGAGAACTTAGGAAATTTAGAAATAAATTTAAAATAACCTACTTATATAGGCAATCTAGCCAAAAAGCCAACTAAAAGATAAATGGAGGAGGCTTTGGCTTCTACCGAGCAATGGGCACTATTTTGGGGAAATGAATTTGAGTCATGAATTTTACATCCAGCCATACTTCCTTTCAAGTATTGTGGCAACAGTCATTTTCAAGGAGGCAAGATCTCAAGCACGAACTCAGAAAACCTCATCTCTAAGTAAAATTTCAAATTTCTTTCTTTCTTTCTTTTTTTTTTTTTTTTGAGACAGAGTCTTGCTCTGTCTCCCAGGCTGGAGTACAGTGGCGATCTCGGCTCACTGCAACCTCTGCCTCCCGGGTTCACGCCATTCTCCTGCCTTAGCCTCCAAGTGGCTGGGACTACAGGTGCCTGCCAGCTCATCTGGCTAATTTTTTTTTTTTGTATTTTTTAGTAGAGACAGGGTTCCACCTTGTTAGCCAGGATGGTCTCGATCTCCTGACCTCGTGATCCACCCTCCTTGGCCTCCCAAAGTGTTAGGATTATAGGCATGAGTCATCGTGCCTGGTCATCTGTAAGTAAAATTTCTAAAGAAATACTTAAAATGCAGCCAACTATGAGAATTATCAAATTAAGGAGCACAAGTATGTAGGAAGCCTAGTGGTAAGTATTGAACCTATTAAAACGTGCATGTGTGTGAGTGTGTGTGTGTGTGGCATAATGTGTATTATAAATTATGGCCCAGTAGTCAACACATAACTGATTAAAAAAAAAAATGAGATACAGGTAAACGAAGAGGGAGAAAATGGAAGTGATAATTTGTTCATCTTTTGTGACGAAAAGTCAATACTGTCTAAAGTTGAAATATGGAATTAACAAAAGTCACCAACCCTTCTTATTGTCATAATCTTTTGAGTTTATTTATCTAGTAATTTGGTTGTTGGCTTCCAGGTCTATTTTTCACCCCTGCCATTGGTCTGCTCTGTATGTCGTGGAGCTAATTTCTATAAGCTGTATTTCTTAGGCTTCTTTACCCAGGACTTTCGGTTAGGTTTAGCCAATGGGAATCAGAGGTGGCAGATTGATAGGTGGGGAAAAGCCAAGATACTCCTTTCTTTCTCTGCTTTGGGTGACATCTCTGGCAGTAACTGTGTTTATGTGATATCAGCTCCCAAAGAACTGCCTCCGTGGTGCCTGCTTCCTCCATCCAAGCAGCCCTGGCTCCTGTGCTTTGAAAAACCACTTCCTTCTTTGTCCCTGAAAGGTGGTGGCTTCTCGACCTTTTTAATAATTAAATTGTGCCACTTTTTTGATTATTGTAACTAACTCCTCACATTAAATTTCCCTTATTTAGCCATCTAATGGGCCACTTGGCATAGGTTTTGTTTTCTTGACTATACCTTGACAGTTATATATCATCCCTAAGGAGAACTTTAAGTCATTAATATCTCTTATAGTAAACAGATATGTGTTATCAATTTTTAAAGTTGTATTTTGTTTTTTTTTTAAATGCAATTTTTATAATGCTATCTTTAACAATCTACTTACTTATTATCTAACTCCCTATCTACACATCTATCAACATCTATAGCCACATCTATAGATATACATATAACTATGCATAGAAAAGGATCTGCTAGTTCAGCTTAACTTAATGATCATTATTTTAGATAGTAGGTTATGGTCTTGTTTTTGCTTTCTTTTTTGAACTTTTGTTGTATTAAAGAAGTAAACATATATAATTCTCTATATATAATAAAATACCATTCATTTATCTTAAAAATAATCTTTTTGAATGCAGTTAAGAAAATATATCAATTTCAGCCACCATCAAATTAATTTAATAACCATTGTCAAGGTGACCAGACACATTAATTTCATACTCACTAGCAGGGCATTGATTTAGTGATTTTTAAATGTAAGCCTGTAGATGTTATGAAACTGATTTATGCCTTGTATGACAGCAATTGTGCAGTTACCAGATACATTTTTCCCTGTGGACCACTATTATGCATCATAACAAGAGAAGACAGAAAGATGAGAGAAACTAGAGAAAAAAGGCAATTAGCTAAAGCATAAAACAAACTATTTGTGTATATGTGTATGTTGCTATATACAATTATGTATAATTAACAATCAAACATTTTGAACGTGACATTTATTTATATAGCAGGAAGTTGTTTTCCTTTTTAAAAAGTTAGGAAAATAACATAGTTTGTCTTATTAGATGTGTGAATTGAAAATAAGTTGTCTGTCACTTTGACATAGAAATACCAAACTGGATTCCTTTTAAACATTCTTTAGAGTCAGGAAAGATTGATAGAAAGGTAGAAATAATTGTGACCTTTCTGCAACAAGAAATTAAGAACTACTGGCATGTTTTAAAAGATAACATGTCAGTTAATACTGCCTATGGTTATCAAGTAAATCTCTACCTTTTTGATGTCCTAGTTATGGAAAAATATATAAAAATGCAACAGTGCTGTGATTAAAAGAAAGAAATAAGAGTATAATCATTATTCAAGTATCCTATTTTACATTAAACTGGGTAAATACACCTTTGTTTGCTCTGCTTTAAATATTCTATTCTGAAACTGTGGTGTGAGTGAAAATAACTGTTTTACAATGGCTTCTCAGAGATATAATCATATATAATAAAGAATTTAAACAATAACACAATTATAGAATAACTTTCTTTCTTTCTTTTTTTTTTTTTGATGGAGTCTCGCTCTTGTTGCCTAGGCTGGAGTGTAATGGTACATTCTTGGCTCACTGCAACCTCTGCCTCCTGGGTTCAAGAGATTCTCCTGCCTCAGCCTGCCCAGTAGCTGGGATTACAGATGCCTGCCACCACACCTGGCTAATTTTTGTATTTTTAGTAGAGACAAAGCTTCACCATGTAGGCCAGGTTGATCTTGAACTCCTGACCTCAGGTGATCCACCATGCTTGGCCTCCCAAAGTGCTGGAATTACAGGCATGAGCCACCTCGCCCCATCTTAATAACTTCCAATAAATAGGAATTTATAATGTTTTGAAGGTAGGATAATATTTGAGAGTTTGTCTTCCTAATCTGTTCTTCAGACTATTTCAAAAGTGAGATGTTGCTAAGCTTTAATTGAGTCCAGAAATTGCTAAGGGGAAGGGTTTTTTTTTTTTTTTTTTTTTTTAGAAATCACTGACAATACTGCCATTCATTCATTCATTGTGTTTACAGCCAGTCATTTTTTTTTTTGGCTTGTTTGTTTTTTTCGAATTCTGAACACATACCATGTCAGAGAGAAAAAGACAACTTAAAATGTGTGACTTGGACAAAGCCCAAAGAGTCACCTTTTGACCAAATTTTAGTAACGCTTCTCTGAGCCTTCTTTTGGCTTGGACTGCCCCCACCTCCACCTGCTTTTGGCCCACTCAGCCCAGTCTGAGCAAACAATCCTGCTAAGTCAACCCCTACCCATGATATCAGATGAAGTTCATTATCATTCACCTTTGATGTCTTGACCAACCTTTAGCAAGATTCCTGTTAGGCCAGTTTAGCAAGAATTCCTATCCTTGATGTCTCCTGTTAGTAATTTTCCACCCACTGAGATTCTTACTATGATTATGGCTATTGCATCACCACTATTGCAGTCTTGAACAAAGTCTGTCACTATTCATAGATGGGGCCTCATATGGCAAGAGGCCAGGCACATGGGAACTAATTCCATTAGTGAAAGCTCCACCCTCATGACCTCCTAATACCATCACCTTTTGTGTTACGATTTCCACGTATGAATTTTAGGGGAACACAAACACTCAGAACATAGCAAACAACTTTACTGTTAGCTACTGTGCCCAACACAGTATTTAAAATTAGACAAATGCAAACTGGAAACCTGTTGAGCAATAGGTTAATTCTCATTTGACAAAAACTGAGAATCATAATACTATCAACCTACCCAGAGTCCTTGTGAAGATAAACAGTATGTGTAAAATATTTAGAACAGTATTTGCATATGATAAATGTTCAATGACTAACACATATTGTATATTATTATGGAACCGTGATCCTACTACTACTGCTAATAATAATGAGAGAATAAGAGGAAGAAGAAGAAGACGAAGACAAAGAAGGAGGAGGAGGAGGGAGGAAGAGGGCAAATGGTATATTTTTCAGCGGTGTGTGTGTGCATGTGCATATTTAAAATGGTTTTGTGCATGTTTGAAAGGGAAGTATAGTGGACATTTTTAGCTTATGCCTTCCAGCACGCAGTTCCTCTCCAGGTAATAAAATCCTATTTTTACTTCAGGAAAAGTGTATTTTTTGTTTGTATACAGTTGGAGCTCTGCTTAAGGTGCTCTGCTCTCCCTGTTCACCCTGATCTTGGTGTTCTGACAGGCTTTGAGCTGATTGTCTGGATCCTTAGATGTTTCCTGTTTCTTTGGCCCTTTTCTATTTTTATTTTTACTTTTTCCAGCTATTTTTATGTGTGAAGAATACATATCCCTTTAATAAATTATCTTTTATATAGATTGACCAGGGATAATCTCTGTTGTTTGCAACCATATAATTCTAACTGGGAGTAGAATAAGAGTGAATAGAATTTTTAAACGAGGGAAAGAATAAGTGAATAGAATTAAAAAAAACAAAGAGTGGAGCAGTCATTCTAGAGCTGAAGATAGGCTTTCCTTCAATTCATCTAGGATTACAACAGCAGGGAGGGGAGAGAATTACAGACAAGAACGTGTGGAAGCAAATGGTATTATAAAAGATTTCTATGTGAAAGCACAGGTAGATAACCTTGATCTCAGTAAAGACAAATATTACACAATCATCCATTCTAAATGAGAATAAAAGAGAGTAAGTGGAATCTTAAGGAAAAAGAGGGTACAAAATAACCACTATAAAGTGTCCTCTGAAAAAAGAGAACTTATAAAGCTAGTGTTTTTTAGACATTGGCAAGAAAACCTCATATTAAATTTAAGAGAGAGAGCACTGAGTATTCTAATATATTTTCTCATGATAAAACCACTCAATATCAGTAAGCTTTGCCTAATCCCGGTTTTTATTCTCTGGCAGCAAGTCATAATGAAAAGTAATTTAGTTTATATAATGCAAGTTGAAATATTAGATTTTCAACCACAGTAAAATATTTGAATCTGAGAGAGTGATAAAATCTTGGCAATTAATGGCATAGTACCAGAGTGGACTCAAAGCATAACATGGCTCAAAGAAACATAGAAAAATAGGTCACATCCCTGTCACATCTGTCAGAAAGATGCTCAAAACAATATTTAGCAACTAATGGCTGCTTCTGTCATTGAAATATCAAGAAGACTAAAAGGAAAGCTTTGAATTATTTATATACAACACTGTGACTTCAGAAAAAATACAACTTTTAGTTCCTGCAGCAAGTTTTATCTCAACTCTCTACACCATAACTGACCAACAGAACTTTGGTGATGATGAAATGTTCTATGACAAAGATAATTTGACACATATAGTCTGTACTGTCACATGGGCCCAGAGGCTAGGCTACTGTATTGAATAGCACAGCTCTGCACCATATATATCTTATTAATCTATTGATATTCTAAAAATGTATATGCAATATCCAAGAACAGCCCAAATGGAAAGTACAGATGATAATCTAAGAACTGATAAAATAGCTAGAATTTTATTATGGTTACAATTTGTTTGTAAAAAGTATGTTAATTTTTGTTACACATACTAGTGTTCTCATATATTTTCAGTTTAACTTTTAAAGAAAATAAAGTGGGTCTGTGGTGGTTAATATAGAGTGTCAACTTGATTGGATTGAAGGATGCAAAGTATTGTTCCTGGGTGTCTCTGAGGGTGTTGCCAAAGGAGACAAACATTTGAGTCAGTGTACTGAGAAAGGCAGACCCACCCTCATCTGGGTGGTCACCATCTAATCAGCTGCCAGCTGTGGCTAGAATAAAGCAAGCAGAAGAAAGTGGAATGAAGAGACTTGCTGCGTCTTCCGAACTCCATCTTTCTCCCGTGTTGGATGCTTCCTGCCCTAGAACATCAGACTCCAAGTTCTGTAGCTTTTGGACTCTTGGACTTCCACCAGGGATGTGCCAGGGGCTCTTGGGCCTTTGGCCACAGACTGAAGGCTGCACTGTCAGCTTTCCTACTTTTGAGGTTTGGGGACTCCGACTGGCTTCCTGCTCTTCAGTTTGCAGATGGCCTATTGTGAGACTTCACGTGTGATCGTGTGAGTTAATACTCCTAATAAACTCCCCTTCATATATACATATATCCTATTAGTTATTCAGAGAACCTTGACTAATACAATGTCTAAATTCCAAATTGATATTTTTTTCACACAAGTGGGAAAGAATATGAGATTATTTTTAAAGATATAAATAATTACCTTATATTACATTTACTTAATTTGCACCTAATAGTTTTTTAGGAAATGATTCATTTCTATTTTTGGAGGATTTACTGATTTGAGTGACATATCCACTGAATAAATTTTGATGAAACATTTTGGAACAATATTTTGCTTTATCACTAAGAATTTTGCTCCTGGAGTTTATAGCTTAATTTCCTAATAAACTATTATCAAAACTATTATCATAAGAGATCAAGTAACATCTTTTGTTTTAAATAAAAAGTGTGCAGTACATGCCAATGTTTAAAAAATAGTTCCTGTGTAAAATTTCAGGAAAGTGGGGACAGTGGGGAATAAGAAAGAATAATTATGCAGATATTTCTCTCTTGGTCCGTATAGGTAGCAATGCAAGTGCCACCTTTGAGATTTTCTTGCTGCCAGAAACGTCCAATCAAATGAGGAAGATATCATAAGTAATTGTAGGTAGAGTAGTAAAGAATATATGTGAAAATACAGAGGAAAAAAGATTAATTCAAACTGAGATGTTCTGATAAAATTCTAAGAGGTGGACAGAAAGATATGTTTCCGATCATGTAGATATTAAATGAATTATGCTAAGTTTATAAAATATAGGAATATAAAAATTAATATCCATTAAGACCTCTGTGTATAAAAGCTGCATAAGAAGTAGTTGTCTATTAACTTACATTTTCTAAGAATTACGCAAAAAGAAAAGAATAAAAGATGTAATTTCTTATGAGAGACTTCACAATGCAGAGAGAAGTGGATTATATTTATTAAGATCTAGGAAACATATTTTCTGCATGTATAATATTTTTTACACAAGTGGGGGACACTATAGATTAGTTCTTAAAGATATAATTACCTTAAATTAAATTTTGCTTCATTTACACTTAATGGTCTTTTAGGAAATGATTTATTCCTACTTTTCGAGGATTTACTGATTTGACTGAGATATCCACTGAATAAATTTTGATGAAATGTTGAAACAATATTTTGCTTTATTACTAAGTATTTTGCTACCGGAGTTAATGCTCTGAATTACAAATAAGTATATCTATTACTGTTGGTAAGTTTAGCTATAATAACAACAGAAAAATATATAAAGGCACGTGCACATATGGGAAAATACACACACGCACACACACACACATAATATCTAGTGGATTTATCTCAAAACTAGAAGATTGAAACCAAGGATGCATCTCCATCAAAATAAAAAATGTACATTTTAGTCAGTTATATGGATGTGTTATCTTCATACAAGAGAAGTACTACCATATTATCAGTTATCATGTAGGAGCTACTAATATCATAGGAAAGCACAGTACTTAATGTGACTTATGTAGTAGAATTTAGATACACTTTAGATGAACATATGCATGGGAAAAATATACAAGTTAAGATAGTATAAAGGCAGTATTTTACTTATATATAGTTAGCAATATGTGTATGAGATTCAAATAATTAAAAATTAAGTTGTATCCATGGAATATAATAACCATATTCAGACAGCTTGCTTAATGTCAAAATAGATTACAGAATAAATTCTGCCTTAAACACATATTTTGTTTTGGATAATTGTCCCTATAGTCATTTTTTCTTCTCTTACCTTTACATTTAATACTGACTACATTATTTGCCGGACTTGAAAGCCTGCAATTAGTTTAACATTTTAATTTCTCCAAATGAATCATGTGAACACTAATTTCAAAGGATGTTCAACAACTTGCAAAATGGGCATTTAAAAATTAAATAGTTTTGTTTTGTTTTTCTTTACTGATGAACTAGTTAGAACTTTTAATATATAAGTATACATCATTTATTTCTATTTGGGAAATATTTTAATAGTAGTTTAAAATACATTATTGAGGACTTATTGTTTCTTGGGATGAATAAAATAAATAGAGATCCAAGTATCATGGATTTATAGACTAATGAGGAAGACAGATATGAAATAAACACACAAACATATATACAAGTAGACAAACACATGTAGACATAAAAGATACACAGAAAGGAGATGCACTATTTCTCACAAATAAGACTACATGACTATTTTTTTTCACAGCATCTCAGGGCACTAGTATTATTAGGACCAGATTTGGGAAAATTTTGATTATGAATTTCCTAACCTTGTCATTTGTCTTTATGTGATATATTTGCCTTTTGCAACTAATAAGTAACACCTTCTCAAATATGTTTCCTTTCACTTGGGACAATAATTTCTGTGTTCTGATTACTCTCATATTCTATGGTTCCCATTATACAATTGTGATAATAAAACTAAGACCTTTGAAATGTAAAGTATTTTTACTTTTTGTTTTCTAGCCATGATACAATGGCATGTTACTAAAGTAATGATGACCTCCACTAATAAATATAATGCATTTGTGTAATTTTGTTAGAATATGTTAATTCAATAATAAATGATAACTGAATTACATTAAATCATATTTTCCTGGGGCCATTTGCAGGAGTTGAAATTATTGGCTCTCTAGTCTTTTAGTGAATATATACATTTATTAATTAAAATGAAGTTGTTATGTTTCAGTTTAGTTTAATATCATAAATAGCCTAGTTTACATATAAAACACATTTTTATAGATTGGGGTATTTTTCAAATTTAGACTTTTATAAAGCTTTTTACTTAAATTAATGGCAGTGAATTTTCACTGCATTGACTTAACTGTACTCCTAACGTATCTGTCAGTCTGGAATAAATTACCAAGCCAGTTCAGCAATATAAATAATAACATTTAAAGTGAAACATGAATGCCTATTAAAATATATCTAACAAAATAAATTATTTGGATTTTGTGTCCTAATTTATTTTTCTATATCACAAGTCATCAAGCAAGAGTGTCCTAATTTTAAAAAAGTATGGTTAATAAAACTCATTTTCCTATTGTACACATATTTTGCTTTTGAGTCATTATCTGATCATTACATATACTATTCCAGGGAACCAAAATGATTATGTGAGAAATAATATACTTCTACTGAGTATGTGTGACTAACACAGAGTGCAGAATGCAAGAAAACTTTTTGGTCCCAAATTTCCACTTATGTATGTTACTTGTCAAATCTCTTCGTATTTTAATTGATGAAGTAGTTTTTGGTGAAGCCATGAAGACAATTCACCATTGTATTCAGTGTTAAGTGTGAGTGAGTGTTGTCTACATACAGTTCTAGCTGCATCTTTATGTTCCTAGAATACAGACCTAGCTAAAGAGGACTATTTAAACTACTGTAAATCAGAGACAAGTTCTCCCCTACTCTCTTTCTGGACTACATGAAGCCACTTATTGAAAGGTTCATCACCACATTAAACATGGCAAATATGCAAATTTAAATCAAGGAAATATAGTTAGCATTTTCTAGAATGTGTTTATAATTTACTTTATTAGTCTTACTTCACTAATAAAACAATTAAGATTCTCTAAACAGCTGGAAGTCTATATGGGCAACAGAGAATGAAAAAAGAGGCATGATACCATTATAAATGTGCATAATAAATACACACAATAAATTTTATGTATCAATGTATAATGTGTTATACTTACTCATCCTTTCAATTAAAGACTGCAAATGTCTATCTCAACACATATGATCTATTCATCAAATGAATTATGTTTTTCTTAATCATTTTGTCATTCATGCATTTAATTCTTCACTCAATTGGTGACTTACTGTAACTTCTACAGTGTAAGACTCTGACCACAATATGAAATTAACAAATGCATAAGAATAAACACTTTTATTATAGGATTTGTTCCCTTGCAAAAACTGTTAACAAATTATTCCAGGTTCCAACAATGGAATACAAAATTATAAAATTTTAGTTGGTCATTTCATAAAGCTTTAAAAAGTAATTTTGTACATCACAACTATGAGGCATAAAACTAAGTGGATTAGCAGAATTTAATAAATAATCAGGTTTGACAATGGAAATGTAACCAGCACCTTAAGTTATACATTTGCTAAGTGCTTATTTTTATATCAAGTAACCTTTTACTTATTTGATTTATTGCATTTCACAAAATTCTGCTTATTAACTTGTTATTGCATAAATAAACAATATACTAAATTCTTTATCAAGTTATCTTTTTCTATCTTTATATCTATAGGTATTAAATACTTAATAAGTATTTAATTAATAGATAATTAATTAATATAGACACTAAATATCTATAGGTATTAAAATAAAGGAAAAGCAAGTACAAATGCTGTGATAACAATTTAAAGGCTGCCACTAAAATGATAAAAGCCGGAAGAGATGAAAACCTCATATTAAACTTTGCTTTTTTTCTGAGATATTTGAAAATGATGTTTATCTGTCAAGAACCTTGGAAACTACAAAATTTTACATGCCAAATATTCAGTTATTCTTAGTTATTATACAGTAGGAAAAAGATTAATAATTTTAGCTTTGAAAGTATAAATCAAAACTATTTTTTAAAAGAAAATAAAAAATAGTTTATTTTTTCAATATAGAGGTCTAAAACAATACTGGGTTACATATTGAATTGTTAACATTCTATTTAACTCATAGTACAGTAAGTGTAATGCCAAAATCATGTGAGAATTACAATGAAAATACTTTTCTATTGAACTGAATTCTCTTATTACTCTCATACACTATGAAAATTAAACTATCAAGATTTTTAAAACTATAAAATTATCAAGATCAATAGCAATTCCAAATTTCTTGATCTACAAAAAGTGTTGGAATAGAGATAAAGATTCAAATGGTAACTGGAATTTTTTTACTTGCCCCTAGATTGGCAAGAATTCTATTTGATTGATAGTGACTGCCTGACTTGTTGAATTGAGAAGGATTCTGAGACCATGTTGGAACTCAGCAATTGCTGATTAGTTTCTGCCAGCTCCACTGGGATGAAAGATTAGGGACATGTACAGCATATATTTACCATAGGCTGTCTCTAACTTTTCGTTAGGAATATTTATTTCTCTGGGTAGATTGTCAGTTGATCAAACCAGTAACAGAAAGTGCCTCTACTTAGCTGTCTTTTTGATTTACATCATAAGTAAAGGCTATTCTACACCATTACGTTAGTTGATGGTATAGCTCTGCTACAGTTCTGTTACTGAGCAGGTACAGGGTTTCGGAATAACATAGGTGGATGTGATTATTTTAATTTTTAGCTGGCATATGGTTCCTTTATTGAAGAAAGAAATCCCTCCTGCTGATCTGGTTATTTTTCATGTTTATAAGGTATAAGTGTAGGCTCATATGGTAGATCCATATGAAGCAGTCAATTGAAAATAACTTATAAAACATGATTTATTTATATTAGTTCCACGTTTTCCTTTTTATATAAAATGCATTCTATATATTATGCCAGAATGATCACATTTTATCATGTGCATTTTGCAAAGATTATGGTTATCCTTTCTTCTTTGCTTTTTAGTTTAAAATGAAATTTATTACTTTTGGCTGAATAAGCACTTATAATGGGAATGCCATATGTGCCAGCAAAGATAGTTTACATTTTTGCTTGTGCTGGCCTTGGCTGACTGTCATCTCTGTAGACTCACTTTCTCACTCTTGCTGAATTTTGTAGTCTCCAACTCAGGATCTTAGAGTGTGGCCATGCGAAGAATTTCAGCGGCTGGCACCTCTCATCATGACTTCATGTATGCCTCTGCCTTTCACAACTCAGGGGGTGTTCTTAATATCTTTTTTTTTTTAATTTCAAAAATAATGTAAATCCATATAGAGAGCAAAAATAGTGGTGTTCTTCTTCATATTGCCACTATCACCTATACCCAGCTTCTTTCCATTTTGCAGAGGTAATTACTTATAACAATTAGTTATGTATCCATTTAAGCAGAAAAGATTGTTTAAAAACTCTCAGTTATATTATACATATTGTTCAGTAATTTGTTTATTCGTCTAATTACATATCTTGAAAATATTTCAGTCTTTGTTCATCCATATCTAGCTTTGTCTTTCTAATAGCTGTATATTATTCTGTTATGTGGATAGATCATTATATAACTATATATGCTATTATATAAATCATAATATATATTTAGAATATATATATAGATTATGCTCATTTTAAGAGCATTTAGGTTTCAGTTTATTTATATTAAAATGCTGCTATATGCATTGTTTTTCAGACATCATTTTATTATTTTTATTTGACAACTAAAAATCATATATATTGATGGTGTATGTGTTCATCCATTTGCATTGCTATAAAGGAATACCTGAGGGTTTATAATTTATAAAGAAAATAGGTTTATTTTGTTCAGGGTTCTGCGTGCTATACACAAAGCATAGTGTTGGCATCTGCTTCTGGTGAGGGCCTAAAGAAGCTTACAATCATGATGGATGGTGAAGAGAAGCCAGCAGGTCACGTGGCGAGAGAGGGAGCAAGAGAAAGAGGGAGGAATTGCCAGGCTCTTTTAAACAACCAGATCTCGTGTGAACTCAGAGCAAGAACTCACTCGTTACTGCAAGGACAGCACCAACTTATTCATAAGGGATCTGCCCCCGTGACCCGAACACCTCCCTTTAGGTCCCACCTCCACCACAAGGTCAAGTTTCTACAGGAGATTTTGTGGGGAGGGGACAAAACACCAAACTATATCACCATATAACAAGATGTTTTGATACAGGTATACATTGTGGAATGGCGAAATCAAGCTACTTAACATATGCATTACTTCAATACTTATCATTGCTTTGTGGTGGGAACACTTACAATCTACTTGCTTAGCAATTGTCAAATACACAATGTATTATTTTTAACTATAGTTGGCATAATGTACAATACATATCTTGAACTTATTTGTTCTAACTGAAATTTTGTGTTTGTTGACCAACATTGTCCTCATTCCCCATGCCTCAGCCTCTGGTAACCACCATTTTACTCTCTGTTTCTACTATTTCAACTTTTTCACATACCATATATAAGGGAGGTCATGCAGTGTTTGTCTTTCTGTTCCCGTGTTATTTCAGTTAACACAATGTTCTCCAAGTTAATCCATATCATAGCAAATAATGAAATTGCCCTGATTTTAAAGGCTGAATAGTATTCCTTGGTAAATACATACCACATTTTCTTTGTCCATTCATCTTATGTATGCATATTTTTTAACGTTATATTTAATTTATTTAAGTTTATCTTTAATCCACCTGGGATTTATTTTTGCCTGTAGTGGGTGCAAATGGAGATATTAAATAGTTTCCTGCTGGATTGCAATGCTAATTTTTCTTTTTTCTTTTTTTAACGTTTTAACTTTTATTTTAGGTTGAGGGGTACATGTACAAGTTTGTTATATAGGTAAATCAGGGATTTGGTGTACAGATTATTTTGTCACCGAGGTACTAAGCATATTACCCAACTGTTTGGTTCTTTTTTTTGATCTTCTCCCTTCTCATTCCCTCCTCCTTCAAGTAGGTCCCAGTTTTTGTTGTTCCCCTCTTTCTCTCCATGGGTTCCCATTATTTAGTTTCCACTTATAAGTGAGAACATACGGTTTTTGGTTTTCTGTTCCTGGGTTTTCTAAGGACTAACTTTTTAAATACTAAAATTCACATCCAAATGTTTCTAGACTCTTCCTTCTGTTTGACTAATCTATTTCTTCACTAAAACCATTCTGTTTTCATTTTTGTATGTTTATAATGTAACTTGATATCTGGTAAGAAAATATTCCTTGCACTATTTTTTACCAGATATTTTTTAGTTACTCCCTCTATTTTTCAACTCCAGGTGGACTTTAGAATTTGCATACCAAAATCCATCTAAAATTGTAATGGCTTTCTCATTGGATATGGTTGAATTTATATCTTAGTTTGTGGCATCTTTAAAATTTGTAAGTCTCCCATCTAGGAAAATTTTCTCTCTCTCCTTTTACTCAGAGATTTTTTATCCTCTTTGTATTCTGTATTTATTTTGTCCTTTATGTTATGTTATTTATTCCTTTAGAGTTTCTGAACATTTCTTGTTAAATTTTTTTCCCAGCTGTTTTAAGATTTTGGTGCTAGTTTGAAGTAACTTTTGTTTCTAAAGTACTTAACCCTAAAAAAGAGTCAGTTACTTCTGCCAGTCATTATTTATAATTAATTTTTTTGTCCTAATGTATATAAAATATTTTATTTGAGAAAACTAATTATACACCTATATTTTGGTGTTGGTTTATTAAGCTTCAGCTATTTAAGGGTTAATTTAAATCTAGCCTCGTATAACGAAACTTCCAACATTTCAGAAGAAAATGTTCTACATTTCTCATTCCTGGAAAAGGCAATCCCCCCTTTCTTGCAATTTCAGTGTTTTTGGTAACAAGTATGGAAAATATATTCAAGTATATTTAGTTTTTCTCTTTAGATTCAATTTGTGTGCAATGTGAAATATGGAACTAGATTTGAGTTCTTCAATTAACAGAACATTTTAATTTATTTTTACCCTAAGACACTTCTTCCATATTCAGTCTCTAAATTTCTGGCAGTCAAGTTAGGAAACATACATTTGCATAGCTATTTTGGACATCATTCATTATAGTATTGATTTAGTTCTACATCTTTCACGATGGCTTATTCATTTCAGAAAGTGGGAATGCAAACAAAAGGGGCAAACAATTTTTAAAAGTCATATGGGTTAGCCATATTTTTAGTATAATACTTTGTTTATTGTGGCATATGGTTTTTGGACGTTCTTCTCTCTCATCTACAACACTAAGTTTTAAGCAACTTGGTTATAGCTGGCCTTCGTTCCAATTTCTATTTATGCTGGTAGTGCTTACTAACACTTCCGTCATCTTGCTTGCTTTCCCTCACTCTGCTGCTGAAGAGTAGGTTTAAAGAAAAAAAAAAAAAAAAGAAACAGAAATAAAATTAAATAAAGAGCTCATGTTGAAAAATAAGCCTAACTTGCCGGAAACATCGACATTTCCATGCAGTATCTCACAATAAGAAGCTGTAGGCATTGAAAGAGTCACAGACAAATAATTACTTTCTTTGTTAACAGTTGTCCTGGGAAATGTAAACAATAAAGTTTATATTGTAATGTGATATTTAGTATGCTGGCATCTTTCATTTTTATATCGTTAAGTCTCCTTTCTTTCTGTCAGGTTTGAATTTGAACCTTGAAGACCTGTGACTCTTTTTGCAAAATTGTCTTCAGGTACTGGGAACTGCTTTGCCAGCCCCTGTGAAGAGCTAGAAGCGTAAAGGGTGTTCAATTTATGTCTTCCCCAATTCTCTGGGGTGCTTGTAACCAATGAAGAAAACTTCAGCTCCATTTCCTCAAATCAGGACAAATTGAAGGAAAACTTACACTCCAGGGATTCCCTGAATGTTCTGTGGAAGTTTCCCTCTCTGATACTTTGCTGGAAAACTCACCCTTGCTGGAATTTCTCCCTTTCTCTAGTCAGCTGCTCACAGGCTCTTGCTGGTTTCCTCAAGAGCACTTCCTTACTATACCACTTACTATGCATCTTTGTCTCAAGACCTGTCTTCTAGGCAAGGTGACCTAAGACATGGCAAACAAAAGCGTTTTGAATATCATTTTATATTTTCTGCAGGTTTTCAAGTTTCCCCATCAAATACACTGGCTCTTTATGTGCTTTTCTTTAGCCCTTTTTAAATTCTTTATCTTACTGTAAAAATTGCCTTTTTCAGTAATAACCCCCACATTCCTATCTGGATTCTCTCTTTGTTTTTCATTAGTTTTGCTTTCTCGCTCAGTCATACCTTACAACTCTGGGCCTCCTGCATTTGCCGTCAATTTCTGAAGGGGTCTGAGAGAATTAAACTTGGCAAGATTAGGCTTGAGGTTTAAACTCACTTAGCCTACAAAGAGTTCTTCGAAAGTATAATCTCAGGCATTGGAAGAAGAAAAAATAGGAGAATACATAGCTACCATTTATTGAATGCTTGCCATATACCAACCATTCTGCCAGTATTTTTCTATAATATTTCATTTAAATATCATAACACCTATATGAAATATACTATTATTGTCAGCATTTTATATATAAAGAAATTAAAGCACAGAAAGATTATTTTTTTCCTGTGTTTACTCAACTAATAAATATAGGAGATAGAATGTGAGCTAATGTTTCTCTGACCCTAATTCATCTAATTCATCGTCTTAACCACTATGTGGCATTGGCTCACAGAAATAGACTCTTAGGAGCGAGTGAGACTTTTGTTTTTGAAAATATAGTTCCAGTGTTAGTAGCATTTAAATCTTCTGGGAATTGATTAGAATTGCAGAATCTTGGACTTCACTCTAGATCTCCTGAATTAGAGTGTGAATTGTAGCAAACTCCTCAGGCAATCATATTTACATTAGTTTGAGAGACACTAGGTCAATTAAGCCATTGACCTAGATGGAAATTAAATTGACAGTTAATTCCACAAAATTTTACTGAAATTTACTCTGGGCAAACTTTGAATTAAGTATAAGGAATAAAATTGATACCCACTTTTAAAGTGTTTACAGCTGAGTTAGAATCCAAATGAGTCAACCAAATGAAATAGGTCGAAATTCTCACTCAATTGTCATTGTACAAACCATTGTAAAGTATATAGTCATATAGTCGATGAAGAGGTTTCCTATCTAGAAAAGTTGAATCTTGTTGTATATGTGTGTATACATAAATATGTCTATTTATAACACATTTTAAAACAGCATCTGACCTTGGATCGTAGACCAAAATTACTCATGTTTTAAAAAAGACGTTAGCATTTTAGCATTTTAGCATTTGTTTACAATGTGAGACAGAAGAGCATTCTGTTTTATTTTGTTTATAATTGATAAAAATGTACTTGACTGACCAGGTATGCACCACAGTTTATTAAGCAGTGGGGAAGCTTGTTTTCATCTTAATATACCAGCTTAAAATGAAAACTCAATATCTATTTTAAATGTAAAATAATATTAAAAATAATGAGAACTCAATAGAGCATTTCTTTTCTTTTCTTTTTTTTCAAGAAGTGATAGAGTCTTAGTTATTTCTGTACTTGCTTTGCTAACTCCCTTGTGATTTAAGTAGAACACCTGACACTTCTAAAACTGTCTTTAACCAACTAGGTCAAGGATTCATGCAAATATTATCATGTTAAGCAGGAATATATATATCTTGGCACAGCAAGACCATTACTTTCCATTTTGTAGTCCAAGTTTTGAGCTGCCAGATATCCATATAACTTCCAGATTACTAATGTAGCAATAAAAAAAAAAAAACCTCTATTCCCCACTCCTCTATCTAGGACCCAAGGCTAAGCGTTTGGTGATATGATCATCAGGAACTCAAGAACAACTAAATATTGCCTTCTCTATGTTCCAAGAAGTTTCACAGAAAACTGCACATTCAAACAATAGCAGTATAGGTATTGTTCGCTTGTGAAGTGTCTGGTATAATTGTGGTATTCTGATAAAGCTCTGTTGGGAAGTCAGCTTAGATTTGAGATCTATATAGAGTCCCCATCTTTCGATTAGCTCAAATTGAAAACTTACCCTTAACTTTTCTCTGAGCTGGAGAAAATGACAGTACCATAGCATGCAGGGAAGAAATGAGAAGCAAAGAATGAGATGGTTGGGTCTGCTCTAAAGAAAGAAGACTTAATTTACCCATATAGCAGCATAGCATGAATATGGGTGCCAGTAAGTAGTAAATAAGGCCCAACTTGTGTCTGTAATCTAGATACTCAAATATCTGTGTCTATATATTTTCCTTTGGAAAGAGAATTTTTTTTTTCTGACATGAGAGGAGAGCTGAGAGCTCTTTCCTTATAAAAAGTCTACAACACGTTTTTTCAAGTAAAATTGTTCACGTCAGTCTGAAATTTGAACAACTCCACCAAAATTCAGGACTGAGTTGAAGATATTGAATAGGAATTTAACTGAGAGAGTTATAAAGTGATCTTTCACACAACTTAAAAAGGAAAAATAATTTAATGAAAATAAAATATTTTTCTACACTTAAAATAATACACATCTACCAGTTTTGGCATTTAATCTCTGCTTTCATCCATAAAAAGTTCAGGAATATTGAGTTTTGTTGGAAGTAACAAATTTAATTAGCACTTCCATCTTTCATCTTAGCCCAAATTGGAAACTTAACTATAGCTGGTCTTTGAACAGAAAGAGATTTGATACAGCCTGTTGGGTACTTGTAAAATCACTAGAAAGGCTAGAGGAGCCAAGTTTTAGCCTTGGTGCTCTAGGAAAGACTCCCAGAATGCACTGCCAAACTAGTTTATGAAGGAGCGGTTGTCTTCTACAATCAGGAAGCTGAGGAATCAGAACATGACATACTAATTACTGGCTCTAGTATTATATTATCTTATTCATAATCCAATCGGAAAGCTGTTATGAGTACCACATTATTGTCTCCAGGAAATCATTGCTTATCAGTATTATGGAAGTCAAGAAGAACCTGCAAGAAAGGTTGGCTTCAGACCCGTAATCCACTGGCTGGGTCTTCAACAGTAAAATCAATGCCTCAGGTCTTTACTATCTTTCAGGGTTCACTTGATTGACAGAACCAACATTACATCTAGAACTCTAGCTGTAAGGGAGTCTGAGAAATTTCATTTTTACCTTTGCTAACTCTGTCTACTGAAAGCACTATAAAAGAAAGCTGAAAAAGATGTTGAATGAGTGAATATAAAGAATAGGACACAGTCCACTCTAGTTTCAAAGAACCTTGCTACAAAACCAAGAATGGCTTAATGATTACAAAACATGTTCACATTTCTTATTTTCTTATTTTATTTATTATAAAGGAAGTTAAGATGTCAAATTATTAAGTCCAATTTCATATACCTGGCAAACAAGTAGGAGGAGAACTTTCAGTACAGAAATGAAAGTTGCAGAAAAAGTTGGTGATGAAATCATAGAAAGCAAGAATGGAAAATTTTTCAGTTTCTAAGTATACTGCTTCCTTAGTCATTATGGAAAAACTTATGAATAATTAATAAAAGTATCTTCTATTCATTCTACTTTCCATGATAAGTTCTGGGAATTTTAGAACATCCTAATTTTTCTTGATTTAATTATTTCTCTGATAACTGGTAACTATCTGGGCAGGAATTTCAATTTTGTTAATGACCGGCAAGGTTGGATAATTCAGAGTAATATTTTGAGACACAAATCTGAACCATGCATCTGTTTTGTCAACTAAGAAGATACAATGTTAGGCTGACCACAACCCTACTTTACAATTCAGAAATATATAATGTAGCTCTTAACAGCAAAATCAAATGTGTTAATAAAAGTATTCATATTCTCATTTTTTCCCATTAAGATTAAATTTTTCTTTTGATTAAAAATTTTTTGTACCATACATAGGCTATTTAAGGAAGTAAAACAATGGATTTACAACTCATTTCGTTCCCCTTGGATAAAGTGACATTAATTTTCTGTCTGAAAAATTAAAGCGCTCTTATAGCTATACAAGTCAATCTGTCATTCCTCAACCTCTCAGAGAACCTATTCCATATTTTCTATAACTTTATATTCATCATACGCCTTAATATACTGCTAAGGCAAGGCATCTTACTTCCAAAAGAATGTAACTTAAATATTATCAACTCACACAGTCAGGTAGTTACCCATGGATTGTGTATGAGGTTTCAAGATCCGGACGTAGGGAATCAGACCTGGTTACATGGAAAAAAAGTAGGTAAAAGGCAACCACAAAACCATAGGTGGATCAAAAGGAAGTAAGCATATTTTATGCAGCCAGCTTTTGGCATGGACAGCTCTTTCTTTTCTTTTTAAAAATATTTTCTAATAACTTGCAACTTTTAATATTTGTGAGTACATAGTAGGAGTATGTATTTATGGGTTTCATAAAATATTTTGCTACAGGCATACAATGCGTAATTATCACATCAGAGTAAATGGGATATCTATCACCTCAAGCATTTATCCTTTATGTTACAAACAATTCAATTATAGTTTTAGTTATTTTAAAGTGTACAATAAATTATTGTTGACTATAGTCACACTGTTGTGCTCTCCAATACTAGATCTTATTTATTCTATGTAACTACATTTTTGTACCCATTGTCTGGCTCTTTCTTGACATTTGGTCTCAGCCCTGTCTTTACCTTAACTGGCATTTCTGGAAATCAGATACCCATAGCCCTTGAGCAGTTCCTTTCTATCACATTATTCTGTTTTTTGTTTTTTCACTTAACACACAAGAAAGTATTCATTTATTGCTTTAGTTGAATGTCTCCTAACTCCTTCCACTAGGATGTTATCTCCACAAGAACAGAGACGTCTTGTCTTTTTTTTTCCTCCATGTGTCTCTCCAGGGCTTAAAACAAGGCCTGCCATATAATAGTAATTTAATAAATATTCCTTAACTGAATGAATAAATAAATCTTTAGCCAGATGCTGTCTCTTTCTCTCTCAAAATGTATACATATGCCTGAATACATGAATTATAATATGTGGTTCCTGGGATTATCTTCAGTTAGGCCTCAATGGAAAATTCCATAAGGGTGTTTCACAATGCAGAGTACTAACCACTATACGATCACGGCTCATAAGGGTGTTTCAATACCACCATATATCCTTCAGCTTATTGAATCTACTAAAACTAGTTTATAAAATCTCAAAACTAATAACTTGACACTTCTAGTTAGAGCCAATGTTGCAAGTAAAATTTGACTCACGATTAGATGCTCTGTAAGGGTTCATATCACAGCTGTTATTTATTGGATATTGCTAATGAAGTGGGTCTTCATATCAAATCACCCTAGGTCCATTTTACAGAACATGTATTTATATAGAAAATAATAGCAACATTATAGACCTTGGCATAGCCCTGGGAAAATTCTCTCCCAGGGTTAGACTTTTCTCATAACAGTCATTATTTTTCCTGCCAATATTTCTGGCCAAGGCAATGAACATTCCACCATACCCAGTGTTGACTTTCCATTGTTGAGTTTGGGTTCCAGATTCATGGCTTTGCTGTCTATCCATCTTCAGGGTTTGCCCGTATTTTTATAATCCTTTTATTACGTTCCCAATAATGTATTTGCATTTTTCAAGTTATGAGGTATTTTTATTAGATTTTTTTTTTCTGATTAGAGGTTGATTTGGTAAGTGTGGTGGTGTCATTGAATCTTTGATGATAGTAATTTTATATTGCCGAGAGTCATCAATTTGAACATTAACTTCCATTTAAAGTATAATAGGTGCAGAAGGAAATGTTTTGTAGACATCAATGAAAGTAATTTTTTATTATATCTCAGAAAAAGAGCAACTGATTGGCTGTTCAGCTAATTTTTTAGAAAAACAGAAAGGAGGAGAAAAATCTGATTAATAAAAATTTTGTAACTGTATTCAAACCAACTGATACTTTATATGTTACCGAATTATTTCAAAGATCTGGATTCACTTATAAATAAAAAAATCCTGTTCTTAATGTTTATTCACTCAAAATCACTCACATTATTAAAACATTTCATGTAATTCAAAAATATCCTTAAAATCTACTTATAAAACAGGTTGTCATTCTCCTTAAATTATGAGACTATATGAATCATGACATGTCTGAGTCCTCTATCTAAAATTGTATATTGCCTGTGCAGGTTTGGATTAGAAAGTGGGAATGATACCTACTAGGACTTGAGAGTTAGGATCATATGATAATTTTTTTTTTCTTTTTTTTTTTACAGCTTCAATTGTGTAGTTGGCTAAATCCAGCTTTAAATCTCAGTACTGATAACTACATTTTGGCCAAGTTATTTAACTCAGTTTCCTCATCTGAAAGTGCAAAAAACTATATTACCTACTTCATCAGATAAAATGAGGGACTATTAGTATGGTAACTGAAACAAAGCAAATCATTTCCAATATTAGATATTGTTGCTGTTGGTTTTATAATTCCTTGTATTCAGAGAAAGTTGTTCCTAAATTATCCTCTTCTGTGAAAATGCAAAAATGACAATGTTTATGATGTACTAGAAGATCTTTGAATTAGGGGCTAAATATCTGAACCATGGACTAACATTAGCAGGTTAAGATTTACCCGTTAGTTCAAAGTAGTGACCTGTGAACCACCTCTCTCTATAGGTTTGTTTTGTTTGTCTTAGACCTGTTTTGGGTCACTCATTTGTATTATCTACCAGTTTCCTTCAGGCATTTGAGTTTTGATCCCCTGGTACATGCTATTTAAAAGAACAGACACCCTTCTACTCAAAATTACCCTCTTATCTACTATGAAAAATAAATTTTCTTTTATTTCTTCATTCAGAAAACATTTAATAAGCATGTGATATGTTCAATATAGCATATTGGAAACTGGATGTTCAATGATGTCAAGCAAAATCTCTCTCTTCATGAAGCTCATAATCTGCAACACATGTGAAAAACCACTAGGATACCCTAGACTAAGTTGTGCAGCAGACTCAAAGAATTTTGAGCTATACTGTGGCTGTTTTTTGTTGTGTTGTGTTTTTGTTTTTGTTTGAGGCAGAGTCTCCCTCTGTCGCCCAGGCTGGGGTGCAAATCTTGGCTCACTGCAAACTCTACCTCCTGGCTTTAAGTGATTCTCATGTCTCAGTCACTCAATTAGCAGAGAGTACAGGCATGCACCACCACACCTGGCTAATTTTTGTATTTTCAGTAGAGACAGGATTTCATCATGTTAGTCAGCCTGGTCTCGAACTCCTGGCCTCAAGTGATCCACCTGCCTCGGCCTCCCAAAGTACTAGGATTACAGGTATCCCAGTATTGAGCTATCATGCCCAGCCCAATAGTTGTCATTTAATGCCACAGTTTAAGGCAGCTTTTTGCATAATAGAGATAAATCATATAGAAATGGAAACTAGAAATGAAGTGTTGCCATAAGAAAAGTTAAAACATATTGCATTGACTTTTTGATTGGGTGGATGGGTACAGGCTGGAAACGCAGTGTAGTGACACAGCAAAGTATGGAAAAATAGTGATCAGATTATCCCAGAGGCTGCACATGTGTGAGGAAATCGTTACTGTGGTCTTTTATAACAAACTGAAAGAATGTTGATTTGAAAGGTAGAAAATGTACCTAATACAAGTTTGGACTTTGCAAAGGCAAAAATTTAAAAGTGTCACTGCTTCTTTTCATTGCTTCTGATCAAGTACAAGAATAAGGAGCTGAACTAAAGAAGAAACTGCTTAGTTTGTAGTCAGAATTTATTACAGGAAATAGAGAACAGAACTTGCTGGTTTGGAAAAAAATGTTTATCTTCACCAATCATTTAGTTACAAAAAGATTCTCTAAATGAAATGAGGCCTGGCAACAAAGATCAAATAAGATGTGGCTATAAAGTCATTTATTATTATCTTTGAGATATTTAAGATTATGTTCAAAAGACTTTCTTAGTCAGATGAGAAGACTTCTAAGAGTATAAAGGGTATTGTCTTGCAGCCTCCTGAAATGCCAAAAGCACAAAGAGTATGTCACAAAAAGAGGGACAGATGTGGCTTTGGCACATATAGCAGATGTGGAAAACATAGGAAGTTCACAACGTTTTAAAGAGAAGTGTATCAGCACCATATTGAATTAAAAGTAACTGAGATTGCTTAAATTGCAAAAGGCCTTCAGACCTTCAAATTTTAATTGTAAGGAAACAGAATAAGAAAGTAACACAGATGCAAATGATATCTATTTTTTATGGAAAAGAAAGGACTTCTCAGAGGGCAAAAAGCCCACAGTTCAGAGTCAAGAGATGTGGAGAAGAATGAACCAGAGCAGCATTCAGAGGAAGTGGTAAGGGGCAATGTACTGAGGAGCCACTCAATAGGAACCACGTGACTCCTATTCAAAGAATATTTGCCGGCCTGCACGTAGGGCAACTTGTCAACTTATGCTCTGCAAGGCTTCAGAATGATAATGAAGCAGTGATACTATGTGCCTCCCACTGGAATATGAATACTGATTTCCATTTTCTACCATTGTAACTTAGGTTCGTGGGGATCAGGCAAATTGTAATTTTTAGTTCATGTACATCAAGAGGAGCCACTTCTAAGGAGTTATACCCCACACTGTGTAGGTTAGGAGACTTTGAACTTCAAGTTTGATGCCACAATAGGATGGCATTTTAGGGATTCTAGAATGGGATTGACATTTTATATAGAATAAAAGAATATAGAATGTTTGTGGCCAGACTGTATCATGTGATAGATTGGGAAAAACAACCATACATTCTTGTCCTCCTTGAATTCATGCCCCTTTGCTGTGTAACTTTGAGTGTCCTTTCTCTGACTCTGGGCTTGGCTATATGACTTGCTTCAGCTGATAGTAAATTAGCCACTATAATGCAAGAAGAGTGGAATTTGGGAACTCTGTGACCACCACTACATGAGTAACACGCTGCACGTGGATGGAGAACAATGCGGAAAGAAGGTCCACTTGTGCCAGCTGTCCCAACCAAGGTCTGGGTCATATAAATAAGGCCATTTTGATCTTCTACCTCCCAGCTGACCTCTAGCTAACTGCGGTAAAAGAGCCTAGAGCAAAGGGACCACCCAGCTGATACCAGCCCAAATTGCTGAATAACAGAGTCATGTAATACATGGTTTTGTTTTAAGCCAGTAAAATTTGGGTACTTGCTAATATTGCCAATGTATCCAGCCACATTATCAACTAAATGTCATGGTGTGATGAAGATATTCCAAACGAGTGAGGATAGAAGACAATTTTTTTTGTCCTGCGTCTCTTCTTAGGATACTACTGGAAGACGTACTTCAGAAGAATAAGAAAATACACCAAGAGTTAGTTAAGTGTTAAGAAATCATTGGGAACATGGCCGGGCGTGGTGGCTCACACCTGTAATCCCAGCACTTTGGGAGGCAGAGGCAGGTGGATCACGAGGTCAGGAGATCGAGACCATCCCAGCTAACACAGTGAAACCTCGTCTCCCCTAAAAAAAAAAAAGCAAAAAAAATTAGCCCAACATGGTGGCAGGTGCCTGTAGTCCCAGCTACTAGGGAGGCTGAGGCAGGAGAATGGCGTAAACCCAGGAGGCGGAGCTTGCAGTGAACCGAGATAGCGCCACTGCACTCCAGCCTGGGCAACAGAGTGAGACTCTGTCTCAATAAATAAATAAATAAATAAATAAATAAATAAATAAATAAATCCGCATGGTCCCTACATGGAACTTGTTATATATACCTTGATATAGCCCTAAAATAGAATAAAACAGAGTAGGGAATATATAACCGTAACAAAGAATGAGGTCAATCTGTTTGTGCTGATATGGATGGTCTCCCTCATAACTTATTAGTGGAAGAAAGCATGACATAACATTCTATATGATTCTTTCCAACTAAAGGCATCTATATATATGCTAAAATAAGCATTTTTTGGGAAGAGATGTAAGAAGCTATTAGTATGAACAATGTTACTTTCAGGGAAAGGTACTTGGTGTTGGGAAATAAAAGCTTTAAATTCTATATGTATTTTACAGTTCATAGATTAGAAAATATTATTTCAAAGCAATTCCATCCAAAGCTCCTATGTTAAATGAGTGGGGACTGGGGTGAGTCCTTGAGTGTTTAACCCTAACTTACCCTGTTTGTCTCTCCTTATTCCACATATAAGTCCTAGTCATAAATTATAGAATGAAAAGTATGAAAACATTTGTGTCCTATTATCTCAACTTCTTCATTAATTTAACAAAGTTCTGCTTATGACATTGAAGATAAGCAATGCTAATTATATAATGAAATATACACTCATGATAACCATAACTCATTGTTTATTTGCTATGGATTTGAGGACCTAGTTTAGTTACAGTTTTGCATGAACGAGAACTGGCTGATATTATAAACAGCATTCCACACAGAACACTTCTAACTTACCCACCGAGGCTTTGTGTTGCATTGATTGAACATGCCAGGGTTTTTCTGATGACATCTTGCTCAGTAATGGTGGCTGATTCTTAAGAAAACACCCAGGGATTCAGCCCAGTCCCCACTCATTTGACATAGGAGCTTTGGACAGAAATGCTTTAAAATATATTTCCTAACATATAAAATGTAATAAATCAATTCCAGAGACCATCTGGAACAAAGTTCCAAAGCACAATGTCATTGAAGGTGAAGAAATATATCATTTTAAGGCATTTGACAGGAACGTATTTACAATAGAGAAGAAACTTGAATTATGTCTAAATAACAATATAGTTTTAGCTCCTTCCAGAAGAATAGTCAGATGGAGTGAGAAACAGATTTATTTTGTTTGAAATACCGTTCAATATTGGCTACAAGTGAATCAATATCATTTTATAAATTATACCATAAATACACTTCATAATCCCATGATACTCAGGGATCTATTTAGGAGTTATTCATCTAATGAAAAGGGAGAATGTAGGCTGTTTACTTATGAAAAAGTGAGTCAGGTAAACTGTTTATGGGATACAAGGGCCCTTTGTCCTCAGCAGCAATGTATGTCTTTGAGCATCAATGGTTAGCATTTACTGGGTTTTTCTCTGTGCCAGGAAATGTACTGAGTATCAATATGTGTTATTATATTTAATTATCTTAAAAATCTTGTGAAGTAAGAACTATTATCTCTATTTCACACACACACACACAGAGAGAGAGAGAGAAGTTAATTGAGGCTCAGAGAGGTTAAGTAACTTAGCATGAAGATTGTACATAGACAAGGTGAAACTTAAACTAGGAGGTCAGACTCCAAAACTCAAAAAGCAATGCTGATTTTAACAAATTAGATCATTTAACTGAAGGATATATCATACAGTTTTTGGAATCCTTTGGGGGTATGTGATAATCCGTAATTGCATTTGTATAACCTGTAAATAACATTTAGTGATTTATGCTGACCTCAAATTAGGACTACCACAGTTGTCTTACCTAGGATCCCCAAACTTTAAACTGAAACAACATTCTTGATATTTACTAAAAGACATGAGGTCACTCTGAAAAGAATAAAAGGTAGAAGAGTTGCATGTGGATGAGAAATTAAGGGGAAAATGTCTGCTACCTTGTATCATGAGAAAAGGCACTTTTGCTGCCATCTTGGAGTATCTGAGACTAACTCTAGGTTTTGTCCTCCTTACAAAGTTGCAAGGTAGGTATTACTGATAGTAATTTAGTCATGAGGAATTGAAGGTGAAAGAGGTTAAACAACTCTCACAATTTCATACAAAACTGTGATGATGTGTCTCTTATGTTTTTCCTCTGAACCATACTGATTATTTCATGATCAACTTGGTGAAATTTAGTAAAGAACTCCTAGGGCATCTTGTTTGAACTTTCCAGGCACCTTCAGCCTTCAATATCCCAGCTGTTCAGAAAGCATGTTCAAAACTTCTGTATAATCTATCCTAAGATTATTAATATGATAAAGCAAAGAATTAAAAACTGAGACTAATAAATATCCACAGTGTTTTTTAGCCCATGCTTAAGAACTCATGACCCCAAGGAATAGAACAATAATCACGAGGGTGAAAAAATAAAACATCTTGAGTTACTTTTGTACATAGTTAAAGCCAAGAGTCCACTTTCATTCCTCTGCACATGGCTAACCAGTTATGCCAGCACCATTTATTGAATAGGGAGTCTTTTCCCCATTGCTCTTTTTTGGGCAACTTTGTCAAAGGTCGAATGGTTGTAGATGTGTGGTTTTATTTTCAAATCCTCAAAAACAATTGCAACAAAAACAAAAGTTAACAAGTGGGACCTAATTAAATGAAATAACTTCTACACAGCAAAAGCAACTATCAGTAGAGTAAACTGACAACCTGCAGAACGGGAGAAAATACTCAAAACTATGAAGCTGACAGTTGCTTAAGGGACTTGAAAAATTCAACAAACAAAAAACAAATAACTCCATTAGAAAATGGGCTAAGGACATGAATAGACACTTCTCAAAAGAAAACATACAAGTGCCCAACAAACGTGTAAAAAATGCTCAACATCACTAATCATTAGAGAAATGCAAATCAAAACCACAGTTGGATACCATCTAATACTAGTCAGAATGGCTATTACTAAAAAGTCAAAAAATAACAGATGTTGGTGAGGTTGCACAGAAAAGGAAATGCTTATACCCTGTCAGTTGGAATGCAAATGAGTTCAGGCACTGTGGAAAGCAGTTTAGAGATTCCTCAAAGAACTTAGAACTAGCATTTGATCTAGAAATCCCATTACTGGGTATATACCCAAAGGAAAAAAAAAATCACTCCATCAAAAAGACACATGCACTTATATGTTTATCACAACCCTAAGCATTAAGAGGCCATGTGTGTCTTGACATCCCATGGATGGGATGTGTTATTGCATCTTACTGGAATAGCATGTTTTAAATTAATGTTAGAATACTTATTTTTTGTATGGAAAAATCTGTTGGGCATATATAACCCAGTTTGGCTGTAAGCTCCTTAAAAACCTTAAAATATTTTCTTCAAGATTCACAATGTGAATGAATGATTTAAAAAAATAACAATTGCATTTCTGACTACAAAAGCAGTCCATGCATTTATTGAACACTCATTTTCTGAAGATTTACTATATAGCTTGCACCAGAAGCAGCAATGTTAACACAACAATTAGGAGAGGTTACAGAAAAGAAAAGCGGTATCAACAGAGTGGGCATCTGGTTCATCAAATTAGTAAGAGTGGCATCATGAGGTGGGGTACCAGTGTAACCATGGGTGTCCTGGGTTATGTAGGAGTGTGGAAGAGACAACCTGGGTATCATTTAAAAGGGAAGAATAGGAGGACAAAGGTGAATGGTAGGGTTTCAAAAAATTTTACTGATCAGAGGATGCGCTTCAATATTTTTCTTTTCCACCGCTGGCACTCACATTTTTCAGCGGCAGACTTATTCTGATATGGGCAGAATAAAGTGTCTTTTAACTTACTCCAATTGTTTTACTGTGCTTGTATAGTTCTTAACGACTCTGGCTGCTAATGTCATAACATGTGCAAAAAGAGTCATAGAACGCCTTCCATGCATATGTATCATGGAAATTACAGTGGTAAACAAGAAAAAGCTCTTCCTGCATGGTGTTTATAGTCTTATTGAATTTACAAACAAACATGTATTTTCAGTTTGTGATTTTTTTTTTGGCATTAGAGATTCAAAAGAAAAAATACGTATCTTTTTTTTTTTTTTTGGTCTTTCTAGAAATGGTGATGAATGCAGCTATTTAATGTATTTAATTCAATTAGTCTGTAGAACTAAACAGATATCATGACTGCTTGTATAAAGGTGATTTCCCCCCATTGCAACCCTTGTAAATTACTTGTCACATAATGTAGTTAAGTAAAGTAAAATGATATTTTTCAATTTTTTTTTCTATCTTATTTCCTCTGACAAATGTACATTTAAGGTGAGATTTAAATGCAAACTTCCAAACCACTACTCAGCATGAAAGTGCCTCCAATGTACTTGTATTTATGCAGGGCTATAGAAAAGTAAGGCATGGAGAGTTATTATAATAAAATGATTTGATGATGAGAAGAAAATGAAACAGCTGGGACAAAATGAAGCCATGGACTCAAGGGAAAATTAAATTCATGTCCACACTAATGCTCTTACTAGCTGACTTGTTGGAAAACAAATATAATTTATTAGATAATTTTGCTATAGTGAACGTTTTTTGCAGAATCAATAATTCACTGCTGCTGAATATTACAATAGTGGAATAATAAAGATTTTTAATCAAAATGATTACTGATTTTTTTTCCATTTACTTTAAAAGCTGTTTGTAAAAAAACTCAGTTGCTTGCTGTTTCATTTGGCTTGATGAAAAAGTGAAACCCAATATATAAAGAATTATGAGTTCATTTTCTTTCTTTTTTTTTTTGGTGTAGATTTTCAGCACATGATAATTTATACTGTGTTTCCTTCTAATTAGACTGAACTGAAATTTCAGCTAAAGCAGGCATGAGCCCCCTATTGTTTTATTTGAATAATGAGTGGTCGGAAACCTAGCATTTAATCTAATGCAGAATGGGGAGCAGGTCCAGAAGGTTACCACTGAGAGGGGGAATGGCTGTTTTTATTTAAATGGAAACTTCGTATTTGGTGACCTTGCTGTATAATGTTTTCTTTTTATGCGTGTGTGCAATTTTTATTTTTTCACAGGGAGGTAAGACCGTGTGCTGTGGAGTTTTCTCTGGAGGCCTGTTCTCCTGGCTGGATGTGTATGACAGGTTTAGGCATTAAATGGCTTTAAGCTTGTCAAAGAAAGGTTATTAAAAATGTCCCTGCCTTTCAGGCTCCATGCTCAGTAGGAACCCAAATGCAGTCCTCTGAGGCTGTCTTTCTATTTAGTCATGTCATTTGGCTCTTTGCCTATAGCAAAAAATGAGACACCATCTGTTATTTTTCACTAATGGCTGTCGGTCCCAAGGTTGCCTGGATTGCTTACCCTTTTCCCACCAGCCGCTGGACACAGATTCACTAACATGATTCTCTATAGAGAAGTGTGTTTTATTATCAACAGGCTAAGAAATGTGGAAGTGCTTAATTACTTGAAAACACGATTCAAGTCTAAGCTGTTGTCCTTAATTCATTACCACATTGAAATGTACATATTTTTTGTATTGGATTGATTTGCATTTTATGGGAGAACTAGCATTTTTGCTTATGATAACAATAGCTTGTATTAATTTAAGGCATATAAGAGTTATTCTTTTAATTCTCACAAATTCGTTTGTAGTAGGCATTATTGCCTCCACATTACAGATGAGAAAATAAGCACAAGTTTTCATTACTTGCTGAATTCCAGATCAATTAAGAGCATGGTTAGGATTCATCCAGATCACACTTTTCTCCAGAGCTGTACTCTCAACCACAACACTGTTGCTTCTATACATAATGTATTGAGTTACTTGAGGTAATAATGTGAAACCTGAAGCCTAAAATACATTGTATGCTGGGAGCAAATTGTTTTCCCTGGGGTAATTTTTGGTGTCTGCATTTATTTACGAGTGAAGAAACACCTTTTCTTTTGCTTCAGAAACCATCTTGGATTTCCAGCTTTGCAGTCGGCCTTGCTAAAAATTCTCCTCGGCTTACACATGGAGTCTCAGAACCCCAAAAAGACCCTCGATGTCAGTGTGTTGTCAGACTCTTACAAACAGCACTCGCTTGAAAAACATTGGCTGAAATATCATCACTTATCACCAAGGCCATGATGTCTTTTCCATTTCAAAACCTCAACATGAGACAGTGCTTTGGAACAAACCTTTGTTATATAGCGACAGATAACTGTTGTATTAGACTAAATCTTGGTAAATTTTATAGGTAGTATATATTTTGTAGTTGAAGTTACAACATTGTTACCTAGTTTAAAAACTCTTACTGTGTATTAGTTATGATGATGGAACTGAAAATACTGAAAAAGCTAAACGAATAAAAATCAGTTTGGTTTTCTTTGTCAATTCAAATTCAAATCGTTTCTGGAAAACTTCATTATGATTTATGTGAAGCTAAAAAGTAGGTTAACTGCATTGTTAGAGTGTCATTATTGGCAATTTTGCTGGACATTTAGTGATGAGTTGGGCAAACTAAATCGTTACAAACTAAATTACTCTGCAGAAAGCTAGATTTACACTATGTTAACAGATGTTGCCCAAAAGGAAGACTCCATTGTCAAATACGGTTGTGAAACATTACCTTGAAAATATATGGTTCTCTCTACTAGAGAAAACGAAACAATCAAAACCCCTTTGATCTTTAATACATTGGTGTGTATTGAAAATGTTTTCTAAGGCATAATATTTACACTATTTCCTAACCTTTTTAATCATGGAAACTTATTTTTTGAAGTTTTTACATGTCTAGTTTTTGGTAAATATGCTTTGGAAAATACTTACCAGGTATGCTACCTGCATATTCCAAAGACACCTTAAACTCGTATTTGTACTTTTTCATTTCGCAATTAGAGCCTCTCCTAACTCACTTCGCTAGTTGTCCAAAGCAACAGCTCATAAGCTTCACTCATGTATTATTTTCTTTCATTTCTCACATCAAATTAATTGCCAATTCTTATACATTTTACCTCCAAACAACTTCTTGGAAACAACCTCTTCTTTTCATTCCCACTGTTTATGCCCCAGATCACATCATTATGATTTTCTGTCTCTGTACTGGAGTGATAGCTTCCCAATTGATCTCTGTGCTTATCTCCACATATGACCAGAATGATCTTTATAAAATATAAATTGGGTTTTGTAAATCAGGTACTTGCATAACTTCACGGGGTCTCCACAATGAATAATAAAAGTTGCAGTCCTCCACGTGGCTTTTAAAGTCTTCTGTGATCTGATCTACACTCATATCTTCTCTTCTCCCTATACTTTAATCATTTGGGCTGCTTGTTGTTTCCCAAATACAGGGTGACTTTTTTTCATGTATTTGTGCTTTTCCTGATTCACCTTCTTAGAGTGTCCACCTGTCAACTCTACCCACTGATAAATCTCTTGCAAAAACTTTCTAGCTACTCCACGCACTGTTATTTATTTTGTCCTCTTTTCTTACAGGGTTTCTTAATGCAGGGTCTGTGAGGCATTCTTCTGAGAAGAGGTCCATGGAGAATGTGGTAGTCAACCCTAAAGTTATTCTCTGATAATAGCTGCCTCCTGGTATTTATATTCTTTTGTAGTCTTCCACATTTTATCAGGTCACATAGAATACTGCATAAAGGATAGTATGTCACTTCTGATGCTAGGTCATAAACAGCATTTTGGCTTTCATCTTTATCTCCTTCACAGATCACTTGCTCTGAGGAGAGCCAACTGCCCTGTCATGATCAGTCCTAGGAAGAAGCCATGTGTTTGAAAAATAAAATTTTCTGAGATAGCCCATAGGGAACTCGCTGAGGCCTCCTTCCAATAACCATGTGAAGTGAGCCATCTTGAAAACATGTTCTCCAGCCCCAGTCAAGCTTTTGGCTCATAGTAACCCCAACTGATATCTTTACTACAACCTCATGAGAGACCTTGAGCCAGAACCATCCAGCTAAGCCACTTGCAAATTCTTGACCTTCAGTAATTCTATGAGATAATAAATATTCGTTGTTTTGAACTGCTAAGCAATCAGGCAAATATTTGTTATATAGCAACAGCTAAACAATTTAGACCATCATTTTCTCAAAAGGGTCCATGACCCAAAAAGGATTAAGAATCTCTGGCATGCATATTATTCATACTGTACTTCTATTAGTATTTGCCACTGTGTGTCATTTAACTATTGTGTGTTTGCCAGTCTTCAGTCTTTCCTTACAGGAAGCTACCCCAAAACAGCAAAATTACATTTATCTTTTCATCCTCAATACTACTTCTGAGCTGGAACTATAAGACAATATTTTAAAATATTTTCTGATTAAATGAAACTTTACATTTTATATGGAGCTTGATGTGACTATAGGCTTACAGGAAAGGTTATAAGAAAGGCAGTGAAGGTCATCTTATGGTGCTTTGATGCATTAGTTTATTTACTGAGAACTTGTAGATAATTCTAACATATCTGAGACTTTTAAAGGAGCTCTCCCACTGGAAGAGATACAGGGAAAACAAAATGTATAGATGCAAAACATTACGCATGGAAAATACTTGATTTTTCTTATCTTTTAACAGAATCTAAACCTGTGTCTCCTATGATGTAAGAGCCAGGGAAAAAATATCTCAGCCATTTTCAGGTGATTGGGCCCTCAATCAATAAGGATGATATAAACTAGGTATAGCTTATATACTACAGGCCGTGTGTGTGTTTGTGTGTGTGTATTTCACATGTGTGTGGCTAGGAGGCATTTAAAACGTGTCATGTTTCTGTAAAAACCAAAGTCTGGCTTGCAGAAATGTTTATGAGAATCTATAAAAGGCACACAGGGCTTTTGCGTGGAGTTAGCTAAAACACATATGCATAAAAAGAGAAGTTCTTTAAAATTGGCTGTTGTGCTTTATAGTATAATTATATATATTACAAAGCACTTTTGTGCTTTATAATAAAAATATTACTTTTTTTGTTTTCCTTGTTGCTTTTGCAAGAGAAAGAACTCCCTGATACAGCAATAATTGAATGGGCAGTACAGCAAGTCTAGCTCTGCACACTTATAATTCACAAAGAAAATTCTAGAAATCCCAGATCATTTAAAATTACCAAACAAAAAGGAGATGAATTAGAAAGAAAGAAGAGGCTTATCAAAACAGATCTACCTTGCAAAGTCCTTATGGCAATCTATAGTTTTAAGTTTGATAACATGGGTATTCAACAGTTGAATAAACACAATTTTGTAGGGACAGATTGATGCTATCTGCTCATACTCTCGTTTCATCATCACACTTGAGATGCATTCACGTTGTTGACACAAATCACAGACAACAGCAAGATTTTCCATGTTTTGACATCTTTTTTAGAGGGAAAAAGCAATGAAAAAGATATAGATATACCTCAGAGATATTGTGGGTTTGGTTCCAGATCACTGCAACACAATGAATATCACAACAAGGCAAATATTGAAATAAAGTGAGTCACAAATCTTTCGGTTTCCCAGTACATATGACAGTTATGTTTAAGTTATACTAGAGTATATTAAGTGTACAATAGCATTATGTCTAAAAAGACAATGCACATATTTTCACTAAAAATTAATTTATTGCTAAAAAGTGCTACAATTATATGAGCTGTCACTGAATCATGTTTGTGCTGGTGAAGAGCTTCACTTCCATGTTGATGGCTGCTTTGAAGCCAGGCATTGATTTCTTCTCTCTAGCTATGAAAGTCTCAGGTGTCATTTCCTTTCAACAGAAAGCTGCTTCATTGGCATTAAAGATCTGTCGTTTAACGTAGCCACAATTATAAATGATCTTAACTACACCTTCTGGATAATTTGTTGGAACTTCTCCATCAGCATTTGCTACTTCATCTTGCACTTTTGTGTTATGGAGATGTCTTCCTTCCTTAAATATCACGAACCAACCTCTGATAGCTTCAAACTTGTCTTCTACAATTTTCTCACCTCTCTCAACTTTCATAGAATTAAAGACAGCTAGGGCCTTGATCTAGATTAGGCTTTGGTTTAAGGGAATATTGTAGTTGGTTTGATCTTCTATCCAGATCATTAAAACTTTCTCCATATCAGGAATATGGCTGTTTCACTTTATTACCATTTCTGTGTTCCCTGGAATAGCCCTTTTAATTTTTTCATCAACTTTTCCTTTGCATTTACAACTTGACTAATTATCTGGATGCAAGAGGTCTAGCTTTCCACTTATCTCAGCTTTCAACATGCTTTTCTTATTAAACTTAATAATTTCTAGCTTTTGGTCTAAAGTGAGAGATGTGCAACTCTTCATCTCACTTGAACATTTAGAGGTCATTACAGGTTTATTAATTGGGCTAGTTTTAATATTGTTGTATCTCAGGAAATAAGGACACCCAAGGAAAGGGAGAGAGATGGGGGAACAGCCAGCCCATGGAGCAGTCAGAACACACACAACACTTACGGATTAAGTTCCTCTACATCTCATTGTGTCTTACATGGGCACGGTTTGTGGTGTCCCCAAATAATTACAATAGTAACACCGAAAATTACTGGTCAGAGATCATCATAATAGATATAATGAGAAAGTCTGAAATATTGTAAAAATTACCAAAATGTGACATAGAGACACAAAGCAAGCACATGCTGTTGGAAAAATGGTGCAGATAGACTTGCTCAAAGCGAGATTGCAACAAACCTTCAATTTTTTTAAAAAAAGCAATATCTGCAAATCACAGTAAAGTGAAGCACAATACAATTAAATGTGCTGGTGGCTTTTTAAAAATGTAAATGCTGTATTTTCAGGACTCTACAAATATAACAGGACTGATATTTCCTGAAAGTTTGCAATTGTCTTATTGGAAAAGGATTTCCAGGATTCTTTTGTCTTTGGGGAATTTTTAATAGTATGTACCTTCATCAGATGTTTACCCCTGAGGCTAGCTTTTTCTTTTTAACTGAAAGTAAGTGATTCACAAAACCTCCTAAATGAGATGAACTTAAATATTCAGCATTTCCAACACTCTGAATCATCTCTACAAAATGTTAACCAAGTTGTGATACAGCCTACATGCAAATGGCTCTGGAGACAGACACTGCCTTCAAAACACTGACTCAAGAAGCAGGACATTTTCCTTATTTTAAATTAAAATATCATTTTATGGCTGTCACACAATGGAACTGTCTCAGTCTAGTCCCTCTTCCATAGGACAAGTTATCTGAAACTCTCACCTTGCTCAACTTCACCCCACTCCCATCCCACCACTGTAGCCTGCTCTTCTCTAGACTACATATTCAAATTCCTTGGCTTAGCTTTTCTTTCAGTCAGCTGATGGGTTTCTGCCTCTTGGTTTAAGACTTCAGTGCCTTCACTTTCCCCATCCTGAAAGGCTCTCTCATCCTTTACTCAGTTAACTGTTACCAGTCTCTCAGGACTCAGTTTGTCACATCCTCAGAGAAGCATTCTCATGTACTGCCTGTAGGGCCAACAATATACTCTATTAAAAGCATAGTGTACATTTTTTATTATTCTTTTGGTCTGTAATTCTATATCTGTGTGACTCCTAGATGAATGCTTGTGTCCATGTATTTGTCAAGTTGAGCTGCTATAACAAAAGACCATGACTGGGTAGCTAGAACAACAGATATTTATTTGTCACAGTTCTGGAGGTTGGGAAGACCAAGATCAAAGTCAGGGAAATTCACTATTTGGTGAGAGTCCACTTCCTAGCTTGCAGAAAGCCACCGTCTCATTGTGTCCTCACATGGACAATCTTGATTGTGTCCTCACATCAAGATTTTGGTCCAGATCTTTAGTAGGATTACTTGAACTCCAACAGGGTAAAACAGTTTCCTAGTTTTACAGAAGGTTTGTCTACTAGATAAGAGAGAAATATCTGGGGTATTTTTTCCTTCTTATAATAAGGGCACTAATGGGAGCTGTCAATAACGGCTCTTTATGAGAGCTCCATCTTCATGAGCTCAATTAAACCTAATTAATTATCAAAAGGTCAACCTCCTAATATCATCACATTGGAGGTTAGGGCTTCCAAGTATGAATTTAGGAAGGTACACAAAATATTCAGCCCACAACAGTCCCCTACTAGACTCATCTCTACAGAACAGAGAACTCTGTATCTCCAGCACTGGCACAGTGCCTAGTACATAATAGACATTCAATAGTTGCTGAATGAATGAAAGAATTCCTTATATGTTGTTTGATCATCTTCATATCCTAAGGGACCCTTCTCCTTAAAAGAGAATTTCTTAGGATATTTTTGATCAGTAGCATTAGAATGAGGCTGCCACATCCTATACTTAAACATAAGGATCGCATAGTAGCCCAAGATCTCATTAGCATTTTGGTGTTTATAACCCCTTGTATCACCCTGTTGACATATAGAGAGACCTTTTCTTCCAGTGGTAGTATGGGATCTTCACCTTTACACCTGCAAATAAAAGCAGACTGCAACTAAAAGCAGGAGGGTCTTGTGCATATGAAAAATATGGCCCAAATTTTTTCCAGGGCAGTAGGGAGTTAATTTTAGTCCGTTGTCAAGATTTTGGTCCAGATCTTTAGTAGGATTACTTGAACTCCAACAGGGTAAAACAGTTTCCTAGTTTTACAGAAGGTTTGTCTACTAGATAGAATAATTAATAGAAACTATTGTGGTACAAACTAGCCAATGTTCAGGTTTAAAACTTAGCTCAATCCAGGATGAGTAAAAACCATAATTTAGTCTCTACAGGAACATCTAGGTGTCATCCTGTTTTGTGTGAAATCTACCGCCTGACTGGAAGCAAATAAGTCTCTAGGTAGGAGGTAAAAAGGGGTTCAAGGACATGAGGACCCAGAAGCATTGCTGGTGCCACAGTACTCCAGTTCAATAAGGATGATTAAGTGAACTTATAACTCACATTAGAGAGTAAAAGGACGGGTTATTAATAATTAACATAATAATTAATGTCAAGTATAACCTGGAACTGTCTTTGGAAAACCAGGCTCTATGGTTGTCCTAGTGATGGCATAATTCTTAGTCCCATTAGTCTCTGACACTGTTTAACTGTTTCCTGTTTTCTGTTTTTATCATCTGTAAAAAGTGAGCTGATACTGTTTATCTTGTGAATAATGCCTAACAAACCACCTGACACGCTAGTAATGCCCAAGTGTAATCACAGTAGTTACCTTCCTTCATTCTCCTCTAATCTCCCGGTACTGGCTCAGAAATTGAAAGACTGCTCCTGAATAACGGAGGGTAGAGGAGGTATCAGCAGACACAGAAGAGTGTTGGTAGAGACAGAGGAAACTGGGTCTTCCAGCTTAGAGCCGTATTTTCTAGCTTTGATGTGTGTGGGCTGTGATGTTGGCTTTCTAACTTTCATAAAATCATAGAACATAAGAAACTGCCACTCACCTACTCATGTACCAGTACCAACCAGAAAGGGTTAGTGTTGCAGTAATTTTTAGGAGGAGATATTTTTGACAATTAACACCAAAGGTCAAAAATAATTAATGTGTTAGCCATTTGATTTAAGGGCCAAATATTTAGGGAAATCTGTTAAGGAAAAGGAGAAAAAAAGAAGTGATCGATCGATCAGCCCTTAGATGTAGAAGCCCAGGATCCACTACAATAAACATTACGAAGCCATAACACTCAGTCCTTCCAAACTCACACTTTATTTTCTTGGTTTATATATTTAGAATGTTTATGATTTTTTATTCTCTGAATACTTTTTCCCCAAACATTTGGGTCTCAAAAGTAAGTTTCCAGGGCGGGAAAACAAAACACAAAATGGATAGTGTCTGATTTTTTTTTTTTTCCTTTGAAAACTTTCACATAAATTACCATCTCAAAAACACAGTGATATGCTAAGAATGCAAAAATCAGATGAAAAATGAGCCAGTGGGCAACAAAAAGTAGCTGTGAGAAATGAGGTTTATTAGCATCTTCCCAGGGGATGTCAGAGAATAAGGGAAGCTTTCAGGACTTGCTTCCAACTCCTCCTTACTCGTTGTTCATGAGATGGAGCTGATAGTAAGGTCCTGTGAGGATTGAGAATGTTGGTGATCAGAAAACTAAATTCACTGTTTCACTGCTCTAAATAAAAGTGGGGGGACTTCTGCCTCAACTCAGCTTCAAGAATGTGGAAGAGGATCGGGAACACTGGAAAACTGTTTCTCCTTTTTCTCTCCTCTGGTGCTCGTGGTGAGAGGTGAGATATCTTGAATAAGAGGACCGAAGTTGGCTGGCTTCATCTCGGCTCTGCCAGTTACTAGTTATGTGACCTTGGGGATATTATTTCACCTCTCTAAATCTCATTTTTCTTATCTATATAGTGGGGGCAATTCAAATGCATGGGAGTTTTGAGAACTTTAGATTTAATGTGCACATATTTTATAGAATAATGTTGAGCACAGTAAGTATTCTGTGAGTGTGTCTTTTATTATCCATTATTGTCAGTAAAATACTCTCTTCTCCTGTCTTTAGATGTATCAATAACCCCATATACTTTCTCATACGATTCAATGAGTCCTATAATTGATTAGTCGGTAAGGTGAGGCTTGATTAACCTATGAGGTGGTCCTGAAGGACTTGAGATAAACTAACATGGACAGTTTCCTGTCCATCACCAAATCCTTCCAGAATCAGATGTGCTTTATCTGATTGCTAAAAAGGGTAATGAAACCAAGCATGCTCAGTTCTTTCTCTGTTCATTCTGCAATCTGTCTATGCAGATAGATGGCTTTCTAATATCCAGTAAGGTTACTAGACTGGGTCTGTCTTTAGCAACTAAGAAGATGAGGTACAGGTGTCCAGTTGAGTCACAAGTGGGTGGGGTAATCTATTTACTAATGCATCAGTGAAATATCAGCAACTCATTTAGCCACGTACCTAAGCAATATTCTCCACATGTTTTATTTTTCACTTATTTCTGAACTTGAAGGTAAAGAAGGGGAAATTAATTGGCTTTGTATCCTCCAAAAATTATCTGGCTGGCTACATCAAGTGAAAGCTCCCTCAAAATAGGCAGTTCTATTTTTTCTTTTTTCTTTTTCTTTTTTTTTTTTTTTTTTGAGATGGAGTCTTGCTCTGTTGCCCAGGCTGGAGTGCAGTGGCACAATCCCAGCTCACTGCAAGCTCCACCTCCCATTTTCAAGTGATTCTCCTGCCTCAGCCTTCCAAGTAGCCAGGACTACAGGTGCCAAACACCACGCCTGGCTCATTTTTGTACTTTTAGTAGAGACGAGGTTTCACCATGTTGGCCAGGCTGGTCTCGAACTCCTGACCTTAGGTGATCCGCCTGCCTCAGCCTCCCAAAGTGCAGGGATTACAGGAGTGAGCCACTGCACCCGGCCAGCATCTCTTTTATTAGTTTTGAAAATTAGATTTTAGAGGATCGATATTACATATACTTGGTCTTTGTTTTAACATTTCTTTTGTTTTTTCCTTTTCTTTTTTTAACTTTGGTACTTTAAGTGTGACTGTCTATTGCAACCTGTCTAATGAAGATAGACAAATGGTAGTCATGCACTCTTTGCCTTCCCCTGACCCAGATTTGATAGTTTGCTTACCCAAAAACCTCTCAGGTTTCACTTAATGCCTTGATTAATTGCTCTGGTTTGCTCATTTATCATTTTCTCCATGAATGCTACTACTGTCTAGCCTCTATTCTTACCCCAAAGCTTATGGCAAACTCTATAAAATGAAGCATATTGTATATAGGGAGGGAACTTTAAAAGTATTCCTTAACAGTATCATTTTTGCTGGTATTTTGAGGGTATTTGATTAATTCCATAGTTGTTCCAATATTTTTTATTTTATCCAGTCTTTGCAACATTTTTCATTTGTGTACCTTTTGCATTGCCTGCATTGCAAACTACTTGAGATCACAGCCCTGTCATAAACATCTCTGTATTACCTGCATGGTTTAGACTAGTGCCTTACAAAGTATAGTTATTTAATATGACAGTCTTTGACCAACACATAATTCTACAAGAACCCTTCCAGGTTTTCCAGGTATCAGGTTCCATCATTCTGACTCTGTTGGCTCTGTTTATCTACCAATGCCTTTGGATTCCTGAGAGGTAGAACAGAGAGAAAATCTCCCATCCCTGGGAGATGGTGTCAAAATTATCTTGGAAGTGGGGTGGGTGGGAGTCATTAGTTTTCTAAAATCATGAACTTGAGTATTAATTAAGCAGTTGGTAAAATCGAAGTTGAGTAGTCAGTGTCACTTCTTCCCACGTCCCCATCTACCCCATGTTAGAGAGTTGGAATTACTGAGGGAGGGGATATATACCTCAGGCCTGAGCAAGTAGGCAAAAAGACCCTTCCCAAGTAAATGATGCATTTAGGGCATCTCACTCCTTTTCAAAAGAACAGGGAAGAGAGAAAATGTTTCAATCCAATATTTATTTTTCATCTCTTCACTTCGAGCCACTACATATGGTCGTGTGGGTTATTCCTGAAGTGGCAAGTCTGGGTTCGCCTCTTCCGGGTCATTTGTCCACAGTATAGCAATTCCACATCATGAAAGAGGGTGCTTTTCACAAATTTGTGTAGCTGTATTACTACCCTCACCCCTCCAGCCAAAGATTTTATCCATAAACCTAGAAAGCAGGACATTTGGAGACCTGCATGATAAAATTATTACGCCAGAGTCCTTCCTGAGGTTAGGCTTGACGGGTCAATGTTGAGGGGATGGGTAGACAAAGGGGAAGGTGATCAATTGCAGTTGAAGAAGATTTTGACTGGAAAATCTAGTCTGGATTACACAAAGATGGGGAAACTCATTAGTTGGTGGAACATATCAGAATAAGTCATTCATCCATACAATCCAAACAGCCTTTTCATCTGTAATTCATGATTTTGGTTTTAATTGATGCTCCATTTTGGAGGATTTGCTCAAATCAGCAGTTAATTGAATTGATTCACAAATGAAAAGCTTGCATGACTAGCTCTTGTTTATGTTTCGTTACCAGCATTCACCAACACTCCCATAAGAATAAAAAAGGACCCCTTCCCACAACCTAAAAATCTCTTATTTCTCAGATTGCTTTTGCATTGTTGCTTTGGTTTTCATTTTAGGCTGCTTGAGATTTTTTTTTTTTAATTTGGACACAATATTAATAGAATTCATCATTTTTGTCTGCTGACTTAACTACCAGGAGGCATCATCTGGCAATTGTCCCTTGTGCATCTAATTGCTTAATTAACATTCAAATCCAAGGATTTAGGAAAGGGTTGGTATTATTTTAACTTCTGAGTTAGTTAATTGCCACCATAACACCTTTAAAGCTGTCACACAGCATCTAGAAAGAGATTCTTGGGAGATGGACCTAGCTTGAGGTAAAATAAAAAATCACAGATTTAAAAATACATGTGAATAGTAACTCAGAAATGAGTATTTTTCTTCTAGAAAAATGATATTTAGGCATGAAATTTATAAATCAGTACTCTTTATTCAATCCCATTGATGAATAACTCTTAAAAAGTATCTATGTATTTTAAAATGATTTTATATTGCTTCAATCAGTGTTTACAAAAGAAGATGGTTAAGTGCCAGTATACTTCACCTATTTATAAATTGCAGAGGACCCATTAGTAATGAATTGATTTGACAAAAAAATAGCACAAGCAGATTCAGTGATACATATTTGGAATATATACTCTATAAACAAGTGTAACTTCTTTGATCCGTGTAAAACATATTGCCTGAAAAATGCTATTTCCTAAAAATAAATATAGTAGGCACTACAGAAATAATTATTTACAATGTAACATTTTACATTTTGCAAAATGCAAAACAGAGACGATAGGGTATGGAATTTCTTAAACAAATTCAAATCTGAGAAAAATGAGTTGTTGGAAAAAAAGCTCAAGATTACAATGGATAGATAGATTGAAAGTACAAATACAACACTCACAAAGGCAGAAATATTAAAAAGGAAGTGTAAATAAGGTTAACAAATAAATAACAAAAAAACTACAGATAGAAAAACAGAGCCAATGTTCTTTACATCTATGTTCATCAATTTAACAACTAAAAATAGTAATATTTAATGCCACAAAATTGTGGAAAAATTTGTACATCCACCACTGGTCACAGGATAAATTGATATAACACATTTAAAAATAATTTGGTGATCAACATCTATCAAAACCGTAAAATATATAAAGAAAGAAACTGTAAGACACATTAACATCTAAAAATAGGGAAGCCACTCAATGATTTCCTTTTGTCAGCCAATAAGTATAGGGTAACAATAGTAATAATATTTATATTAGGTGAACTATGGAATATGAAATTTTATTTGTGCCAACTGTAAGGAAAAGATGCACATGACAAAAGAGCACAGAAATGTAAAAATTATTGTTGTCTTGGGGTGGTAGAATTTTAGGTGGCAGCTTATCAGTAGAAGAGAAGGAAACAAATGTAGGCTGAAGAGATGGTTTTTGTTAGCTGTGTTACTGTAGAAAATTATATAGCCTCTCTGAATCTCAATTTGTTTTTTTGCAGAATGATGCTACACCTACTTTATAACTTTGTTTCAGTGTTATATAATGCAGGTACAGTGTTTAAAGGAGTCTCAGAAAACAAAAGCTATAATACTATGTCATTCTTGGCAGTCTTGGTATCAAGAAATATATGAAAGAAGTTGAATAACAACATTCTTACACCAGGATAAGAATCACAGGTAGAGTGATGACAAGGGCTGAGTGATAATGTAGACAGCATGCCTATCACAGGAAGGGCTTCTAATAAGATAACAGAATTTTAGTAGAATATTAAGGAAGGCAAGAGAGAGCTCTGTGGATATCAAGGAAAATATTTTCCAGGTATAAGAAAGAGCAAATACAAGTACCTTGAAATGGAAATTTGTGTGACTTTTGTTGACAATCACCTATACGACATGATAGCATCAATTTATGTTTAATATTCTCTGTTAGCATCTCCTGAGTGCTAGGTACTGGTTAAGTATAGACATAAAATATCCTTCCCTTTAATGGACTCAAATTACAGAACTGAAAATATGTGAATTTTAATCAATGCATTACAAATACCACAAATGCCAGTGGCTAAAATTGATATTTAGTTACCCTTATAGTTCATGCATCAGTGGGTCCACTAAGAGTTGGCTGGTCACTTGGCTGATCTTGGCTGGCTTGTTCATGCTTCTGCCAGTTAGCTGGGGGCCATTCTATTGGTTGGGCATAACTTAGTAAGGCAGCTCTGCTCCACATTTCTCTCATATTTTTCCTGGGATCAGTTGGCATGTTCTTGTCATAGCCTTGAAATAAATGCAAGAAAGTAGTCTAACAGTTTTTTCAAGTCTCCAGGGTCTGAGAATAACCCTGAAAATGACCCCTCCCTTATAGTTTTCACCCTAGGTACTTCACTTGATGCTCTTTAGTCCTGGCCTGCAATTCTTCACTTACACCATATCACTGCCGACATCCCACTAGCCAAAGCAAGTCACATGAACAAGCCTGAAGGCAGGAGTTAGGGAAAGAGCACTACAAAGTCACGCAAAGAGTATGAATAGAAGGAGAAACTAAGAAATGGGACTATTTAAAGCAATCTAGAAACAATTCATCATAATTTGTTTCATCTTAACAAATATATAATCTAATGGTTTCCAAAGCATGGTATTCCTTACACTAGTGGTATGAGAAATGATTTTTGATAGTATTTCAAACAATAAACATTATTTATAATTTACAGTCATTAATAGTATATAGTTATTTTTATTTGTTGAATAATACAATAAGTGCCCTGAGCTTATAATTTTATGAGTATTGCTCCATAAGATGAAGCTGAATTAAGTAAAACAGAAAGTTAATTTATTGAAAAACACATAGTTAATAATGGTAAAAGTGTATGAGCATATAGGGAAAAAACTCAATAGAAACATAGAAGAATGAAGTGTAGAAGACATTGCTGGTGGGTATATGAACCAACTAAGAGCTTAGTAATGAGTAATATGGAGAAAAGGGAAGATTACAGGGGTGAGGGGTGACATTAGAGCAACATCTTGAACAAGTTGAGGTTTATAAGCCAGGGAAGGGGAGGAAGTATCTTCCAGATTGAGAAAGCAGCATGTTCAAAGTTCAAAGGTATAGAAGTATACGGCACATAATATAATAATAGGTCCCATTGATCAGGTGCTTATTGTGCCAGGCATTAGGCTAGAATCCTTCTGCACAGTATCTCACCCCTGGGTGATTAGAGAGCCTCAACTCTTTCCCTTATTTAATAGGCAGGGTTTTGTATGCAATAGGTTCACAGCAAATACCTGTTGGCTGAAAAAATTACTCATGAACTAGTTGGGCAATTTATATAATATCTTAATCCAAAGCCCAAGACTCCCAAAATCAATTCTCATTTTCAATATTCCTACTCCTTGGAAAGGGCAATTTTATGTTTTTAGGGTTGCCTCAATTTGTTTTTCGGAGTGAGCTGTTTGATTCCCAAATGGCTTACGTCACCCAGTGGTATCAGAGTTGAATGCACACAGACAAAACAAGAGCACATTCACAAACTGAGGGAAATATTTATAAACGAAAAGACTGGAAACTATCTTCAGAGAAATAAATGAAAACCCTTCCTCTCTTTAAGCCTGAGCCTGAGGAACAGCTACCATCTGCCTCTCTTGGCCCGGGAGCCTGTGTTTGAATCATGATGCTGATTTTCCTCACAGAAACAAGTCAAAACAAGGTTTTCAAAGCAATTGCTCTTTTAAGTATAGTTTTATTTAGTTTGGCTGCGCTATATGTATTTTATGCATTATTTGGAGTTCCAGGACTGCTCCCTCTTCAGTGTTTTCCATAGATATAAATAACATCACCAGATATCCAATTCCTTAGGACATAAACGTTGGAGTCACTCTTGACTGCTCTACATCCAATTCATGAGGAAATGCTGTAAGCTCACCCTACAAATTATATCCCCAAATTCTCCTTCTCACCTCTGCTGTTGCAGCTTTCTCCAAGCCATTATCACTTTCTTGGAGCTCCTTCTACTTTTGCCATCTTGCAATGTGGTTTATTCTCTACATTGCAGCTACAAGAATTCTTACCAAATATAAATGGGATCATGTTACTACTTTTCCCAAAACTCTCCAATGGCTCCCACTGTGGTTAGAATAGCATTAAAGTCTCTCCATGACTCAGAAAACAAAATGATGTAGGTATGCCAAAGGGAGCCAAGGACAAAAGCTCCCAATGGGTAAAGCTGGAGCAAAGTGACCACCACCATAAGTCGTGTAGTATTGTATTATATCCCAAAAGATAAAGTCAATATCCATGAGTCTACGATAATATAAATACACGAATGAACAAACATATAAATGGGAGATAATAGACAAACCTTTCACGAGGAACAATTCCAAATAGGTTTTATTAGATACTGTTCCTTCAAGGAGATGAAACACAACAACCTGTCCCTTAAGTGTGGGATGCTGATAGTAATGCCCTTGTAAACAGTATGGTATGAAAATGAGGAAAAATTGACTTTACAGTCATTTAACAACAACTGTCTCAGTCAGGTGGCCAATGATAGACGTCAGTGATCAGTCATGTTAGTAATCAGTCATGTATTCCCGATACAATGTGATGAGAAGAGCATTTTACCTCTGTGGTCTTCCTGTCAAGAACGTAGAAACCATTCTGAACATGCACAAATTGAGGGACATTATATTAAATATCTGACCAGTACTTTCAAAACTCTTAAAAATTCATCAAAAACAGGGAAAGGCTAAGAATCTGTCACCACCAAGAGAAGCCCAAGGAGATATGATGTCTAAATGCAGTGTGGCTTCTTGAATAAAATCCTGGGACAGAAAAATGATTGTTATGTAAAAGCTAAGAAAATCTGAATACAATATGGACTATAGTTAGTAATAATGTATTAACATCGGTATTCTGGTTGTGACAAATGTGCCAGACCAGTATAAGATTAATAATAAGAGAAACTGGGGATGAGGTATGGGAAAACTATCTGTATTATCTTTGCAACTTTTCTGTAACTCTGAAGTTGTTTAAAAAAAATTATTTGAAAAAAAATCTCTTCCTGGCCTGCAAGGCATTGCATAATCGGTACCCTGGCTTCATCTCCTTACTCGCTTCAGCTACAGTGACATTCTTGTTATTCCTTGGGCCCATCCAACCATTCTTCTACCCAGGGCCTTGGCTCTACCTGTTTCCTTTGCCTGGGATGCTCTTTCCCCCAGATATTCACACAGCTCTCTCACTTCATTCAGGTCTTGACTTAAATGTCACTACTGCAGAGAGCATTTACGTGGCCATCTGATATAAAAAATTGCATCCTCCATCATTCTCTATCCTGCTTTGTCTTCACCACAATGAATTTGGTATGTTCATATATTTCATATTCATTTCTTTACTCATCGTTTCTTCTTTCACTGTAATATAAATTTCAGTAAGGTGAAAGCTTATTTGTTTCACTCATGATTGTGTTTTCTGTTCCTGAAAGAATTCCAGGCATATAATACACGCTCAATAAAATATTTGTTCAATAAGTGACTGAATGAATTTAAATATTTCCAACAAAGTTGCATCATGACATTCCCAAAGGCCAGATGCTTTTAAATTTAAAAAGCTTCCACCCTTGGAGAACCACTATATCTGCCAAGCACATCACATCCATGGTTTTATTTGATTCTACGTATGATGGTTCTGTTTGATAAATAGGGCAAGTGGGAATAGGGATGTTCCATTACTCACTTCAGACCTGTGGTGACTTTGTTACAGAGTGTTCGTCTCAGTTCTCAGATTCTTAAACCTGGAGTCTTTCTACTGGAATGCATATTGGTAGTATTTTTTCTCCTTCTCCCCTTTTACACACACACACACACACACACACACACACACACACACATTTAAATTTCTGAAGCAATTTGGACATTGACTGTCTGAGGAAATTTTTACCTCTCCCTTGGTGTAGCACAAGTGAGGAGATCATTCTGGTCCTTGCTTAGAAGGAAGAAAATAAGTGTGAAATCAGCTCTTGTTGGTGTGACACCTGGTTTCCAAGGAGAAAATGGCTCTGAAGAGCTCTAAACTCCTTCCTAACTAGCTTTTGAGACTGAACTGGAGCCTTCGGTGAGATTTGGACTGGTGGATATAATCCATCATTATCATGAGCCTCTAAAATCACAGGTCAAGTTGTTCATGAATTTGTTCACTCACCAGGTATTTCCAGAATGCCCATTAGGCACCAGGTGCTGTGCTTGGTGATGTGGAAGGGACAGAGATGACCGGAGCACAGCTGGGTTTCCTAGAAATATACAATGCAAACAATCTATTGAAATACAAATTATAAGGAAAAAGGTTAACAGTGACAAGAAAATAGAAGAACAGGCACCAAAATGAAGATTTTGTGAGACAGGGAATGAGTGATCAGAGCCCTGGGAGTTAGCTGTGGAATTAACTAACAGAGGAAAAGCCAAAGCTATGATAATGAGGCAGAATGCAATTTTAAAAACATCTAAAATTGACATTTATCAATGTGTGTGCAAATATGTAATTTGCATTTATAAACTTCTTTTGTTTTATTCACATACATGTACTATATATACAACATAAAAGTTCCTGTTGAAAATTATTTCTTACCATCATTATGGGAAGACAGCAATGAACTCCACTCCTGTGAAAAGTAAAATGACAGTAAAAGATAGGTAGCTTTGAGCTACACACACTGTATTTCTTTTTAAACTGAGGTGTTCTACCTATTAAAGAAATGCAGTCATTATCCACCAGACATTTTCTGGGTAGAGAGGAACAAGGGAGCAAGATCACATGTGAATTCTACCATTTACCTGAAATATCCTGTTGGTAATTTTTTGAAATCCACAATTGGTGGTACATTGTCCAGAATAAGAATCACTACTGCTAATTCCACTGCACCTCCTCATCTTCCAGCCTATCTCCTTCTACCACTAGAGTGCACCAGAATATTTATTACCAGCGTGGAGAACGCAGTGACCGAGCTTCAACGATAGAGTCTCATCTTTTCTTTCGATTTGATAATTCTATCACATAAACATTCTCGTGTCTGTGAGAGATTAGGCATAGTACAGGACCCCTAGTTTATAGAAAAAAAAATCCAGTTGAAATCAGACAAGGATGATGACTTCATTCAGTGGCCAAAATTGTAACTAGTCATTCTTTTTGGTGTGTATTTTGAGTTAAAAATTGGTACTGGATGTGGAGGAGGGAGCCTGTTTGGCAAGTGTAATAGAACAGCTTGAAATACACAAAATCCTGGTATGAAATTTGGCAAAAGATCCTTTTAACACATCAGTGAGCTAGTGATGTACTTTACAAATTCCTGGAAAACTCTAGAGAGTACTCAACTTAAAAATCCAAACTATTATTAATATATTTTAGTATTATGCAGTCTGTAACATCATCTTAACACCTACTATATTCTTGGCACTGACGGGCTAGGTTTTAGGGTGGATTTGGCATTCTTGTTGAAGGCTACAAAATACCCTGCTTCCAAAAATATTTCTCCTATAGTAATTCCTCCTAAAATGCTTACTTCTGCTTAAATTTCATTATTTGAACATCATTATCTTTGAGTTAAGTAATATTTCCAGGACACTTTTATTAAAAAGAAAGTTTTAAGTAAGAAAGGTTACCCATAGAATTATTAATAAAGATGACAGTGAACTTGGCAGCTAATATTTATTTATGCTTAACACAAGTAAAAACTTTTTAGGTGCTTTGCGTTTAGCTTATTTACATAAGGTCATTGCTATCATCATTATTATCATTTTACAGATGACAAGTCTGTAATACAGATAGGTTGAATAACTTGCCCAAAATTACACAGCTAGTAAATTGCAAAACCAGATTAAAACCCAGAGAGTCTATATTTAAAACCATACTTTTAACCAGTATTCTGTATAATAACAATTTCCAAACTTATATTTCCAGTATATACATTTTCTCTAAGTTGTAGACTTATGACTGTCAACTTGACATTTCCACTTGGATGTCTCAAAGGCATCTCAATGATAATGTGTCAAAAATCGATCTCTTTATTTCCACCACCATTTCCCAGAAGTTACACATGAATACACCCCAAAACAAACATTCTCTCTCCCTCTCTCTCTCTGTCTCTCTCTCACACACACACACACACTCCCCATCATTTCAGTTAAAGTTACCACAATCTACCCAGTATTAAAGTCAGAACCATTAGAAGCATGCCTGATTCTGAATGGCCTCTTACTCTCATATCCAAGACACCTGCAGATTCTATTGGTTTCACATCCAAAATGTATACCAAATATGCCCACTGTCTCCAACTTGATCCAAGCCACTGGCATCACCACTGAATTAGCATCCTATCTGGTCTCTGTGTTTTCTTTCCCTATCTCTCCACCACCACTAAATCAATATTTGCATTGAAATTATTGTGAACTTTCAGAAACCTGAGTCAGAAATGACACATTTTAAAAAAAACCTTCAAGAGTTTGTACTTAAATAAAAATTATTTATTATGACTCAAATATTCTGTGTCTTTTCTCCCTTCTCTCTCTCTCTCTCTCTCTCCCTCTGTCTCTCTCATATCTTCTTAGGACCCACCAATCTCTTACTTACAATGTTGAAGTCGGGGGTGCTGATCTGCATATTCCTAGAGCATGCCAAGTTCTTGATGGCACACGGTGTCTATGTGCACTTATCCCTCTGGTTATGTTTGATTTTCCTACCTTTTCACATGACTGACTCTTTGTTCTTCAGGTTTTAGCTTAAACATTGGCTCCTCTTAGTCATCTTCCCTAACCACCCAATCTTGGATAGTCTACACCCATTATCATTTATCCTAATACTTTGTTTCTGTATTTCATAGTACTGATCACAATCCATAACCATTTAGTTACTTATTGTGTACTTATGTATTTATTTCTCTCACATCAATGTACGTTCCAGAGTATCAGGAACCTAATGTCTCTTTTTCATTGTATTCCTAGTACCTAACCAAGAATATGGCTTCCAGGGGACATTCAATAAACAGCTACTGAATAGTCCATCTACAAGAAAAACATGTAAAAATGAAGGACATGAGAAAGCTAAAGTTTAAAGGATAGTAAAAGATATACCAGGCAAAGACGAACCAAAAGAGTTGAAGTTACTTTTATCAGCAGGCACCAAAACTAAAACAAAACACACTCATCTTTAAGAGAAAATATATATATAATGCACTGTATTAACTGATTAAAATATATACTCTACTACATAAACTGATTGGACCTACACCATACTTAAAAAATAAAGCATGACCATTTCAAAAGATGAAGTCAAAGCATTTGGAAAAATTCAAAGCTCATTTATGATAAAGACAGCAAACTAGGAATAGAAGGCAACGTTCTTTATCTGATGAAGGGTAGCTTCAATATGTTTTCACCAAGCCTCATGTTTAATAACATAATGTTATGAGCTTTCTTTTAAAATTAACATACAAATAAGTTTAACCACCATCACTCTATTCAAATAACAATAATTTTAAAATAGATATATTAATATTTGGAAAAAAGGATGTCATTGGTGACAAATACACATGTTTACGTAAGTAAAAAGATTTTCCATTGGAACATTAGAATTTATACATTTAGGAAGTTGTGTGCTTATTAAATTAATACATAAAAATAAACTGCATTTCTTTACAAAGGATTGGTACAATTCTTTAGAGCTTTCAAAATGTGAGTTAATCTATTAAAATGCCATCATTTTCCCTTTTTACACAACTAACTAAAAATCAGAAGGCTATTAGAGTCCTCAAGTTGTTCTCATCTAAGTTAAAGGGAAAGTTTTGAATTACAGGGTCATTAATTTCTGTTAAGGAAAGAGCTAATATAAAGAAGAATAATTGTATTTCCTACAGATGGATGTGTTCTGCAGAAGGAAAATGCGAACCTAATGACATTACATTTAATTTCTCTGCCTTTTCTTACTCTACAAGTAACCAAGATTTGAAATATTAATACTTTCCATGATTGTAAGACTCACACAAGAATTTATGAAGGCAGGAAAACTAAGTAAAAGTAATGCACATAATAAGCGTCTGAAAAGCAAAGGTAAAATTTGTTTTGAAAATTTCCAACACAAATCTTTCACCCAGATTTTCAACCTGAAATAATTTTGGAAATAATTTGGAAACAATTTGGATTACATTCAAAATACAATCATTCCCTACCAGAATGGATTTTTAAGGCATGTAAGAATCCCCAATGAAATATTTGTTTATCAACATTCCTTTGGTATAACAGCATTTTGTAATGGGGTTTAACCACAACAAATTCCAGTATATTATTTGTTTCATTTTAAATTACTTTCTATCAAATAAATTTACCTAATTACAACTATGAATAACAGTGTTTTCTTCACCATTTGTTCATCCAGTAAGCTTTCCTTGAATCTCTGGTATGCGCCAAGTACCCATATTGGTAACAAGACAATTTCTACTTTCAAAGTCTTGACAGTCTAATGGATGATCAAACACATAAATAGATTATTATAATATATAATGGTTAATTCTATGAAGGGGTAAGACCAGAAAAGCCAGAAAAATATATGAGTCACTTCCCCACAATAGAGAGGTAGTCAAGGAAAGCTTTCTAGAAGAGATAAGAATTGAATTTAAGCTGAAAGATTAGCTAAGCTACCTAGGCAGAGAGAAGGCAGCAACTGTGATAGAACACTGTTCAGGAGGTGTTTTTAGTGGAATAACGAAGAGAAGGAGTATAAGAAGGGTGATAGTAAAAGACAAAGATAAAGATGTAGACAGATTAAAGATTACAGAGGGTTTGTATGCCATAATTCATCCAGAGTAAAACATTTCTGTGGATCCACTGAAAGATTTTAAGTTTGAAGGATCATCCCCTAGAGGCTTTAGAAAGCGCATGGCCCAGCCAACACTTTGATTTTATACTTATAGCGTTCAGAACTGTGACACAACGGATATCTGTTGTTCTAAGCCAACGGGTTTGCGATTATTTTTTTATGACTGCCCTAGGAAACCAATATGGAAGCTATCACAGTGCTTTAGACTGAATTGTGCCTCTCTTCCCTGTCAGATTGATATGTTGAAGTCCTAGTCTACATTACCTCAGAATATGACTATATTTGAAGATAGCATCTCTAAAGGGATTAAAATGAGCTGTTAGGGTGAGCCCTAACCTAATCTGACTTATATAAGAAGAAGAAACTAGGACACAAAAGGAGACATAAGGACTGTGCATGCATGGAAGAAAGACCAGGTGAGGATGCAGCAAGATGGCAGCCATTTGCAAGCCAAAGAGGGAAACCTCAGAAGAAACCAAACCTCGCTGACACCTTGGTCTTGGACTTCCAGTCTCCAAAACTGTGGAAAAAGATGCATTTCCATTGTTTAAGCCACCCCATCTCTGGTATTTTGTTATAGCACCCGTAGCAAGCTAACACATACAGTAATACAAATACAAAGAACTAAAGCCTTGAAATCAGTTTGTGACTATGGGGATGGAGAGAAGTGCGCAGACTGGAGTTTAGTAACAAGATGGAATTGACATATTCTGTGTGATGAGTAGGAGAGTGAGGAAAAGGACCCTGATTTGGACACTGAGAGAGAAGAAAGAGCTGTAAGGAGGAAAGAGAAAGACATGGCTTTCCCTATTAGACATGCTGGGAGTGTGACATGCTGTGGATGCGTGAAAATGGTGCACGGGCTGTTGGAGATGGAGGTTTGGATGTCAAAAGAGTGATCAAGTCTAAATTTTTAGCTCTTAGAGTTATCATTATATAGAAAGTCTACGGAGTCATAGGAAATGATAGGATCACTTAGGAGAGCCCAGAGAGAAAGGAAAGCGAACTGAAGATCTAAGGAACACCAACATTAAGGGAAAGGCCGAGGAGGAGGAAGACACAGCAGTGTCAGTAGAGTGCTACAGCAATTATTTGTGTTCCATGGGTAGAGAGGATCCATCAGATCTGGCAGTCAAGAGTCCACTGGCACCCTCGCCAGAACATTTTTATTTGAGTGGTAGTGGCAAAAGGTAGACTTTAAAGATAGGTTGTGGGGCACATGAGACAAAAGGAGCAATATGTGTAGGTGACTCAGGATGGGAAACAGCATAAATGTTATGATATCTTATAATGTTTCTGCATCAAGGGATAATTTACTTTTTAAAGGTTAGAGACAACTAAGTATGTTTAAATGTTGATAGAAAGGAGTCAGTGGAGATGAGGAAGAAAAAGAAGATATTTAGTAGGGAAATACATCTGAGCAAATGGAAAAGCACAGACATCAAGAACAGAATTGAAGAAATCAGTATTACATAGGAGGAGCAAAAGCTAGTCCGTTTGGGAGAACAAAAATGGAAGTAAGATGGAGTGAGGGGAAGTAATGTGAGGGTAATATGAGTAAATTGATGGATGAGGTTGCAGGAAATAGAGTTTCTAATTTTGTTGTGAAATAAAAGGGCATAGGTCATGGATACAGTGAGGTGGAAGGTAGACAAGCAGGAGATTTGTGGAAAGCTGAAAGGGTTTAAATGACTGCTGTGGTGAAAAAGATAAAGTACTGCTTAGGGGCAGATAGAAAGCTAGCAGGGCGGTGTGGGGGATTGCTTATTTTCTGGCCTCAAACTCGTCCCCTGTGTAACAGATTCACCAGCAAGTCTCAATGGCTTGGGACTAGAAACTGAGAAGACATCCTGTACTGAGGAGTTGCTCAATTCAAGTTAATAATTCAAGTATTTATTAAGCACGCAGATAATGCCAGACAGAGTATTAGGGCCTGATGATACTATACAAAGAAGAAAAAGGTATGGTCTTAGTCCTTAAAATTTTATTATCCCTGAAATATTTACTAGATAAACAGGGGGATTAAGTCAAGCACACATGTAACTTCAGAAAATATAAAATACAGAGGTGCAACAAAGAAACCACACAGGACTGCGAGGGTTGAAAAAAAGGAGTTTGAAGATGTGTTGAGAGCCCATTACATGACAAGCTCTAAGCTGGAAGTTTTGTATACACAATGTAGTCCTTAGCACAATTCTGTGTGTTTGGTATGACTATCCCCATTTGACTGATGGAGAAACAGGCTCAGAAAGAAGCATAATTTAGAAGGATAAGGAAATTATTCATAGGGTAATTGGTATGTAGAGAAGGCATTAGAAGGTAAGAGAGGTTTGGCCAGATAAAGATGAAGGACTGACCTCATTAGTGGCTGCATGCATTTGTGAAATGGCAAGTTATTGTGCTTAATTTAATTATAGGAATGAAAGATCAAGTTATTTTGCATTTGGGCCTCAAATACTAGCCTAAAGAATATGGTCTTTTATTTCTTAGGCACTGAGAAAGGATGCAAAGCCTTTTAAACAGACTGACATCGTCAAAAAGTTAAGTGACTTTTGATAACATGGATTGAAAAACACAAGAAATTGGGCATGGTGGGAACATTTAAGAAGTCAATTTTGCTATCTCAGGGAGAAAGGCCAAGAGAAATGAGACCAGGGTACAGTTCTCAGATTCCCATCTATCTAATTTTGCACTTTGGACACATCCCTTATCCTCTTTTAGTCCCAATTTTTTATTATAAAATTGAAGAGATTGGAAGAAATAACTTCTAAGGGCCCTTTTGAGGAACATAGTTTTATGATTCTGAGGTTCTGAACAAGGAGGGTGGCAGTGAGAAGGGAAATTATGGGGAAGAATGGAGCAAAATTTTTAGAGCTTTTGAAACCTTAAACACAATGTGAATACAAATAAAGTATTTTCCACTTTATCTCCATATGCAACCTCTACCCCACTTAGGTCTGTTGATTACCAAGTCTCTTGCATCACAAACACACATGTATACACATACACATAGCCTCTTCTATTCAGAAAATGTGATGAAAAATTTGCTATTCATTATTCATCTGGTTGACTGGTCTAGTTTTTTTTTCTTTTTCTTTTTTTGAATCAGGGTCTCACTCTGTCGCCCAGGTTGGAGTGCAGTGGTGTGATCATAGGTCAATACAGTCTCAAGCTTGAGCTCAAGCAATCCTCCCACTTCAGCATAGAACTACAGGCACCTGCCACTGCACCTGGCTATATATATTTTGTTGTTGTTTTTCGTAGAGATTTGGTCTCACTTTTTTACCCAGGCTGGTCTCAAACTCCTGCCCAAGCAATTCTGCCATCTTGGTATTCCGAAATGCTGGGATTACAGGCATGAGCCATTGTACCTGACAAGTTAAGCCTCTAGTTCATACTCATTCTTTTAGCTCAGATTCATCCATGCTTTTTAGAAAGTTTTCTCACACTCAAGATATCCAAAGATGAATTTATAATTTCATTACCTTTGCCTTCTTGTTAGCTGGTTTTCTCTTCTTCCAGGATTCCCCTCTCTGTAGACTACCATTCACCAAATGTTCAATTCATTATGATTGCCTCCTTCTCCCTCAACCTTTCATCTACCAAATCACTTCTCCCTCATCATCAATCCATGGCTTAATCTCATAGAGTCTGTCTCCTTGCATATTTCTTCATCGGTCTTTCCCTCTTACTCCTTCTGGCAGAAGTACTCAACAGCTTACAGTGGGATCATTCCTGTTGTCTACTAACTCATTTTGCTTATTCCATTATAACTCATTAGCTACACTTTATTGCTGAAAATTTTCTTTGCTTTTGCTTTTTTCTTTCTTTTCCTTTTCTTTCTTTTCCTTTTTTATTCTCTTTCCTATTCTTTTTTTAGTCTTTCCTTTTTTTATTTTCTTTACTCTTTTTATTTCCTTCTTTTAACTTTTCCCAGCTTTATTGAGGTATAATTTACAAATAAAATCATATATATTTAAGGTGTACAATGTAATGTTTTGATATACATATGCATTATAAAATGATGAACACAAATCAAGCTAATTAACATTTTCATTATCTCACTTAGTTACCTTTTTCGCGTATGGCGCGAACCCTTATAATCTACTTGCTTAGCAAATTTCAAGTATACAATACAATAATATTAACTATAGTCACTCTGCTGTACATTTGATCTCCAAAGTGTATTTATCCTGCTTAACTGAAACTTTGTACCCTTTGACCAAATGAAAACTTATTTCCAGTAATTTTACTTTTCTACTTAAAATAGTTTAGATACTTGACTTAGAAGTTTATGCTCTTTCTGCAATACATTTTGTAGGTTTTCATTTATATCCACTTCCTTCTTCATTTTTTCAAAAAAATATATTTAAGGAGGCTTTATTTTCTAGACAGGATATCTATCTGTCTTCTATCTATCTATCTATCTATCTATCTATCTATAGCTCGACTATATATATGTATATCCAACAGAAAGACACAAGTAAGAATATCTGTAGATGTATTATTTTAATATCCCAAACTGGACATATCCAAAATATCGATCAATCATAGACTGATTAAATAATTATTAAATAAACTGTGGTATATTTTGATTGTGGAATACTGTAGATCAATGAAAATATATGTACTACAGCTATATAAAGCTGTAATACTTAGAAAAATTATTTTGGTTTTAGAAACTTGTGGCATTATTACAGAAGATAGATGACTCTCACAAACATGTATTATTGAAGGGGAAAACGGTAGACCCAAAATAGTACAAAAAATATTATGATTTTATTTATATAAAGTCAAAATGTGGCAAAACTAGGAAAGTGGGATTGGGCTTTGAGAAGGCACAAGTGATTTCTGGTGCTGATAATGTATTTCTTCATCTAAGTGTGGAAACATATGTGTTAACACTTAGTAAAAAGTCATCAAGGCATACCCTTTTAAGTGTGTATGGTTATTTAATAAAAATTTATTAAATTAATAAACATTTGCAATTATGTAAAATATACAGTAAAAAAGGAAAGGTTGAGAGTCAGGAGAAGTGACACATGCCTATAGCTCCAGCTACTTGAGAGCCTGAGGAGAAAGGATCATTTCAGGCCTGGAGTAGTTCAAGTCCAGCCTGGACAACATAGAGAGACCCCATCTCTAAGATAAATAAATAAATAAATAAATAAATAAATAAATAAATAAATAAATAAATATCGAAGAAATTGGGGGGTGATAAAATAATGAAAGAAAATGTCAGCATACAATGTGTATATGGTGAGGTCTACATCAGTGTCTCTACCTGACTACCTGAAGTTCATTCTGGGCTTCCTAGCACATCTTTCCTTACTTTCCCAAACTGCTATAACCAACAACGTCCTCAATAATATCCTTTTGATACAGGATGTGTCTACTATATTGTTCTGCAGTGAAGGCTGTTGCCATCACAACCAGTGGCAATGTAGTAAAAATAATTCAATGACGTGCTAAAACAATGTTGTTTGGTCTTTTAGAATATTCAGAGTAATAGATAGATTACACATCTTTCAGATACTCTTCTATGGATGTTAACTACTTTAATTGGACTTTCTCTAATAAATGAATGGCAGCAGTTTGAGGTCACACTTTCCAGTAAAAGCCTATAGTGCAGATAACCTAGGTTTCCGATTAAGAGCAAGTCTATAGATTTCCAATCATTCTAAAACAGGGTAAGATTTACCCATAATAAGGAAAATGAAGGCACTTGCCTGGCACATTTGTCTGACAAGTTGGCCACCATGATTCTGAACAGAGGTTGCTCAAAGGAATCCACTGGGGCTTAGGTCCACATTTTGCTTAGGAAACAGATTTGGAACGTTCTACTCTATTAAGAATCACTGTAAAATTCTTAAAGCAGTATTAGTAATCACTCACCAGAGCCATAAAGAATTCACCGTAGAGCAACTTCCTGGTGATCTCACCGAGGTAAATTAATTGCAAAATATACTTCATTGACAGCTGCAAGATTTGACCTGATGAATAAAATGGTTGAGGGTAAGCCAAGTAAACACTGGGAGACTTCTGCCATGAAACACTATTTTGGTTTTAGAAACTTATGGCACAGAAAATAGAGTATGTGATCAATTGCCTCATCTGGCAGGCCTTAGTATGCCACTGCAATCATGCCATTATCAAAGAGAAAAATGCTTATCATTATATTCTCAGTGGCAGAAAGGTATATGTCTGTTTAATCAAGAAATATCAAGTCATTAGTGTACAATTTCCAAAGGAGGAAAGTTAAAAATGAAATGGATTTCTAGTTTTTATGCTGCTTGAAATTGTCATCAAAGGATTGTGACTCTCTATGGCATTAGGGTGCATTTTTAGATTAAGATTAAAAGTGAGTTTATACTGCTAATTCCATGTCCAAAGGTTCAATGGGCTTTTGTTCATATTTACCTATGAACTAGTACAACAAGCAAACAAACAAACAAAAAAGCCAAGATCCAATAAAAGCAACTAGATTGTATTTTTAAACATGTTTTATTCAGGAATTTAGTGTATGATATAGATAGAGTATAAATGTAATGGTTGACTTGATCATATCTTGAGAAATTTACTAAGTTAAACATTTGTCTTCGGTGATATAAGTTCAGTTCAGCAACCCATATCATCTTGGTTATGCAGGGTAAAACCTTTAAATAATATTTAGCTCTCCCTCTCACCTTATACATGTAGTCTTTAGAAATATTATACTTATTATTTTTCCTAAAATGCCTTTGCCTTGGGGTAGCATAGCATGGTGATTAAGAGTATGCTTTTTGAAAAGATATGATCTCAGTTTTAGCCTTGGGTCTGCCACTTCCCAACTGTGATCATAAGCAAATTACTTAAACTCACTCCATTTTAGGTTCATGTTTCATAAAAGTTAAAATTATCATAACGCCTACTTCCTGAATTTATTAGGAAGATTCAATAAGATAATGCATATAAAACATTTAGTGTAGAGCCTGGCACAGAATAAATGCTTGGCACATGGGGCTGAATGAATGAGTAAATGAATGAGTGATTAGAAAAGTCAACCCATTCCATTTTCTTCTCTATCTTTGGCATCTGTGATCTCCACCAGCACTTATTAAAATAAGAAAAGAAAGAACAATTATAAAAGTTATAATGAAGCATGTGTCCTTGTGCATTATGATAGAAAGTTACCAAGGACAAATTGTGCATAAAGAATTCACTAGTTCTTCTTCCACTAAGGGACACATTTAATGGATAAAAGTTCTACGGTTAATATAATTTTCCTTTTCTTCGAAGATATGCTGGCTATAGCAATTATCTTTAAATGTTAGTAAGTTAATGCATAACGTTAAATGCTACTTTAAACAAAGCTTTTATAAAGACATGCTTAACGAGTCCTTAAGACAAAGTGAAGTCCACAAAAGACAAATTTGAAAGGTTTAGAGCTTGAAACATTAATTTTTAGCTTCATGATTGCTTTCAAATGACAGTGATGATAAAATTCACTCAGTAAATATTTATTGACTATCATATTACCTTTAGTGATAAATGTTTTTCATTATCTATTTTATGCTCTATATTATTTGTTTTTATTGAATCTTCAGAATAGCCCTTCAGGAAGAGTATTATAATCCTTTAACAGTTGAAGAACTTATGATTGGTATACATGGGATCAGAAATTTGATTGCAATGCCTTGATCACTCCTCTACCCCTCAGTCTATAATGTTGCAGTTCCTATTATTATTATTAGACATTTGGTACTGTGTAGAGGATTATTAAATAGATTCCTCCTTTAAAAACCTTTTGGAGTTTACAAAGTAATCTTATATATTATCAACTTTAATCTTTACCATAATTGAATAAGAAATTATTCTTTCCATTATATAAAAAGTAAACACAGGCTGGAGATATTAGCTAATTTACTCAAGGACTCACATCCATTAAATGTAAAACTAAATTTAAGCTGGAGCCTTCTTTATTAATTATCAACTAAATGTAACTCCTTTAAATAAAATATTATTTTTTCCTGTCAAATTGGCAAGTATAAGGACATGGTAATATGCAGTGTTTGCAAAGTTGTGTGGAGATCACCACTTTCATGTATTCTGGTGGAAATACAAACCAGTGAAACCATTATAGAGGGCCATTTGACAAGGTATCTCTCTCTATGAGATTCTTATACCCTCCTGCCTCCTTGAAGTCAGACTTGACCACATGACTTGACTTGGCCAATTAATTTCAAGAGTCATCATGTGCTTTACTACTCTCTCCTTACTGCCTTGATAACCGGCAGTGTCCAAGAGAATGACTCTCTGACTTCTTAGTTCCAGAGTACACAATATGAAGCAGAACCCAAGCAACCTGGATGACTCATATCACAAACCACTGTCTTAAGTCTCCGAGATTTTGAGTTGTTGTCATCCCAAAACAACCTAACATAGCAGAAACTTTTCCACAGAGAATTTACCCTAAAGGAATAGTTAGGTATTTCACAAAATGTATCTAAATGTATCTTCATGACAGTAAACTTAGAGATAAACTATGTAACTATTTATCAGATAGATAAATAAATCAAGGTACTTTTAAGTACATCTGAAACATGGAATATCTGCTATAACACTAAAAGAAATTTGAGATGATAATAAATGAAAAAGAAGATCAGCCTTAAGTATTACATAGTCATAATTTTCTTTTTTTTATTCAGAAACTGTATATACCATGGTGTTTACAGAATTATTTCTACATGGGTTTCATTTAGTTTTAAATCTTTTTTTCTTATTTGCATTTTCTAATTTCTCAATGAACTCTTTTAAAAAGTAACAAGAAGAATAGCACTAATAACAAGAGAAAAACATTTTATACATTTTTATCTCAAGTCCTATTCTCATTGAGTTATCTTACGCTATGTCTTTAGTGGGAAAACTATATATTTTCATAATGAATAAAAGAGACTCCAGGAAGGCTTGTCTTTGGACACTGGAACTCTATTTTTCTTTTAGAGCCAGTGATTGGACATGGCTTGGAAGGAGTCCAATCATCATAATAGCAGTTTACCAGAGTACCCCTGCAAAGCTGGAATGTGATGCTCTGGCAAGTTAAACAAATATTTTGCCCTTCTGTTTTTGCTTATTGACTGAAATAAGAAATGTAATGTACTCAGAGTAGAGGTGAACTGTTAAAACACTGTGCCTTTCAGTATTCCTCAAACTGAGACAATTATGAAAATGAAGGAAAAACTGTGAAATTCTCCTAGTTTAGAGGAGACTCCGCCCAGAAGATATGACAACTAAATAAAATGTGGTATTGTGGATTGGCTCTTGGAACATAAAAAGGACATCATGGAAAAATTGTGAAATCCAAATAAAGTCTGAAGTTTAGTCAATAGTAATGTACCAATGTCAGTTTCTTAGTTTTGTCAAATGTACAAAGGTAAAGTAAAATGGTAACAATGGTCTCTGAAGAATGTCCATGCCCTAAACTCTGAGACCGGTGAGTATATTAAATTATCTGGCAAAGGAGAATCAAGGTAGCTGATGGAATTAAGGTTGTTAATCAGTTGATCTTATGATAGAGAGATAATCATGAGTTTGTCCAGGTAGACACAAGATAGTAGTAAGAGTCCTTAAATGAGGAAGAGGGAGAAATAAAAATCAGTGTCAAGAGTGACGCAACAGAAGAAAACCTTGACTGGCTATTGCTGGCTTTGAAGATGGAAGCGGGCCACACACCAAGCAATGCAGAAAGCCTCTAAAAGCTGGAAAAAGCATGGATATAGGCTTTCCTCTTGAGCCTCCAGAAGGAACGGAGCCTTGGCAGCACCTTAATTTTACCCAATAAGTGCTATTTCAGACTCCTGACTTCCAGAATTGTACAGTGATAAATTCACGTAATTTTAAACCACCAAGTTTGTTATACAAGCTGTAGAAAACTCCTAATTTCTTATAAAAGTCATAGAAAACTCATATAAGAGGTACACAGGAACTCTCTGTACTATGGTTGCAACTATTCTTTAATTCCAAAATCATTACAAAATCAAAAGTTATTAAAATAAAACTTTAAGAAAAGTCAGGGTGAATTTATGGAGTTCAGTCATTCAAGGGACTGCTCAACCTAATGGAACACTGAACTCTTAAATATATTTGGATTTCCTGGTCGTGGGCCCCAGTTTCTTGGTGCTGCCTCCTCTTCAGTCTTTGCCAGGTCTGCCACCTTAGTCAGATGCCGAGTCTAGGTGACTAGGATTTGACATCATTCCCACCTCTCATGGATCTCTGACCCGTATGTCTTCCCTAGTTGCGGTTTTGCCACTACTGTTTGGTTGCTGACAAAGTTGTCACCACCTGCTACAAAGGTGGGTAAAACAACCATTTTTATGTAACATATTTTAGAAAAGAACTGAGCTGTATTACCATAGCAACAAGCTAGACATGGAAAATGCAGTCAACTCTTTTGTTTGGGCTACAGAGTACCGAGAAATGATGCCAATCATCAAACCAGTTTGAATAGTCCTTCTCCCTAGATCCCAGTCACTATTCTTTTTTTCTGAAATGGAATCTTGCTCTGTCACCCAGACTGGAGTGCAATGGCATGATCTTGGCTAACTGCAACCTCTGCCTCCCGGGTTCAAGCAATTCTCTGCCTTGGCCTCCCGAATAGCTGGGATTACAGGCACCCGCCACCATGCCAGGCTAATTTTTGTATTTCTAGTAGAGACAGGGTTTCACCATCTTGGCCAAGCTGGTCTTGAACTCCTGACCTCATGATCCACCTCCCTCAGCCTCCCAAAGTGCTGGGATTACAGGTGTGAGCCATCGCACCCAGCCCCAGTCATTGCTCTGATTGTGTACTATGCTGTCAGTGTGAGACTTTTCTCAGGTGAAAGACAGTGTTACCCTTAGAGACACAAAGAGTAATTATACTGTAGGAGTCAAAGAATGACCTTTTAGGAAAGGGACATCCTCAACCAAAGACTTTCTTTAGTTTTTGTTGTTGTTTATATGATTTTAGTTTTTTTTTTGTACTTATTTTCTCAAATACGGTTATTTTATATGCCTTTAAAAATTGTCTGTCAATGGGTTCTGGAAAGTCTTCTCTGTCTTGAGTCATTGTTCCTGCTTCCATGTGTAGGCAGCTGAAAAGCCATCATTAGTGAGTCATCATTCAAGAACTGTGTTTGGGTCCCAGCTTTACTGGGGTGTGTAGCAGACCTTGCCATGTAAGGTTAATAAACCATGCAGAGCACTCTACCTCTATTTTGTTGTGAAATATCAATGTCACATAACAGGTGCTTAGTTATGGTTAACTCTCTTTTTCTTCTCCTTTTCCTTATCTTGGATTTTATGGTCTTACATGTACCTGTAAAAATGCAGGAGAGATAACCTGGAAAGGTAACTAAGATCATGAGTTTTTCTGAATTCTAAACATTCATAAAGATACTTTACAACAAACCCCCATGACACTTGTTTACCTATATAACAAACTTGCACATGTACACCTGAACCTAAAATAGAAGTTAAAAACAAAGACACTTCAGTTCAACTCTTCATCATGCAGACATGGAAAATGAACCCTGGGAGCTCTTCCCCAAATCAGAACTTTAATTACTGGAAGACCCAGGACCAAAAGCTAGGTCTTCCAAAATTTTATTTTCTATCCCATGGCAGAGAAGGTCCTAACAAACACTCTCAGTGTAGGACATGTGGGGGTAATTCGTTGACAAATTCCTAGGAGTTTACAGAAAAGACTTTACTCATCTTAGTAAATAATTTCCATGCATCTAATTGTCTGGTTCACTCACAACTTTTTATGTACCCTGGGGAGAGAAAACATGCTAATCTTAATTATTTTAGCAATGGCAATGCCTACTATAATGCCTGTCTTATGTGAAAGGCAAGTATTTGACATTTTTCTGATAATTTCGATGCTTCTGTAGTGAAAAACCTCTCTGCAAAAAGAATGCAACTAATTGCTATAACTTCATATCTGTTAGTTATTTACAGATAGCTAACAGTCATTCAGTCAATCATTAATCACACATTTATGACTCTAATATGGAAATTAGGTAATGTGTGAAATTTTATAAGGTGTGGATAAGTATGTGTCTAGTCAGGAAAATACCCTGAGTACATTTAATAAAATAAATCTAGAAGCAAGGCATTGTGGGTTGTTTTGTAGTTTTCCATCATAATTTGTCTTGTTTTCCATGATATCATAAGATGTTGTGTCAATTAAAACAACAATACTTTTTTGAAATAACCTTATGAAAGAACAAAATAATTCCTATCTGGCATGGTCTGGAATTTGTAGCTCCTTCAGAATCCTCTAACTTTACCTTTTCTGGGTCAGCACAAGTGGAAAAACAAAACCCACAAAGAACATTCATTTTATCCTCTTATTAATGGATAAATATTAGAATATACAAAACAAAGTGTCCACTGAAAATACACATTTTTTTCTGTATATATTTTTTAAAATGATAGGCTGCATATGACAATGAGTTGATCTTTCCTTTTTAGAAAATCAACAGCATTCTTTAATAAGGTTTTATTTGTATTGTAAAAAAGGAAAATCAAGGTATGGAGATGTAATTTGTTTTTTACTCTAAAATATTTCTTAAGGTGTGGGGGATGAGGAAGAAGAATAAATAGATTAACACAGCCCCACTTAAATTAGTTTAAATCTTAAAATAATATGTCCTTTGGCAATCACTTAATCTTACTATTGGTTCAAAGCAATAAATCTTCCAAGGCATTGAAAAAAAAAAAGGGAACACCATTGTACTAATGAGATTACCCTGAAAATAAAGCGGTGGATTAGTAAAATCTAATTTGGAAGTGATGAAGTACATGTGATGTCCAAGTAATTATTCCTTCACAGTCCCCATCCACGGGGAGCTTGGATTTATTGGACACTGCAGTATGTTAATGATGCCACTGCCTGACATTTGAGTGAATGTGCTGACCGTCTGCTGTGTCCCCTCTCCTATTGTCAATACTCACTACTGGGTCCAGCAGTTGCATTCATAATGCTACCTCAGACACAGCCAGAGCTGAATGTGTGCATGCATGTGTGTGTGTCCTGTTTCTTAGGCCAGTGTTATTACCATTTTGAAATCTGGGCAGAGACAAAAGACCTATCCAGAATACTGCTTTGTAGAATCCAAAATCCAGATTAATTTTTCTGAGTTTTATTTAAGCACTGAAACCAAGCACACAATTTGAGTCTTCTTTGTATTCCCTTGTCTTTCAAAAGCATATGCCTAAACCTACAATTGGCCCAAAGCAGGCTATCAGGTAACATTAGGTCCTGTGGTAGTGAAAATACTTCTAATAAAATGTTTTACTTCTCTGTACCTTGATAATGAAAGTCTCTATGATTAGGTGCCTAATGAAGTACTTTTTGTGATAGAGAATATAGAGAATTTTGTGCTTTAATACATAACTAATCTGACTTCAAATTAAATGTACAAAAATTACTGAGGGAATTTGAATGATCACACTCAAAGTAAAAAAAATACAAAATACAAAAAGCCTTTTTATATTTAATCCATCGAGAACTTATCAGACTGCTCATTTAAGAGGCATTCCAAAAGGCTAACATTAGGTATGGTCAGGGAGGGCTTTTTGGAGAAGGAGAGACATTTGCGGATGGATTATAAAAGGTAAAGTGGAGTAGGAAGGGAGGCAGTCTCAGGAGAATGACTTCAGCAACAGCTTAAAGGTGCACTTTATTTGGCATCTTTAGAGTTAGTTATTTTATTTCAAAAACTAAAATTTAACTAGAACTATCTGTAAGTAAAAATAAGCTATTATAAATATATTGGAATATCTCATGAGAGTCCCTTTCTGTCTGTCTATTCATTCTTCTCTTTCTCTAAAGATTGACTGCTGCCTCTTTTTTGCACATAGTAAAAAACTTATCTAAGATAAATCCTCAGCATTATTTCTTAGGCTTTAAACTCTATGTCCAAATGTCCTAGGGAAGGGGCTCATTGGCCCAGCTTGGGTTAGATTCCTTTCCTTAGGTCCATTTGTAATGCCAAAGGTCAGAAAAAAATTAAAACATAGCTGGTGGCCAGGAACGGTGGCTCATGCCTATAATCCCAGCACTTTGGGAGGCCGAGATGGGCAGATCACTTAAGATCAAGAGTTCGAGGCCATGTTGGCCCACACAGTGAAACCCCGTCTCTAGTAAAAATACAAAAATTAGCCGTGCATGGTGGCAGACAGCTGTAATCCCAGCTACGCAGGAGGCTGAGGCAGGAGAATTGCTTGAACTCAGAAGACAGAGGTTGCCCTACTGCACTTCAGCCTAGGCAACGGAGCAGGATTCTGTCTTTCTGTTTTTTATGAATTAAGCATCTTTAATTTTTGCCAGTTTGATGAGTGAAAATGATATTTTACCATTTTTATTTTCTAGTGAGACTGAACATCTTTTCATACATTTCAGACTATTTGTATTTCCTCTTCAGTACATTACAGGTTCATTTCTCTGCCAATTTTTTCTGAGTTATTTATCTTTTTTTATACTTTAAGTTCTAGGGTTAATGTGAACAATGTGCAGGTTTGTTACATACATGAATATATACAGAAAAAAAAAAAAGGGAAAAAAAAGGAAACAAGAAACAAGAAAAAATCCCAGCTGCGTCCACTGCAAACGTAAGTTTGGGTGGAGCAGTGATTCCTAGAAATGGAGTATTGAGCAGAAAATACCATATATGTCTACCAAACACAATGTTTCTTTAATTGCTTTATTTCTAACAATTTTAAGGCCACAGAAACTCTATAAAAACCCACTGCTTTCTTCAGAAAGGAATTGTTCTAGGTTACACCTCCCACTCTCTGACTCCGAAGCAAACCCTTACTGTCCGTTCTTACTAGATCTCTATAGAACCTGCAATGCTGTGTTTCATGTCCTCATTCTGAGTCCATCCTCTTTGGAGTGCTGACTGATTTGGAAGTTCCCACATAGCATCTTATTCTACTTCTGAAGCACAGTCCCTCTGGTTACTCCAGCTTCATGCTTTACTCCAGCCCCAGATACAGCACCTTGGTTCCATCTATCTTGAGAGACATTCAGTCAAAAACATATCCAAGATTGCCAGAGGGCTGGAAATATATTCAGTGCTAAAGAATAACACAAGAATTAAATGCTAGAAAAAGTGAAAAATTGGTAACCAGGGCAGTCAAGAAAATGAAGTGAAAAGAACAGCATGGAATAGTCGAGTTAGAGGTTCAAGAAATTAGATGTCCATAATGCTATAAATGCAGTAGCGAATCCTTTTCCCACTGAGCAGGATCTGTGCTGCAGGGAGTGGGACACTTAAAAGGCATTCATACTCTGGCTTGGACACAGCTCATTTTCTTTCCACAGCAGTAAAAAATATGATTATCAAATGGATATTATGGACTGAGAAGGCAAGAAAGGAATTCCCTTCCTCTAGGGGCGGAGAACAAGTGCTATATCCTGAAAAAAATGAAAAAGGACATTACAGAAAGATGGTTGGTGGTGGGATGGTTGAGTGGTTGTGATGATCAATATGGTAAAACGTTTGAGGACTTTATTAGAAATACCTATTGTAGAGAAGCCATCAACAATTGCTGATTTAGACACTGCTCTAATTGCATTATATTCTTTATATCACTTAGTCAGCAAGTGAAATCTGCAAGATAGATATAATTCCTATTTTATAGAGAAGCAAAATGGAGGCTATATGAGATTAAAGAATGGATAGTGGTTAGATATGCCAGAACTAGAATTTTATACTGGTTATATCTGATTTTTAATTCTGTATACTTTCAACAACATAATACTGAAGCCTAATTAAATTCTTATTATATCTGGGACATAGTGTGGAATGTGTATCCTAATTAATCCATAGCAATCCAGTGTGTGTGCACGTGTGCGTGTGTGTATGCGTGTATATTTATCTATCTCACCATTTAGGGAGAATCCTTGAAACACTTGCGTTTAAATAATAGAAGTGCATCTTTACTGACTTTGCTGTCTTTCCAAACAAGTGCCTCAGGGTGGGTTATGCGTCGGTGGGGGATGGGTGGGAGGCAGAGGGAGGGACTGAAAAAATAAGGCCTTGGTATTCATGAAGCAAGAGGAAAAAATAACAAATCCTTTGTTCCAGGCCACTTCCTTTCTCCCACTTCTTGGGTCTGCAAAGTGTAAATTCAGGCAATGGATTTTAGGCTTTTCTTTTTTCTTTATAGGTTCCTTAAAAGGCACAAATAGTGGGTGCAAACTACCTCACTGCATTGCCATCCTGGACCATGGAACCCCCTGCCGACCTCAGAGCCTGACTGATTTGCACATCCCAGCCAACTTTTGAGCCCTGGGCTGGTCATAGAAACCCGTGCCGAGTGATGACTGGCAGTCAGCCTCCTTTGGCAACTCCACATGAGCGAGAAAAAAAAAAAATTCCCACTCCTCAGATGGAGATGAGAACTCCCCCTACACACACAAACACACAAACATGTACTCCACTATGAGATCAATCTTTATTTTTAACAAGTTGTACTGATCCTGAGGCTGTGGTGAGGCACTCTTCATGCATTACCTCAGTTAAATCTCAGAATAAGACAGGAAGGAGAAATTCTGACCTCCATTTCACTGACAAGGAATTTAAAGTTCAACAATAGTGTCTTGTTTTTCTAAGACCGCCAGAGCGAGCACAAAAGAACCAGCAAGTAGGCAAAGGTCAGGCGCAAAACTGCAAGTTTATTTTAGTAACCTAAGGTGTGGAGAAGAAGTCTGTCGGCCTCTGGCAAAGAAGGCCGGCAGAGTTCCCCTCCCCCAAGCTCTCCGACGGAGTTCCGACATCCCGACAGGACTGGGAAGCTGGGAAGTCGGCGTGGCTCAATGGCGGAGAGCGGCTTCTCTAGGAGTGGGAGGGCAATAGGTGGGGCATGGGCGTGTCAGGGGCATTCTGCAGGTGCGACCAGGTAAATCTTGGTCTCTTCAGATTGACGTCACCTGGCGCATGCCCAGTTGGTCTGCACCCTCCCGGGGCGCCGGCTGCATTTTCGTGCGCGCGGGAAGAGTTGGTGGTGAAGAAGAACCCGGAAGTGCACCATCTTGCCTCCGTTCATCCAAACAAATAGTAAGTAATTTACTAATAATCACAGAGATACTATAGTGATGTGGTTATGTCCTAAATGACCTGGAATGCAAACACAGGTGCCTCTTACTAGCTGTCTTACATTGGATGAGTTGCTTAACCTTGCTAAGCCTCAGGCTACTAACCAGTGAAGTGAAAAATACTCATAACAAAGCAATACTATGCTTCTATGAGGTTGTTCTAAGAATGAGATAAAACTCTACACACACACACACACACACACAAACACACACACAGAGTGCTTATCACCTTATTAAAGTTTCAAATATACTAGATATTAATTTGAGGCAGAGTCAAGAGTTGAATCCAAAGCAGTATTATATTCCTCCCACCCTACTGACTCCCTCTAAATGTTAACTACTCCAGGAAGATTTTAAAGCACTGGCATAGTTCTGCAGAAAGAGTTAGTGGCTGTTCTGCTCTTATAGGCCAGTGTTAGGTTTCATCATCCTCAGGGGCCACTGTTTCTATCTTGCCGGGCTACAGACACCCTGAATTCCCAGCATATCTCTTGCAGTCAGAATGGACAACATTAAAGAAGTCATTCAGCTGCTCCTGCTACACATCTTACTTATCTTCCCACCCTTATCTCATTTAATCCTTACCATACACCTGTGCCCACTTCATAATTGAAGCCTCCAAGAGGTTAAAAACACCTACGAGATGGCATGCTGAGAATAAGCTCTTCCTCTTTCTGTTACGTCACACAGCACACTGCAACATTTTCAATGAAGATCCTCCTTACAAAAATCTGGAAGAATATATAGTTGTGAATCCATGATCCACTTGCAAAATATTCCAACTAATTTTACTGATGATTGTGTAGTTAGAGTATGGGGAATAAATAAGTCATCCTTTAAAAATCTTATGGTGTTAGATATTCCTGTAACACTTCCAAGCCAGTAATTCCAGTGTTTAGCATTGAAGCCTGAAGAGTGTACCTTAATTAAATCAGATTCCTTGTAAATATTTCTTCCTAATACACTGAGATGTTTGGCCAAACCAATTTTCCAAATGGACATGTTCCCAAAATCATTAGTTAGAATCTCTAAAAGCATTTGACTCCCTAAATGTCTCTCAGAGCCTCTGCTTTCTAAAGTAATGGGAATTTTGGGCCAGGTGTGGTGGCTCATGCCTGTAGTCACAGCACTTTGGGATGCCAAGGCGGGTGGATTGCTTGAAGTCAGGAGTTCGAGACCAGCTTCACCAACATGGTTAAACCCTGACTCTACTAGAAATACAAAAATTAGCTGGGCATGGTGGCATACGCCTGTAATCCCAGCTACTCAGGAGGCTGAGGCAAGGAGAATCGATTAAACCTGGAAGGCAGAGGTTGAAACAAGCTGAGATCATGCCACTGCACACCTTCAGAGGTGAGTAAGAAATGATTAATGTTTTTGTAAGTTACTTTCAAATATATAGTATATATATATTTGAATATATAGGAGATCCACATGCAAACAAATAATTAGAATAGAGTGACTCATGCTGTATAGAAGTTGGTGCAATATGCTGTGTGTAAAGAGGTAAGTGAGCAATCCTGAGGGGTGGGGAGAGACAACTAAGGAGAAGTTAGTTTTCAGAGCTGGCTCAGGAAAGCTCTGTGAGAGTTCACCAGAAAAATTAGGAAAAAAAAGGGCAGACGAAAGAGTGTAAATAAATAATCTAAGGCATGATGAGCATGACATATTTTAAGAAACTGAAGTATTGAAGGTCTTGCTTGGGGTCAGGGACATGGCAGGAATTGAGTGGAGAAGGGAAGACGAAAGCGCATCCTACCTGAAGACCAGCAGGACCATTTAGAGTCTGGACTTTCCTATAAATAGCAGGGCCTTTAAAACCAAAGTTCTTAATCTGGATATCAGGGATTATATAAACCCTCCAAAATTGCACAAAATAATATGTAGGGGTGTTCGGAGTGCTGAGCAGAGGGGGAAGAGGGCTCACAGCTTTTCTCAAGTTCTCAAAATCACCATTATTTAAGAAAAATGCTCGCATATTCCACCTTATAGATTCTTGGCAAGAATGGATTCAGAAAGAATTGGAGTTGAGTACATTGCTTGAATCTCTTTAATCATGCTAGAGTGTTCCAGGTTTATGACGGAAAGCAGAAGGGATGTAGTAGTAGTCCTCTGCCAATCTCATCCCTGACTGGCTTGGGGGCAAGAGGGTGGGGGAAGAAAGAGCATACTTTAGGGCCTTCAGAAATATTATAATTCAGCAGCCTCTGTTTGAGCCCTGTCATATTTCCTCCACCTCTTCTGTAAGTTGCCTCTTCACAGCTTGAGCAACACACAGGCTCATTCCAGCTCCACTCAGCCTGTTGTAACTTCAGGTCTGGAAGCAATAAATGAAGACCAAAATCAACAACACATTTCTTAATAATATCTTTAAATATTAACTCTGCTGTCTTTCAGTTAATTATCAAAACATATCTGCACCCACTTTGTGCTGGAGAACATAACCTATAATTCTTTGTTTACCAGTTATAATCAAGCCTGTTTATAGGAATTAATATTTCCAGGTTAGCTTTTTCATATTCCCTTCATTTTTTCTCTCTGCATCATTAACATTCTGTTCTTAAATGAACAAAAAATATATCAGAGAGATGAATACCTGTACTACATTGTTTTGACCCATCTTACTAAAATTACTTTTACTAAATTATAATTGATATGAAAGAGATTAAACTTCATTCAGGAATATTAAAAATCAGTTTTAATATTGATTATAGGACCATGACTGAAGAGGATGATCACTATAATCTCACAGAGAACTCTGTTACAGAGACCCCATCAATGTGCTGTTCCAGGAGAAACTTATATCAGATCTCATTATTGTGTAAAATTTACTCCCAAGAAACTAGAAAATTTATACCATATGTCTATAGTAAATTTTGAAATTTGCTTTAAGTTTTTGCTTTGACTGCTAGAAAATTTAGAGTCACATAGATGACTTATCTCTAGCAATGATATAGGATTACATGGTATAAATTTTGGGAACAATGCTTTTTTAATTCCTTACTTTAGTTTTATTGTTACCTCTATTATTATTATTATTTGCCTCATATCTGTGCTACCTAGTAGCATTACATGCATTTGTGTAAACTGATATTTTGGATCAGGTTAAGTATTATCAATGTATACAAGAAATACATAATTTTTAGAAGCATATATTGCTTAAAATTTATGAACTGAATATGAACTAAATAAAACCCTAGGTGTCAGACCTGTGTATTGTGTTTCATCTTTAAATTTGAAATATCTTTCCTCTGTACTCACTCCACAGAGGTGTCTGTCACAGTTCAGTGAAGCACCCAGAGGTCACTACAAGTGACCTGTGAATTTACATCCCCATAAATAATCATTCACAAGCAGGCTATGGCCCCAGTGCTCAACGCAAACACAGAGGAACCTTGCATGGGTTAAATTAACCAGCCAGGAGAACATGTGAGCTGAACATATGGTGAAGTGTTTTGAGATTTAGAAAAGCAAGTTTCTGGTACAAACAGAGTCTGGCCTCTGAGACCCCACTGTCAGCATGAAAAAAGATCTCCTTATTTACCAGAGTGAAAAGAAAGAGGCACTTTCAATGACTTCACCTTCTTAGCTCTACACAATGAAACAGGAGGAGAAATTGCACACTAATGGAGAGGAAAACAAGGGTAAGTTCCTCAGGGAAGTCATACAAGGCTGCAGAAGGTGAGTAAAAAGCAGTTTACAGCTCTGATTGGAAGTGAACAGAGAAGAAATCGGAAGTGAAATCCCACAAATTAAAATTAAAATTGCAATTCCCTTGAGCATTCTGATCCTCCTATCCCCAGACCATCCCCCACACTGCTCTAATTGTACCTCTTCAAACCTAATGAGTTGGGTATGGAAGTACTGAGGTCTGTAAATGAAACCGTTTATCATTGTAACACTCTTATTAGATATTTGATTGAGTACTTGTTTTTAAGGCTTAGAAATACAACAGAGAAATCAGTCATTGGCGGCATCTTCACCTGTGTTTAGAAAAAAATGAAAAAAAAGGTATGCTTAGCCTAAGAAACAGTGAGTTGTTAAAGATATTATTTGGCTAACTCCTTAGTTTACTCTTAGGAAGATTTGAAGCTGGAATTTTAATTCCTATTCCACTCATTGGGATTGGCATTTTAGAACAGTTGCTGGTTGGCTTCAACATGTGAGAAATAAGAGGAGTCTCCTCTTGCAGCTGAGCAGTTAGGCAAGTATCTTATTTTCTCTATGTATCTCTGTAATTATATGTAAAAGGAAGATTATAACATTATCTATGTCACAGAATTATTACAATTAAATGTTATAATATGAAAAGAGTGCTTAGGGCAGTGTCTAGCACATGGTAAATGCTTCACAAGTAGTAGCTGTTATTATTCTTGAACTTGTGCCCAACCTTCTGGAGTTAGAATAGCAAATCAACATTTGGTTGATAGCATAACATTATTCCCCATCATTCTTAAATACATGATTAAAGAACCACATAATTTAAAAAATACAATGCCTGTAATCTTGGCAAAGATTTAAACATTTGTTAGTTCTCAATATTAGTGAAAGTGAAGATACTTTCAATAACTATAGGTAAAAATGCCTTTTGAGGCATTTTTTGAAGTGCAATTTGGCAATATCTGTCAAACTATTAAATGCTCATACACCTGAATGCAGGAATTCCACCGCTAGGAGTATTAATCACAGCAACGTTTATAGTTGCAAGAAAAAGGGGAAATGACTTAAATGTTTATAAATGTGCTAAGAATTAAATAAATTGTGGTCCATCCATACAATGGGATTTTAGCTAGTTGTTAAAAAGCAGGGTAGATCTTTATAATGTATTCATTATGAAAAAATAACCAAGATAAAGAATTGTGTCAACAGAACGTTATAAAACAAAATGTATAAATGCATGAATTATATTAAAAATTCCTATAATGTATGCATATGTAAATTACTCAAATCATCGTGTTAACAGGTTAAAAAATAAAAACTATATGATAGTCTTAATAGATTCAGAAAAAACATTTAACAAAACTCAGTACCCGTTGATAACTAAAAAATAACCTCTCCGAAAGCTAGGAATAGTACGGGAGTGGTGACTCACTCTTGTAATCCCAACATTTTGGGAGGCTGAGGTGGGCAGATCACTTGAGGCCAGGAGTTCAAGACCATCCTGGCCAACACAGCGAAACCCTGTTTTTACTAAAAAAAAAAAAAAAAAAAAAAAAAAAGGCAGGGTGTGGTGGTACACACCTGTAATCCCAGCTACATGAAAGGCTGAAGCAGGAGAATCACTTGAGCCTGAAAGGCAGAGGTTGTAGTGAGCCGAGATTGCCAAGATTGATTTATTATCAATCAGATAATAAATATCTATGAAAAACTCATGGCTAGTATCATAATTAATGGTAAAGACTAAGTGTTTTCTCCCTGAGGTTAGACACAATACGGGCAGGGCGCGGTGGCTCAAGCCTGTAATCCCAGCACTTTGGGAGGCCAAGGTGGGCGGATCACGAGGTCAGGAGATGGAGACTCTCTTGGCTAACACGGGGAAACCCCGTCTCTACTAAAAATACAAAAAATTATCCGGGCATGGTGGTGGGCGGCTGTAGTCCCAGCTACTCCGGAGGCTGAGGCAGGAGAATGGCGTGAACCCTGGAGGCGGAGTTTGCAGTGAGCCAAGATTGCACCACTGCACTCCAGCCTGGGCGAAAGAGCGAGACTCCATCTGAAAAAAAAAAAAAAAAAGATTAGAAATAATACAAGGATGTCATCTCTCTACACTTTTATTAAACACCATATTGGAAGCCTTAGACAGGACAAGAGGAAGACACAAGATTGTATTATATCCAGTTAATATTGATGTTTATACAGAAAACTCTATTTGACTTATAAGAATAAGTCACTAGAATTAATAAGTACATTAACGTTACTGAATATAAAGTATGCATAATAAATGGATTGTACTTCTATAAGCAAGAAGTAGAAATTGACCTTTAAAAACAATAGCATTTACAACAGCATCAAAATTATTAATATTCAGGAATAAAGTTAACAAAATATGTGCAAAGGTTGTGCACTGAAAATTATAAAATATTATTGAGAGACATTGAAGAAAACCTAAATAAATAGAGAGACTGGAAGAGTCAACATCAAAATGCTAGTTTTCTACAAGCTAATCCACAATTCACAGTAAAATCTCAGTAAGTTTTTTTTGGCATGGTAGAATTGATGAGCTAAATGTAAAGTTTATTTTTAAAATGTGAAAGACCTAGAATAGCAAAATGGGTTAGAAAAAAATTAAAGTTTAAGGACTTTTACTACTAAATTTCCACACTTACTATACAACTCCAATAATTAAAACAGTGTGGTACAAATGTAAAAATATACCTAAGTGGAAGAGAATAAAGATCCCAGAAATAGGTTCCTTCTTATCAATTGATGTTCAATGAAGTCACCAAAGCAACCCAAAATATAATCTTTTGAACAAATTATGCTGGACTAGTTAGATAACCATACACAAAAAATTAACCTCCACCCTTGCCACATACTACACACAAATTTAATTTGAAATGAATAAAAAAACTAAAGGTAATAGTCACATATATAAAACTTCCAGAAAAAAAAAAAGAAAGAAAATTAATGTGACCCTGGGTTGAGGAAAGTTAGCTAGGACACAAAAAACAATACATGATAAAGAAAACATTATAGATCTCATTAAAATTAAAGATAAATTTTGCTCTTCAAAAGACATCATAGTGATAAGCAAAAGGCAAGTTACAGTCTGAGAGTAATATTTGCCAAACATGTATCTGATGAAGAGCTTTGTTTCCGAACTAAACCCTGCATGTTCTCACTTAGAAGTGGAAACTGGACAATGAGAACACTTGGATACAGGGAGGGAAACAACACATACTGGAGTTTGTATGGGGATGGCAGGGGCTGGGGAGAGCATCAGGAAAAATAGTGAATGCATGCCGTTCTTAATACTTAGGTGATGGGTTGATAGGTGCAGCAAACCACCATGGCACATGTTTACCCATGTAACAAACCTGCACATCCTGCATATGTATCCCAGAACTTAAAAGAAAATAAAAAAGAAAATAAAAGAATTTGTTTCCACAATATAGAAAGAACACTTATTGGGGGTGGTTCCAAGATGGCCAAATAGGAACAGCTCCGGTCTATAGCTCCCTGCGTGAGCAACGCAGAAGATGGGTGATTTCTGCATTTCCAACTGAGCAAACAGCACACCAGGAGATTATATCCCACGCCTGGCTCAGAGGGTCCCACACCCACGGAGTCTGGCTCGTTTGCCAGCACAGCAGTCTGAGATCTAATTGCAAGGTGGCAGCAAGGCTGGGGGAGGGGCGCCTGCCATGCTGAGGATTGAGTAGCTAAACAGAGCTGCCAGGAAGCTCGAACTGTGTGGAGCCCACCACAGCTCAAGGAGGCCTGCCTGCCTCTGTAGACTCCACCTCTGGGGGCAGGGCATAGCTGAACAAAAGGCAGCAGAAACCTCTGCAGACTTAAATGTCCCTGTCTGACAGCTTTGAAGAGAGTAGTGGTTCTCCCAGCACAGAGTTTGAGATCTGAGAATGGACAGACTGCCTCCTCAAGTAGGTCCCTGACACCCAAGTTGCCTAACTGGGAGGCACCGCCCAGTAGGGGCAGAATGATGCCTCACACGGCCGGGTACCCCTTTGAGATGAAACTTCCAGAGGAACAATCAGGCAGCAGTATTTACTGTTCAGCAATATTCACTTTTCTGCAGCCTCCACTGCTGATACAGAGGCAAACAGGTTCTGGGGTGGACCTCCAGCAAACTCCAACACACCTGCAGCTGAGGGTCCTGACTGGTAGAAGGAAAATTAACAAACGGAAAGTACACTCACACCCAAACCCCATCTGTACATCACTATCATCAAAGACCAAAGGTAGATAAAACCACAAAGATGGGGAAAAAACGGAGCAGAAAAGCTGAAAATTGTAAAAATCAGAGTGCCTCTACCCCTCCAAAGTAATGCAGCTCCTTGCCAGCAATGGAACAAAGCTGGATGGAGAATGACTTTGACGAGTTGAGAGAAGAAGGCTTCAGGCGACCAAACTTCTCCGAGCTAAAGAAGGAAGTTTGAACCCATCGCAAAGAAGCTAAAAACCTTGAAAAAAGATTAGACGAATGGCTAACTAGAATAACCAGTGTAGAGAAATCCTTAAATGACCCGATGGAGCTGAAAACCATGGCACGAGAACTACATGACAAATGCACAAGCTTAAGTAGCCGATCCGATCAACTAGAAGAAAGGGTATCAGTGATTGAAGATCAAATGAATGAAATGAAGTGAGAAGAGAAGTTTAGAGAAAAAAGTAAAAAGAAACGAACAAAGCCTCAAGAAATATGGGACTATTTGAAAAGACCAAATCTATGTCTGACTGGTGCACCTGAAAATGACAGGGAGAATGAAACCAAATTAGAAAACACTCTGCAGGTTATTATCCAGGAGAACTTCCCCAACCTAGCAAGGCAGACCAACATTCAACTTCAGGAAATACAGAGAATGCCGCAAAGGTACTCCTCTAGAAGAGCAACTCCAAGACTCATAGTTGTCAAATTCACCAAAGTTGAAATGAAGGAAAAAATGTTAAGGGCAGCCAGAGAGAAAGGTTGGGTTACCCACAAAGGGACGCCCATCAGACTAACAGCAAATCTCTCAGCAGAAACTCTACAAACTCTACAAGCAAGAAGAGAGTGGTGGCCAGTCTTCAACATTTCACAAACCATTGCTCAGTGAAATAAAAGAGGACACAAACAAATGGAAGAACATTCCATGCTCATGGATACAAAGAATCAATATCGTGAAAATGGCCATACTCCCCAAGGTAATTTATAGATTCAATGCCATTCCCATCAGGCTACCAATGGCTTTCTTCACAGAACTGGAAAAAAAACTGCTTTAAAGTTCATATGGAACCAAAAAAAGAGCCCACATTGCCAAGACAATCCTAAGTCAAAAGAACAAAGCTGGAGACATCACGCTACCTGACTTCAAACTATACTACAAGCCTACAGTAACCAAAACAGCATGGTATTGGTACCAAAACAGAGAGGTAGACCGATGGAACAGAACAGAGTCCTCAGAAATAATACCACCCATCTACAGCCATCTGATCTTTGACAAACCTGAGAAAAACAAGACATGGGGAAAAGATTCCCTATTTAATAAATGGTGCTGGGAAAATTGGCTAGCCATAAGTAGAAAGCTGAAACTGGATCCTTTCCTTACTCCTTATGTGAAAATTAATTCTAGATGGATTAGAGACTTAAGTGTTAGACCTAATACCATAAAAACCCTAGAAGAAAACCTAGGTAATACCATTCAGGACATAGGCATGGGCAAGGACTTCATGTCTAAAACACCAAAAGCAATGGCAACAAAAGCCAAAATTGACCAATGGGATCTAATTAAACTAAAGAGCTTCTGCACAGCAAAAGAAACTACCATCAGAGTGAACTAACAACCTACAGAATGGGAGAAAATTTTTGCAATCTACTCATCTAACAAAGGGCTAATATTCAGAACCTACAAAGAACTCAAACAAATTTGAGAGAAAAATCAAACAACCCCAACAAAAAAGTGGGCAAAGGATGTGAACAGACATTTCTTAAAAGAAGACATGCATACAGCCAACAGATCCATGACAGAAATGCTCGTCATCACTGTCCATCAGAGAGATGCAAATCAAAACCACAATGAGATACCATCTCACACCAGTTAGAATGGCAATCATTAAAAAGTCAGGAAACAACAGGTGTTGGAGAGGATGTGGAAAAATAGGAACACTTTTACACTGTTGGTGGGACTGTAATCTAGTTCAACAGTTGTGGAAAACAGTAAGGCAATTCCTCAAGGATCTAGAACTAGAAATACCATATGACCCAGCCATCCCATTACTGGGTATATACCCAAAGGATTATAAATCATGCTGCTATAAAGACACATGCACACGTATGTTTATTGTGGCACTATTCACAATAGCAAAGACTTAGAATCAACCCACATGTCCATTAGTGACAGACTGGATTAAGAAAATGTGGCACATATACACCATGGAATACTATGCAGCCATAAAAAAGGATGAGTTGGTGTCCTTTGTAGGGAAAGGGATGCAGCTGGAAACCATCATTCTCAGCAAACTATCGCAAGAACAGAAAACCAAACACCACATGTTCTCACTCATAGGTGGGAATTGAACAATGAGATCACTTGGACTCTGGAAGGGGAACATCACACATGGGGCCTATTATGGGGAGGGAGGAGGAGGGAGGGAAGGCATTGGGAGTTATACCTGACGTAAATGATGAGTTGATGGGTGCCGACGAGTTGATGGGTACGGCACACCAACATGGCACAAGTATACATATATAACAAATCTGTATGTTGTGCACATGTACCCTAGAACTTAAAGTATAATTAAAAAAAAAAAATAGTAGGTACTCAGTAAATACAACTTTTTAAATTACAAAAAAAAAAAAAAAAAATTTACATGAATAAAAAACCAAAAATAAAGGACCAGTTTGAATACTAAGATGGTATTTTCTTAAATAAACCATCAGGGCATAGGGATTCAGTAGAGGATGTGAAGTAGATATTATCTCCACAGAAATTTTGGTAATCATAAGAATAAATTATATTTATTTTCACAAAAATGGATTATGATTTCTATAATTTAGAAACTCTCTTGGCACAGCTGGAAAAATTCTTGGGTGCTACAAATTGATAATGGTGATCATTGATTTATGACAAATCAAACATTTACCATAATGATGCCCATTAATTTTTGGCTTAATATACCAGTAACCCATCATTTGTGTATAGAGGCTAATTCAGAAATAAAAGGAAAAATATTCTTAAGATTATTTTAGTTCAGAATGAAAAAAATAAATTATTTTATTAGATACTATGGGGAAATTGATTTTTTTTACAACTCTCTATAACGTATTAATGACATTATGAAAATTGACATCATTTTTAGCCTGTAAAATGCTAAAACCTGGTTATGTTTCAAGTGGTAATATATAGGCATCTTTCTTACCTGCTCATCGTTTGTTACATATGTGTTCTCTAGGAAGGTAGAGATTTTTGTTCCATTCAGTACTGTATCCCCAGTACTAGGACAATGCCTGGCACATACAGACCAATTCAATAAATATCTGTTGAATGCTTGAAGTACCTAAAAATATGGTTTATGTAATTGATGACTGAATAATGTCACTAAAGAAATTTTTTCAGGTTATTTGATTCAACAAGTTATAATTACATTCTTCTTAAGGATAATACTGTACAATGAGTACCATAGTGGGTGGAAGCTTCTTTAAAGTCTTTGGCTTTAAAAAAGATTTGGCACAGAGGAAGAACTAATGTTTGTTAAATATATATTATGTGTCAAGTGTCATAGTGAACACATTATTAGTAATCCTTACAAGCCTCCTGGAAAATCAATGAGCCTCAGATAATTCAAATGATTTGATAATGTTCACATTGTCGGAAAGTAGTCGAATCCCTCTTCAACTTCCAGTTGGCTTGGACATTACTGTGTGCTTTCTATTATCCCAAGTATTTTATATCTGGTCAAGGATATAATAATGCAACTAATATGTGCAAAAAACAATATTCAACCAAAGGATAAAATGTGTAACTCATGGAGGAATCAAAAGTAGTATGTGAGATCATTGCAGGCTGGAAAAGTTGAAGGTTATTTTTTATTTATCTATTTTTTTTTCTTTTTGAGACGGAGTCTCGCTCTGTCACCCAGGCTGGAGTGCAGTGGCGGGATCTCAGCTCACTGCAAGCTCCGCCTCCCTGGTTATGCCATTCTCCTGCCTCAGCCTTCCGAGTAGCTGGGACTACAGGTGCCTGTCATCTCGTCCGGCTAGTTTTTTTTTTTAAATTTTTAGTAGAGACAGGGTTTCACCATGTTAGCCAGGATGGTCTCGATCTCCTGACCTCGTGATCCGCCCGTCTCGGCCTCCCAAAGTGCTGGGATTACAGGCTTGAGCCACCGCGCCCGGCCCATTTATCTATTTTTTAAGAAGACAGAATTTAGCTACACCCCCAAAAAACATGCTAGTATTAATGCAGGTTCTTCTGGGAGCCATGAGAAAACAAATGAAGATTTCTGACTTGATGTGTGGCATGGCGGTGGTGATGTTTTGAGAGATTCATCTTGGAGCAACAAGGCAAGCTGTAAGCAAAAAGGAAGCCCTTTGGATTCCCAAGATCTAAGGAGTATTTCATTTCAGTCACTGATGTGTAGTAAATTGGAATATCAATGAGTACAAGTTTTATTGTGGATTGCTACTGTATTTTGCAATAACTAAAACATAAATAATCAAAACAATCAGAAAAGAGTAGCTAATCACTACCTATGGCATAGAAGTCTGATATAGAAAAGCGATTTTCTTTTTTTTTTAAAGGAAGAGCTGTCCTCATATTCTCTTGGAATTAGAACCCCAAAAACATACTTGTCTCTCTGAACATTCCTATGGAACATACTTTAAAAAACATTTGATATACGCTAAAATATCATGTGACCATTTCTCTCTGGAGACCTCTGGTGGTTTCCTCAAGAGCCTAAGACAAAGTTCGAATTCCTAGGTCTTTGGTTTTCAAGTTCTTTGGCTTCACTTTAATAACAATTTGTACTATAATTCTGATTATAACTGATAATACTGTTGTGATATGTTATTATCTCATTAAAGATCTGACCTCCAAATCAGAATTTCCAAGAGAATATTGCATGACCGAATAAATATTGAAAACACAAAAACCAAAATTGAATAAGAGATGTTAGAGGCCTTAGCAGGGAAATAGTCATTGATAATTTCCCAAAAAGTACACATATTATAGAGTTTCCTATTTTTTTTTTGATCATTGAAACTTTCGTTGGCTACTAAGTTGAAGTACTAGAATTTTTCAAAATGTATTTTAGTAAATACTGCTCTGAATGTAAGTTTTAAACATTGGATAAATTAAAAAGTAGAAAACAATTAGTTATTCATATTCTTCAGGTAATAAATTATTCTCTTCTCTGCCCTTTGTGGTCATAGCCCTTATTCCTTTGTAAGCAAGATACAGTGGGAAGAGCATGGGTTTTGTTATCAAATAAATCTGGCTCTTATTCTTGTTTTATTGTGTGTGTGTGTGTATGTGTGTGTGTGTGTGTTAGTGTGTGTTTGTATGTATGCATGTAAAAACAATTAAAATAATTTTTCAGTTTGTTTGATTTTGTTTTGCTTATTTTCTGCTTGATTTTTAATAAATTTTAAATCTTTTATGAATGATTGCTCCATAGTAGAACCAAGGTCCCTACCCTGGTTATATAATGTTAAAATTTAACTAACTGTGCTTTCCCCCTTGATGGCTGGAATTTTGGGCACAGATTCAATGCCAACAACATGCCTAAAAAACAGGGATCTAGTTAAAGTGAGAAGACCTGAATTCCATTCTTTTGAAACTCTGGGCTTCCCGCCCCCCACCCCCCCTTTTTTTAACCAGTGGAATAATTTCCACAGACCTCAAAGAGAGGAGAAATCCAAATAATACGAAAAAAATTCATCTCCCAGATCTTTTTTCTGATGGTCACAGCTCTAGATAATTAGTAACTCAATGGGAAATTCGTTAGTTTGGGCACAAGGCCCAATTCCAGAAACATTTTATTTTCACCTTCACACCTTTGAGGAAATTCTTCTTTTAGGTGTCTGGGTTTTGGATCTGAGTGAAACTGTCATATCTTAATTATATTCAAAGCCACCCTCTTGACTTCTATTTCAGCTGTGACATTAGCCTTCACACTTGGATTGGCTTGAATTCTCTCTGGCTTGAGAGTGAGAATTTCATATGTTTTCTTTTCATCTGCAGACATCTGTATTCTGTTTAACTCAGAACTGTAAAACTCACAGAGCAGGAAGAGCTTGAGCACATTGTGATCACTGTGGGACTTGATCTTTTCAGGCCAAAAGCTACAAAAATCCTTTTACCAGCACTCCAAAGAAAGTTTTTCACACCAAAGACCAAGGATAGAGAACATCAAATTATTATAATTATGATTTTAGAAAACTTTTTCTTTAACTATAGTTTACTCATCATTACTCACTTTGTCCACACCAACTGTATTAAATGAATTATTAGAAGAAATATATTTTTAATTTAGAGAAGAACCTAACCTCTCTTGATGCTGTGGAGACACAAACACATTATTAATTTATATGTCATATATACTTACTAAGTGCTTTCTTGTGAATAAGGAAGAATCATGGTCCCATAATCTGTACAGAGTTTTTTAATTCTTAGGGTACCTTTTTATTCATTACATCATTTGATATTTTTGCAGTTCTATGAGGAATGAAATGGGTATTATTGGTGGAAAATATGAAACCCAGAGATTTAAAGACTTGCTAAAGTTACATATAAGTGAATGAATTAAGACTATAATACAAGGTTTTTTCTTTATTTTCTTAGCTCTTTGTAGTTGTAGGTCTACAGCTTTATGTTGCCTCTTAAAAATGTGGCCACTAACTTTGAGGAAATAATTTAACTGAGGAGAGATGATAAATAAAATAAAACAAAAAAAATTTAAGAGATATCATAACATTTCATTTTAGTTAAATTAATGTGTGTTTTCAGTTCATTATTGGAGTTGTATTTCCAATTTCTGCCCAAGAATTTTGTCATTAGATTAGACATTTGACATCTTCACTAATCCATTCCCTATAGAAACAGAGATATTTTTAGACTGGATTAATAAATAATAATAATGTTCTAACATAAGTAGGAATTAGTGCGTTTTTCAAGCTGATCACATTCCAACAGGAGCCATTTGTTGAATTCATTTGATAAACTAATCAGTGACTGGATAATGGCCATACAGAAATATCATGTTTTTCAGTAAACAACAGAAGAATCCAGGGAAAACCAGCGTGTGTCTGCCTTGGAAAAGAAAGACTTTAGAGAACATAAGTATCACCTAAATTTTTGAATGAGCCTCATGTTTAAGAAAGCATAGATCTAGTCACATATTTTTCCATGTTTGCATAACAGGGATAAATAACGTTTTGATTATTGTCAGAAAAGAAAGGAAATATAATATTTGTATATGCTAATATCCATGTAATTTATCAAAATTATTCTCTATAGAAAATATCATATTTTGTGATTCTCTTGGACTGTTCAATATTCTTTGCAACTTTGGGGCTTTTATTAATAATTTGAAATTTTACTTTATTTTTCAGCCATTAAGTTTCATTTTCATGAAAAGATACTACCAGAAATGCAAAGTGCATTTTTCTATAAATAACTTGGAGTCCAAAAGAAGATAGTCATAATTTCAGTTTGGAGTAGGGGAATTGGGACTTCTTGGCAAGTGGCTCATGTGTAATGAAATATTAAATATTCTGTGTTGTTTTGGTATTTTCTGATGGGTCAATAGTGCTCCTAACAATAGATTCTGAAAGTCTAGTGGACTCTTGCAATCTTAAAAGTGAGTTATTTTCTACAACAAATTTCCTTGCTAAAGGGAATTAGCAAGTAAATCCTGCAATTGAAAGCCTGAGCATTTCTGGATTTCCAGTGGAGGTAAAACAACTCAGGACAATATGCATGAGGGATTTCATGCCTGTATCTAAGAAATGTAAAAGTAATTAAGTTAAAGTGATTAGGAAAAGAATAAGATAGAGATGAAGGACATGATAGAGATGGGATGACATCCGGGGATGTTTACAGTATTGTTCTTGGTCCTTCACAGGACCAAGATACATAATGAGTGAATGAATACAAAAATGAGTGAATGAATAGAATTCTGCCTTCTCAAGTATTCATTTGAAGGAAACTTTAAAGAAAAGGGAAAGACAGAGAGACTATGTATGACCAGTTGAGTGTAACATTACTTGGCCAGTTTAAGGGTTTTATAGCTTTAGGAAGCATATACAGACTTTTAGTTAAGACAGCACTATTCTAGGCCAAAAGTGGCAATGCTGGATATTGCAGGGCACTATCTATAGGCAGGGAGTGACCAACAGACATAACAGATCAAAAAGTGAATGTGAATGGAAAGTGAGCAAAACTAGAAGACATTAATAAACGTCAGAATGATTTATCTATCATGAGCAGTTTCTTTCTCTACTTAAAGTCCATCCAAGTCTTCTTTCAACCTTCCTTTTAAGCTTCAGGTCCTACAACTTTCTCTTGCTGCATTCTATTTATCCTAGATTGTTTGCTCTTTCCCAAAATAGCTTATAAATATAAATGCGATTCCTTCTGCCTGATGCCTGAAATGTACTTTTTTTTTTTTTTTTTTTTTTTTTTGAGACAGAATCTCACTCTGTTGCCCAGGCTGAAGTGCACTGGCATGATCTTGGCTCCCTGCAACCTCCACTGCCTGAGTCAAGCCTATTTCCTGCCTCAGCCTCCAGAATAGCTGGGATTACAGATGTCCACCACCACACCCAGCTAATTTTTGTATTTTTAGTAGAGATGGGGTTTTGCCATGTTGTCCAGGCTGATTTTGAACTCCTAACCTCAGGTGATCCACCAGACTTGGCCTCCCAGAGTGCTGGGATTACAGGCATGAGCCACTGTGTTAGACCAAAATGTACTTCTTACCCTCCTCTTCTCACGTGTAAAACCACTCATTCCTTAGGATTCAATTCAAACGTATTGTTCAGTGCGAATCCTTGTTTCATTTCTGTTCCCCATCCTCCAGCAGAAATAATTTTGTTTTTCTTCAATAGAGTTCCCACTATAATGTTACTACACTAGCCATATTTTTCATAATTAGATATTCACATCATTTTCCACTAGATTAACAATTATTTGAGAGCCTTTGTATCACATTAGTGTTGAAATTTCTAGCACCTACCATAGTCCTTAGCATATAACAAATCTGGTAAATAAATGAATAGATGATGTGAAGACTGGATGGTGAATATGCACCTTTGAATGACATTTATGCATCCCCTAGTCATTTATTTATTTATGCAATCATGCATGCATTTAGATGGCCGAAATAAACAAATATATTGAGTAACTCCTATGCTATTATCTAGAAATATTATTTCCATCATGGGGCTGAAAGGGTTGACTTTTGCACAGTTTTACCCTCCTCCAAACCATCCCTGACGTGAGCTGTTCAGTCTTGCAGTCCATGATAACTGATAGTTTGCTCCCATGCTTTCTTTACCCCAGTGACTTACTGCTGCATAGCTGGTAGCTGAGTTCTCTAGGGAAGGAACCTGTTTCCAGATTTGATTTGTGCCTGAGCAAAACCCTGGTAGCCATTTGGAGGTAAGGTCAACAGTTCTGCAAGGGTTTCTGCTCTTTGATACCATGGACTGCCAGCTTGTGAGTAATGTGGCAAACTGGATCTAATAGCAGTTAATGAAGCCAGTCCACATTTCCTTGGGAGGCACCTTAGTCCCTGTTCTCCATATACTTGAACTAAGATGTCTCCTGCTAGCTTAGTGTGGTGCAGAGGAGAGGGCATGGCCTGCCAGATGTGAGAGTACGGGGGCAGAGTAAATTGGTACAAAGCACCCTGTGAGTGCACTTCATAATAATGGAAACGTGTTTCAATCAGTCCCTAAGATAACCCTCTGCAATAGGGATTATGATCTTCCTTTTATAGAAAGAGAAAAGGAGGTACTGAGATACTGAGTAACTTAAGTTAGAGTCACAGCTACTAAGTGATAGAGTCAGGACTGAAGGCCAGACCTAGTTGATTTCAACGTTCAAGGGTACATTGTTTTTCTGTACAATCAGGTATCATCCCAGGAAGGTTAATTTCAACTCAATATGAAACAAGACTTTCTGAAAAATAGAGCTATCAAATGAATAAATGTCTTCAAAACTCAGTGAACTCATTAAGCCGAATTCAATAAGAGGTCAGAAGAACATGACAGAATAAAACTGTCAAAGAAGCTGGAAAATGAATTGCTCTATTTGTTGGAATGTTGGTTTATATATTCCCCTTTTTGTCTAAGATTCTGTGATTGCATGCCAATTATAGACAGACAAACACACACACATGCACACACACATAGAAAGCCCTCATTTAATGCGTAAAAGATTAACATACGTAAAACTGTGTGTGCCCCAAATGTAAGTGCAGACAAAATTAATAATAGTAGCTAGTATTAATTGCACCTCTACACTACATTCTCCTTTATACTAGAAGATGTGCCTAACACATTTCATGCATTATCGCATTTAAGGGACACCATAATAGTAGGTACCATATGGGAATTTTATACAGATTAAATTAATACATGTAAACTGCTTAGAGCAATGCCGGACATACATTAGGTGTTAAATGTTATCATTATTACTATTAAATGTTAAATTACTACCAAATGTGTGTTACTATTGCTAAAAACTAATAAATGTTTATTGCTATTACTAATAATTGCTATTAAATGTTAAGTTCCTATTAAGTGTTAAATGTTATCATTATTACTATTATTCCTTGCAGCAAGGAATAATAATAGAGCATCAATGAGTCGCATGTTTTGGTAGACTACAAATTCAGTAAGGAAAGAGGGAAAGAAAATGAGAGGAGAAAGGAGCAAGCAAGTTGTCTTACATTTACTATGATGTGGGTAAAGGCAAGTTGGTATTTTAACCCACAGTAAATATTTAGGCAAGTGTCTTAATCTTGCAAAGCCTTAATTTCCTTACCCCTAAAAAGGGAATGATTATAGCACCTACTTCATAGGGTTGTTCTGAAGACCATATAATATCGTGCAACCAAAGTACAGAATTTGGTGCTTTGAAAATAGATGTCTTTAGAAAAATCTCCAAATACTTAAAATAATGTAAATTCACAACTTGGCATAAAATAGCTCCAGATTTTTTTTTTCTTTCTGTTCTCACTGTTTTCTCTCCCCTAGACAATTCCATTGAATCTAATAGGGCATATCAATGCCCAGTGTGGTGGCTCAAGCCTGTAAGCCTAACACTTTAAGAGGTCGACGCAGGAGGATCGCTTGAACCCAGGAGTTCAAGACAGCCTGAGTGACATAGGGAGACCCCCATCTCCCTTAAATAATAATAATAATAATAATAATAAAATTAGCCAGGTGTGGTGGTGCATGCTTGTGCAGCTACTCGAGAGGCTGAGCAATCGGAAAGATTGCTTGAACGCATAAGGTGGAGGCTGCAGTGAGAGAGAAACAGAGAGAGACAAGAAGGAAGGAAGGAAGGAAGGAAGGGAGGGAGGGAGGGAGGGAGGGAGGGAGGGGAAGGAGGGGAGGGAAGGGAAGGAAGGAAATTAGCCATGCATGGTGGTGCACACTGGTAGTCTCAGCTACAAGAGAGGCTGAGGTAAGAGGATTGCTTGAGCCTGGGAGGTTGAGGCTGCATGAGCCTTGCCACTGCACTCCAACCTGGATGACAGAATCAGACCCTGTCTCTAAAGAAAGAAAGAAAAGAAAATAAGGCTAGTGGGATTTGTTAGAAAACAGAAAACAACACAGAAACAAAGATTTATATGGCTCCAAAATGAATTTCATGATTTTACTGAAAATACGATTCAATAAAAATTTATTAATTAATAAAAATGTATTAAGATTTATGATGTTACAAGAGCAATTGTATTTTTCTTAGTGATGTGAAGGAAACCTGAGTATATGAAAATGCATAACATGGAAAAGGCATGCCTTTAGTAGTCAGAGAGCCTAACTTGAAATCCCACATATATATTGAAGAATATTTTGGGCCACTGTTTTAACAACTCTTGGTCTCAGTTTCTCCATTCACAAAATGGGAATGATAACAGTATCACATAGACAGTTGTGAGGATTAGATAAAATAATCATGGCAAATGCTGGCACATAACAGGCATTCCATGTGTGTTAGTCATTTATTGTATGTAAAGCAACAACAATTTCCAAATAAATAATGCTATACATTGACAATTTCATGTACTTTCATAGTAACAAAACAGAATATTTTAAAACTAAAATTAGCATGAAATTTTGTGATTTAGAATCACTCCCACACACATAATGCAACCTCCAAAACTTTATAATTTTGATGAGAATAGAATACTTGCACATAAGTAACAACCAAGAATAAGAAACACATGTAAATATATATTGAAATGTAATAGATCTCAACTACAGAAAAAAAGTAAGTATAAAATGGTAAGCACAACGGATGAACCCTGCACTAATGGTAAGCTCTATAAGGACCAAGACCATACCTCTTTCATTCTTCATTTTACCACCAGTCCCTCACACTGGGCCTGTCACACAGTCTTTGTTCAATACTGTACTTATTGTATAAATTTTAAAAGTGCAAAAAATGATGGCTATAAAGTCCACTGTAGAACCACTAGAAATGTTTATGTTATTGTATCCTAGAGAAAAGCACAATATAATATTCTAATTATATATTACTAAATATATTTATTTATCCATATAAACCTGAACTAAAAGGATTTTTTTAAAATAAAATCTCGCTGATATGTTAATTCTGTAACATGTTTTATTTCAACCCACGAAGTTTGAAGACATCTTAAAGAAATACTGATTCAATCTGCTCAGGTTACAGACAAGGAAACAGAAATCTAGAAAGGAGAAGTGATTTACCCAAGTTTGTTCAGGATCAAGTATCAAAGACCAGATTTGTCAGTCCCCTGTTTCATTCTACTGGACCAACCACACTGCTTCATTCCTACTCCACCAACACACACACACGTGCACACACGCACATACACACACACACAGAGTTAAGCACTTGCTTTAAGTAAATTTTATTTTTATCTATTTATCCAGTATTTCTCAATGAAGTTTAGGAAAATAATTCATCTATATTACCCATTATAATATAGGGCACACAGAATGTGTTCAGTAAATGTTTATTTAAATATTGATTCCCTCCAATGGAATTAATATAGAGTTTCAAAAGATAACATTTTTCAGATCTGGAAAAGGGGCAAGATGAGAGCTCTTTTCAGTAGATAAGAATTTGACAATATTCTGTCAACAAATATTCATGCCATACTTACATATTAGGCTCTAAGAATAGAGTAAAAAACAAAAACTCACAGTGTTCCTGTTCTCACAGTTCTCCCTGCATTGTCAGGGAGGTAACATTAATTAATTAAATAGCTGTACTAGCAATGTATAATTACAAACTGAGAAAAATCTATGGACGTAAATTAACATGATTTTGTGAAAGCATATAATGAAGTAATCTTCCACCAGAAAGTGATACTTGAGTTTGAATATCGGTTGACGGATCAGTAGAAGTTAAAGTATGACACCAGTATAACATGATGAATTTGAGGCTCTGTGAAGAGGCTATCTGATCAGAGTGATGAAGACATGGTGATGAGAAATGAGATATGGGAAGGATTATTAGAAATCAGAATGAACAGATGGATGGAATCAAGGCAAGATTATGAAAAATCTCAAAGATATAATAAAAAGATCAACAAAAAAGGAGACATTAAATAATAGTAAGAAATAATAGAAGATACAAATAGTAGAAGATACATATATATATACAAATAAAAGTAAGAAATAATGGAATAATAGTAAGAAACAATAGAAGATACATCTTATACGTATACATATACATATACGTATACGTATAAGATGAGCCTGATTAAGTACTTTATAGACATTATCTCCTTTGACCTAATTACTTCCATATTTACAGATGAGGAAACTGAGGCTCAGAGATACCAGACAATTTACTGAAATATGTCAATCAGTAAATGCTTACTTCAACCCGTGACTGCCTGCATTTGAGTAGAAGTTTTCCAGAAGAGGACTGAAGTAATGACAATTGATGATGCCTTATAGAATAGATTGGAGAAACTATATAACAATCGATTATGGCTTCTAGAAGGGATTGGAGGAACTAGGATCACGGGGCTGTTTCAGAATCCAAATGGGAAGAAATCTGGGCCTTACGCCAGAGTATTGGTCATGAGAGAGGATAAAGCCAGACAAATTGACAGAATAAAATTGTCTTTAAAAAGAAATTTGAAGAAGAAACTGGTTTTCAAGGAGGCGGGTGTTAAATTAGGAGGGGGAGAAGTCTATTTAAATTTTATACATGGAGTGCACTAGTAAGAATATAAAACATTTTTTAAAAGTTAGTAATTCAAGGTCCAAGGTTCAAACTTGTCTGAAATGGGCTTTCAAATATTCATCAGAATTTATGACTCAATGCCAAATGTATTCAACTAATACATATGTTAAAACGCACACTACACGTCTTACTTTTGACTAATGAGATTTCAAATCCACCCTGATTCACTCCCGTTTACAGAAGGAAATTAAAAAATTGATTGGTTACTTCCTTGGCTGCATACGGACACCTTGATTGGCCAGCTGCCGTGGCTAGGCAACCAGGCGGAGAATCTTTGGAACAAGTAGCAGACTTCATCACAGCAGGAGCCGTGAGGCAAGAAGCTCTGGGATCAATTAAAATGCCAGGCTTTTCCAGGCTGGTTTCCAGCGCATCTGTGCATGATTCCACATAAATTTAGGGAATTAGAGATCAGACAAAGGTAAACATTTCTGTGCTTTGCTTAGCATTGATTTAGAATGCGAAGATGAAATATACCACAGTCATCCAGCCTGGAGGGGGTTTACACCTTCAGCTGATTTTTTTTTCCTTCCTCAATTGCTTCATTATTTTAGGTATGTTGTAATCGAAGGCTGCTTAAATCATCTGTGTGTTCCTTTGGGGAGGGGAGGAGAAAAAGAAACAAAAGAAAAACCAGTTCCTACTTTCATAGACTAAACAGTAGAATGACTCATTCTTTAATTTTATAATCACACCTCTTAAAATAAGAAATTATTAATGATCTTCATTTTCCAGCTATTTGGTTTCCTGAACTTCGGTTAGATAAAAAGCTCACTCGTGTCCTCCTAGAAAATGAAAGACTGTTTCTCCCTTAAAGTCTGGAAAGTCTAACCTTTTGTGGAGTCTTCTCTCCCTTTTTTTGCTTGTTTATTTGTTGTTGGTTTTTGTTTTCTGTTGTTGTTTTCTTACCTTATCTATCAGTTAAAATCTAAGGTTTTGTTTGTGTTCTTAGTACGGAAGGTCTTTTAATGCCTGTATGTTGCGGAGAGGTTTAACTTCTGCACTTCCTTTGTACCTGGGGTGAGGTGAGGGTTAGAGGTTTATCTTTGAAGTACCAAGCAGCATGACAAGGACAGTACAGAGATGAGAAAAGTACAGACAAGTGGCTGGAAACAATGACAAGGCAAACAAATATCATGAACAGCAAATTACAGATTTTAAAATCCTACAGAAAAAGACAATTCCCTGATATCACAGAGGTAGTACAGACTTACCCTTTTATTAAGTAACAAGAAGAAAAGCAGAAAACCATCAGGCTTTAGCTGAGTATTAGGAAGGAATCAGAAGTGGGGCTTTAAGCCATCTTCCAAATGAACATCACCAACTCAATATCTCCTACCCTATTTCCACACCAGTAATAAGTGTTACAAAGATGTCCAAAGTTCTTTTCAGCTTTATGGTTGTAAAATTCTGTGAATTAATTCAAAATTTTAGAAAAGCTGAGGAGAAAATTAACATTTATTGAGCTCTTGGGACTGGGTTCAATGCTCAATACATTTATTCTATTTTTTAATTCTGATGACAATCCTGTGAGGGAGACAGTATCTCAATTCTACAGGTGAGGAACCTGATGTTTTCATTCTATTAATCAAGCTCATATTATTTCTACTTCCTCTACCCTCTGAATTATGTCATCCTCAAGAATTCTTATACAATGAGGACTACCCACCTAAAGTTTGACTTAGGTGAAATAAATCATTCATTCTATATGCATTGTAAACATAAGTGCAGTATAATATAAATCTATAATGACCACTTCCGGGAGAACATAAAAGCTTAAGAAAACATCAGTTAACGATCTCTTGCCATTTGGTCAGCAGACTGTGTGAGAAATGGCAACCTCCCAACAGAACACAATATACGAGAGGGTTGAGAGTCAGACTCTCAAGTCTGGTATTCCAACTCTAGATACCTTCAGAGTAAGGTGATACAGATCTTGCCAAAGTACATGGTGAAATATTTTAATGCGAGAGTGAGTGTAGGTTAAAACTCCAGCAGCTTGGAGTTTTAATATTCTGTCATCCACAAGTGCCTGTAATTAATACTGCTTACATTCAGTTGGCATATTTATGAGTTGAGTTTCCTCCATATATCCATTCTTCAGTTTTTCCCTACCTATTAGCAGTGCTCAGAGACCAGGGAATAACTGACTGCAATTCAGTTGAAGCAGAAAAAATTGCCTAAGAAGACATCAATAAAAGAATGATTTCCATAAAGGAACAATTACTTCTGCTACATTCTTTGAGCTGATATAAATCTAATTTTAAAAGTTCTTCATTAGTTTAGAAAAATTCTGCTTCTTCTCAAAGGGAGTTTTGCTTTGCTTTTGCTTCTTTAGAAAGAGAAGTTCCTCAGTAATACAACTCTAGATGGTAAATTGCTATCTTAGTTCCCCACCGGGAAAGGACCATACCCCTGAAGTTTCAGAACCCGCCATGGGTTGTGTTGGAAGCTCTGCTCTGTCAAAACCTGATGCTCTCTGAATTGCCTTTGGGCTATTCTTTTTCTTCTTCTTCTTTTATTTTTTTTTTTCAAGAATAGTACAAATTTACAGCTGAATAGCTTTATCATTCTGCCCTGTAGAAGCTAAGAAATTTGAAAGTCTTCCTTTATTTCCATTTATTCCACTCTCTCTCTCTCCCCCTTTTAATTCAAATTGGCTGTGATTCCACTCTGTCTGTCCCTTTTAATTCAAATTGGCTGTATCTTTGCTGTATAACCCCATCTCTATTTCTGGCTTCTGTTGAGATGGCTGATTAGGTTCATAGTTCATACCATCATTTATCAACTTAACAAAATGTTGGTCAGTTACCCCCTTGGTGTTCTCTTATGAACGTACCTGCTCATTTTTGCAACACAGACAGGCTGAGAATTTTCAACATCTTTAAGTTCTGGTTCCTTTTTACTTAACAATCTCATCTTCAATTCATTTCCCTCTCCTCTCATTTCACTATAAGGAGTCAGGAGGAACCAAGATGCTCCTTCAACACTTTGCTTAGAAATCTCTCTAGCTAAATATCCAATTCTATCACTCACAGGTTCTGCTCTCCACAAAACACTAGAATACACATTTCAGCGGCGTTCTTTGAAACTTTATGACAAAGAACACCTTTTGTTCTTTGTCATTAATATGTTTCTCATTTTCATCTAAGACCTCTCTAGAATGGCCTTTATCATCCATATTTCTACCAAACTTCTGTACGTGATTGTGTATTCTTCAAGATGGGCACTTTCTCTATAGTTATTTTCCTTTCTTTCTGAGTGCTTAACAGATTCATCTTTAATATTCCCTTCATCCCAATATCTGCTTTTTCTAGCATGCACCTCAATCTCTTCCAGCATCTACCCATTACCCAGTTCCAAAACTGCTTCCACAATTTTATGTATTTGTTATAGTGGCACCCTATTTCTTGGTAATAATTTCTGTCTTAGTTTGGGTAGTGATAACAGAATATCATAGAATAGGTGACTTAAAAATATTAATTAATTTCTTACAGTTCTGGAGGCTTGAGGTCTAAGATCAGGGTGCCAAAATGGTTAGGTTCTAATAAATCTCAGTGGCCCTCTTCCTAGTTTGCATGTGGCCTTCTTGCTGAGTCCTCACGTGGCAGGAGGAGAGGAAGAGAAAGAGATAGAAAAAGAGAGAGACACAGACACAAAGAAAGGAAGTTCCCCCCCATGTCTCTTCTTATGAGGGTACTAATTTGATTATAAGAGCTTCGCTGGGATGTCCTAATTACCTTCCAAAGGCTCCGTCTCCAACACCACATCACAGTGGGAATGAGGATTTCAACATATGAATTTAGGGGAACATAAATGTTCAGTTCATGGAAATTATTACAGGTTTTGAATTCAATGAAATAAACAAGCTGATTGTAATAGCATTAGACATTGAGTTTTCAATAATGATTCAGAGAAGGTGCATTGCACTTATTGATAATTTTGCACAAAATGTGTATTCACAAATATGTAAGAAGACACTTCCGATTTTGGTAACATGAATAACATATCCAACATAGACTCCTCACCCCCTCAAAAATGCACAATAGTAGAAGTTAACAATAGCAACAACAAATGCACACAAATGAATAGGTGTACTCAGGAGAATTAGTAAAAATCCCAAATTTTAGGAAAAAAAAAAAAAAGAACTCAAAAGAAAAAGGTAAGCAATTTTATTAACCCTGTAACATCCTAAGGAGGAGAAAACCCTGATATAGGTCCTATAATCTAGTACTTAGGGTGTGTTTCTTAGGGATAGAAAAACAGTGGTTTAAAGCTGGAACTTGGGGCCCTGAGTAAAGCTAGAAGAGCATTAGAGCAGCCTCCTTCATGTAAGTGAGACTAAAAACAATCAGTCCATAAAAAAGCAAGGAAAGTTGACGCTGATTGGGTCTTGGAGTGTGAAAAAGTCTCCAATTAGCAACCGAAACTCTGAGCCTATTCCACATGCAGGTGTGGAGTCATTTTAGCTATCTTCTATTAATCTATATATTTGTCAGCTTGAACTACCACAGCAAAACAGTTTAGCCTGCTTAAGCAACAGAAATTTATTTTCCCATGGTTCTGAAGGCTGGAAGGCCAAGATCAAGGTTCTGATCAATTCGGTTTTTGATGAAGGCTTTCTTCCTGGCTTGCAGTTGGTTGCATTTCACTATGTCCTCACATGGTTTTTCCTTGGTGCATGCATGTAGGTAAGGCAAAGAAAGAATGAGAGATGATCCACATAATTAGGAAATGCAAATTAAAGCTACAAAGTCATACCATTTCACATTCACTAGAATATCTACAATAAAAAAACAGACAGTATTATTAATGGTGAGAATGTGTAGAAAATGGAACTCCCACATATTGGCAGAAATGTAAAACTGGTACAGCCAGTTTGGAAAAGTTTAGCGGTTTCTTAAAAAGTTAATCATAAACTTACTGAATTAGTTTCCTACAGCCATCATAACACAATACCACAGACTAAGAGACTTAACTAATGGAAATTAATTTTCTCACAGTAATTGAGGTTGAAAATCCAAGATCGAGGTGTTGGCAGTTTTGGCTTCTCTGGATGCCTTTTTGACTGTAGACATTGGGCTTCTCATTGTGTTCTCACATGGACTTTCTTCTGTGCACAAGCCTTCCTAATGTCTCTTCCTCTTTTTATAAAGATACCAGTCATACTGGTATGACAGGTCATACTCTTATGATCTTGTGTCACCTTAATTAACTCTTTTAAGGTGCTATCTGCAAATATAGTCACATATAAATTTTGGCAGAACACAATTTAGTCCATTACAAATACAATCCAGAAATTCCACCCCTACTTGTTTACCAAAAGGAAACGAAATAGATGTTTACACATATATTTTACACATATAAAGACATGTATGTGAATGTCACAACAACATTACTCTTAGTGGCTATAAACTTGAAATAATTTTAATGTCTGTGAACTGGTGAATACATAAACAAAATGTGGTCTATCTATCCAATGGAATAATAGCCATAAAAAACTACCGGTCTATGCTACAACATGGAAGAATCTCAAAGCCATGGTGAGTTAAAGCAGCCCCTCACAAAAACCTATGTATTGTATGATTACATTTACATGAAATATCCAGAGAAGACAAATCTATAGAGACAGAAAATAGATCAATATTTGCCTGAAGCTAGTTGTGGTACTACGAGTTAATCACAAAAGTGCACAAAGGAACTTTTGAGAGGGATATAAATGTTTTAATATCAGATTGTGGTAATGGCTGCTCAACTCTATAAATGTCCTAAAAGTCATTGAATTGTATATTTAAAAATGAGTGAATTTTATGTTATAACTTATACCTTAAGCCAGGCACGGTGGTTCATGCCTGTAATCCCAACACTTTGGGAGGCCGAGGTGGGCGGATCACCTGAGGTAGGGAGTTCGAGACCAGCCTGACCAACGTGGAGAAACCCCATCTCTACTAAAAATACAAAGTTACCCGGGTGTAGTGGTGCATGCCTGTAATTCCAGCTACTTGGGAGGCTGAGGCAGAAGAATTGCTTGAACCCAGGAGGCAGAGGTTGTGGTGAGCCGAGATCGTGCCATTGCACTGCAGCCTGAGCAATAAGAGTGAAACTGTGTCTTGAAAAAAAAAAAAAAAAAAATATAAATATATATATATATATATATGTGTGTGTGTGTATATATATATATATATATCCTTGGAAAGCTGTGAGGAAAAAGAAACATTTAAGGAATGAAATAGTGTAGGTGTTCATAATCCTTGCACTTTCTCATTCTCCTTCTCCATATGCCACATTCCTTTCTGAAAATGACCTGCTTATTTTCCAAGTATTTCTGGGCATTTTTTAAAAAAACAACTTTGAAATGAGCTATTGATCATGAGCCCTTGGTCTCAAGAGAAATTACACAGTCAGTGCTGACTTTCTCTTATGGAAGCATTCATTATATGGCATCTTTCTTTTTAGCACTGTTTTGTTCTGATTCAACACTAGACAGTGAATTTCTTTCAAAATGTTAAATAAACATATTTTTAAGCATTACTCTTCTCTGGTGGCAAATTAGAAGTCAAATGCAATATACAGCTCTCATTAATGACCAAGGACACACTAGACATCATAATATAGGTAAGATGTAAATTTGTTTTCTTAATAAATTACATGTTGACAATTACATTCATTTTATAAATTTTCGTCCCAGACATTTTCCCTTAAAGGAAAAATCATAGACCATGAGATGGTCTTTCACATTCATATTTCAATTAGAGAATTTCAAGTGACTGTGGAAAGGTTAATGCCACTAAGATGCTTTCTCAGAGCCCAAAAGTCTTCACAATCCCTTTGGACCTGGCCCCATTTCCCAAGCCGAAAGTCATTTCCATCTGTATTCTAAGAGTTTCATTGAGCTTTTAGATTTGTATTGTGCTACTTACAATTTCATACAAGTTGGATACACTTTTGCATCTAGAGGCAGTTTATGTCTTAGGCCAAACCCTGAACTTAATTAACTTACCGTAAACCTTCTTACCTTATAGCTATATCAGACCATAACACCAGTGCCCAGTTTGTGAAATCGATGTAAGGCATGCAGTAGGAATCTCTTTCTGTGTCAGCTAATGAGGAATTCTTTTCAAATGTCAAAACCTTCTACCAGATAGGCATTTTTAATCATTCCATTTTGATAGTACAGGGGTCAAAGTTCAAATTATAATTGCCATAGGACAACAGTAAGAAGCAGATCTTTTCCTAATTTCCTTGAATTGCAAGTTTAAAAAATCAGATATTAAGTGATAAAAACAAAAACTGAAAAACTAGATTTGAAGTATGATATGATTAAAATTGACCAAATTCAGATTCAGGTGGATCTGAATTTAGTTTCGGTATTGCTTCTCATTAGCTATGTGAACTTGGGCAAGTAATTATTTTACTTCTTTAATCTTTTTTTTTTTTAATGATAGAAGGGCATACGAATATTTATTTCCAAGACTTATTCTGAGGAATGAGTGGGAGTTCTTAAACTGAGATATTTGAACTACTTTCAGGGTGATTGTGAAGCACTGAAACTACAAGAAAACATGTGTAGGTTGTTTGAGTGTTCATAGCTTTCATCAGTCCTCAAAGGAATTTCTGTGTTCATGAGTCACTAAGAAGAGATACATAGGTGTTTGTAAATACAACTTTGATAACACTTGAGAATATGTCAGTAATGTCAATAATCTATTTCCTTCTTCTTTCTGAAACATGATCATATTAAAATTACAAACAATATAAGATTTCATATTAAATACTGTTTTATACCACATGTATAGATGTTTTCAACAGACAACGAGAAACAACACTCAGTTTTGTTCTATACAGACCTTCAACGGATTGAGCAAAGCCCATCTACTTTGGGGAGAACAATCTGCTTTACTCAGTCTACTGATTCAAATGTTATTCTCATCCAGAAACACTCTCACAGATACACCCAGAGAAATACTTAACCCAATATTGAGTACCCATGGTTCCAGTCAAATTAACACATAAAATTAACACTGACATAATAGATTATGAAATAACTGTCCCTAGAGGTAAAATACATGTTCTTAATATAACTTAGCAGTTATTCATGCAATAGTTTACTTCCAATATTTAGTCTTATAGAAACCACAATTGAAACACGTATTTCCTACACTAAATGCTTCCATGTTGACTAAAGATTGCTAATATCTAGAACTTCTGCTTATAACCTGCTTTCTCCTATTTTATTTTCCAGTTATTATCTTTGTAGAGTTTTATTTTGTCTAATAGGTTATTTGTTCTGCCCTGTAAAGTTGCACTGTTTTTTTTTGCAGTTTCTCAGAGTTTTTGCAAACCATTCAGCAATTTTCTTCAAATTTTTAAACTATTAATAAAGAAAACCTCAAAAAAGTATACAATGCTTACATTTTTATGCATTGAGTCAAGTTCAAAGTTAGTAACATATAATTTGTAAACTTATTTTCAATGAGATTAAGTAAATAAATACTCAGAAACACACATAATTCTTACAGCAGTGACTGCGTGTCGGTTAACATTTCTAGGCTGAGCATTCCAATTCTGAAAACCCCAAATCTGAAATGCTTCAAAAGCCAAAACTTTTTGAGCATTGATATGACAATAAAGGAAATGCTCACCATAGCATTTGGGATTTGGGATTTTCAACCAGTAAGTAAAATGTAAATATTCCAAGTCCAGTCTGAAATTTCCAAGATTTAACTGGTTTGGTGTATAACTTTAGCGGTTTCACCTAGTATAAACTTTAGATTTAAGACTTATTTTTCAGGGTCTTTTCACTTAAAGAGACACATTCTCACTTTTTTTATGAAATATTATTTTTCAGGTTCTTTTTATGATGATTCTCTTATCCTTTGAGTTTTTAGTTAAAACTTCATTTTTTTAAATAAGGTCTTTCTTGACCATAAAATGTAAAAGAACCAAATTTCACCCGCAGTGCAATTAATATTTTTTACTTCCTCAGACTCATCAGTATCTGAAGTGCTCATTTGTTTACTTATTAAGACTTTCCCTCTCTCAAAGGAAAGCACTTAGTACTTTCTATATAGAGACTGAGTATCCCGTATCCAAAGTGTTTGAGACCATAAGGGTTTCAGATTTCAATTTTTTTTTTTTCAATTTTGGAATGTTTATGTTATACTTACTGGTTGAGCATCCCAAACCCAAAATATTCCAGTAAACATTTTCTTTAACCATCATGTACTCAAAAGGTTTTGGATTTTGGAGCACTTCAGACTTTGGATTTTTAGATTTGCAATGCACAACCTGTAGTAATTACACAATAAACACTGAATAAATAAATGAGCTAATGAATGCTTAAGATTATGTTGCTGTGTTAGTCCACTTATGTTGCTGTAAAGGAATACCTAAGACTGGGTAATTTACAAAGAAAAAAGGTATATTTGGAGTCACAGTTCGGCAGGCTGCACAGGAAGCATGGCACCAGCATCTGCTCAGCTTCTGGAGAGGACCTCAGGGAACTTATAATTATAGCAGAAGGTGAAGGGGAGCCATGTATCACATAGCAAGAAAGGTAGCAAGAGAGACAGAGAGAGAAGTGAGGTCTCAGACTCTTAAACAGATCTTGCATGAACTCAGAGTGAGAACTCACTCACTACCATGAGGACAGCGCCAAAACATTCATGAGGGATCTGCCCTCAGGACATGAGCCAAATACCTCCCACCAGGCCCCACATCCAGCACTGGGGATCACATTTCAACATAAGATTTGGAGGCAACAAACATCCAAACTATATTAGTTGGTTGGAAAGATCATATGAAAACTCTTTGGAGTACATTGTAAATATATATACGCCTAAAATGAGTTTTAAAAACTTTTCTCTGATGATAAGAAGAAATAAAATGATGAAAACCCCCAGGCACCTATAAATTAAGGAGAACCAAGGTGGAACTGTGGTGAGAACTGTGTGAGAGAGAAGACTCTGGAGGAATCAGAAAAGGAGAATTCAAAAAGTAAATGCTTTGGGAACATTGTTATCCATGGATCTTTCTCATTTTTATACTGTTTGCAAACAAAGGCACTGGCTGCCATTGTTCCCCATCGTATTTTCAAGGCTGCTTGTATAGCAAATGGCCTTGGTAGATGTAGATATAATACCCCCAACTCCCAGAGCAAAGGGTAGCTTTGATAACTGTCTGGTATACTAAAGATAATGTCTCTTCCTGGAGCAAAGGTCACAGGAAATGTGAATGCTTAGAATCAGACAATCTGTATATGAAATCTGGTTCTGACACTTATTGGTAAGGTATTTTACCCATTTTGGATATCAGATTTCTAATTTTGTGTGACAGTTTTAAGAAAATATGCCTCAAGAACTGTTTAAATAAATAAATAAAATGACATGATGACTTGAACCATGTGTCTTAGTCTGTTTTGTGTGTTGCTATAACAGGATACCACAAACTCAGTAATTAACGAAATACAGAAATGTTTCGGCTCACAGTTCTGGAGTCTGTGAAGTTCAATATCAAGGTGCTGGTATCTGACACATGGTTTCTTGGTGTGCTATGCTATGTTGGAAGGTGGTAGGGTAAAATGGAGAGAGAGAGGGAGAGAGAGCCTACACCTGAAAGCCCTTTTATGAAGGCACTCAACCCTCAATAATTCTCCATGGTCTAGTTGTCTCTTAAGTCTGTACAATGGAAATTAAATTTTAACATGACTTTGGGAGGGACCAATCATTCAAATCATAACAGCATGATAGGCATATCTTTTGTGCACAATTGCTTACTATTTCTATCCTTGTTTCACCTTCCTTTTTCTCTGCCTTTCATCTTACCTTCTTTGAACTGTCTTTAGAAAATCAAAATGCCCCCATTTCCTTAGACGATCACAACCCACCTCAAACTGATAAAGAAACTGACATTTATAGAACACATCCAAATATAATCATCCTAAAACTTTTTGGACAAAACAAACTAACAAACATAAATACAAAGCAGAGATTATAGAGGCTTAGACAATTAGTCAAACTCCTCTATCACAAAGTATGTCTTTCACCCAGTTATCTTTCCCTGACATACCAACCATCTATTGCGCACTCACCAAGTGGGTATATTGAGAGAGAAGAGGAGATGTACTAGTATGAAATGAATTCAGCCCAGATAATAGGAAACCCAGCCAACAGTGGCTTGAACAAGTAAAAGGTTTATTTGACTCTTGCAAAAAGAAGCCCAAGATAATTTGGTTTAAGTGTAACAATGCCATCAAAGACCTTTCTAATATGCCACCCTCAACATGCAGTTCTTCAGCTTCTAATATGCCATCCTCAACATGAAGGTCTTCAGCTTCAAGCTTCTCTCTTCTTGGTAACATCAGATGAACTGTGTGAATTACATGCATTCAACTCTAGTACCTCTTGAACTCTCCTTTCAAAGTTCTTTCAGAATTCCCTAACAGCATTTACTGACCAGAGATCTCACAGCCTACTGGTATTTAGCCTCAGAGACATTTTACCCAATGGGGAATGGAGCTGTATTCCATTTCCAGAGTGCTGAAGGTTGCCACCAGCCTTATACAGCTTTCTTTCCATCAGAAGATCCATGGTATTTTCTGTATCCCAATATGGGACAAGGATCAGGCACCAAGCTTTTTCATGTTCTCTTGCCCTCTCAAGTAGAATTCTTTCTCTCTCTCTCTCTTTCCCTCTCTCTTATTTTTTACCCTAATATCTTTATTATGTTGAAATTAAACAGATTGTTGCAAGTGATCATATCTCAGGTTACATTCCTTTTCTTTCTCTGAGAACACCAAGAAAGATTCACCATAATCAAGAATGGCAGTTCCAGTGGAAGGAATGACCCTCCTGATCCCTTGGCACAGGCACAACTAGGTGGAAGCCTGTCAACTCCTAAGTTGAGGCCATGAGAAGGGTGTAGGTAGGAGGAAAAAACACAGTGAGAGTATTTCTAACAGGCTCATAATTAGGTAACTGTGTACACATACAAATATATATGTGTGTGTGTACATATATATATATAATGTACACACACACACACACACACATTTTAGAAAACAAAAAATTCTGTGCCTGAGTAGTTACATGTAGCTACAGCAACTTCACAATGAATCCAGAATCTAGATCCTTCCATCTTTCTGTGTGACTAACCATAACTAATGTTTCTTGCTCATAGTTATAAGATAGCTGTTGATGTCCCACTCACAGTTATAAAACAGCTGTTGATGTCCCACTCACCAGTTAGAAGGATCGAGAAGAAGCTGCTTTCCAGGAAATCCCAGTCAACTTCCAAATAGATCTCTTTGGTCAAACATGTGTCACAGATCCAACTCTTTTTTTGTAAGGTAGTATGGGGAATAAAATATTTAAGTAGTAAAATTGGGCCTCTGCCAATAAGAAAGAAGGAGAAGATAGATATTGGGTAGATAACTAGCAGCATCCTCCATGTGATAAACTGGAATGAAAGACATGCTAGCTTTGATAAATTACATCTGCCTCCATTTGTTAGCTCTTGTCACATGTTGAATTATTTTCTATTGAATCCAAGGAATGCACTTAAATTACATTCAAGTTTTCAGTTCGAAATGAAAGTACCACATTTGTTCCACTCTACTCTTATTATTTCCACCAAACCCTGAATTTCTCCATTCCTCACCACTATGTTCCATGGTATTACATTCAAAGTCTCAGTCACAGCCCACTGAAATCCATAGCAGTCAAATGGTTAAAAATCAGAGTTCCTAGAAAATCCACCTGAGATGATTAGTTAAAGCAATCTGAAAAGCAAGACATTTCACTGCCTGCCACATAATGTTTCTCCAGGCTCAGCCCCTGTAAAAATAAAATATCGTTAATGGAAGCCAACTCGTTACCCCATAAAATTACTACAACACATGTGCTTGAAAATGTAAGACAGATATTCTTAACTTGGCAAGCCACAGGGAACCACAGAAACGTTCTCCAAGAAATGATTTCATTTTGTTGGTTTTATATTTAAAGTCACATTTTTGGCAGGCAATCCCAAAGACAAAGTTCCAAGAGTAAACTGGCCTATGGGATAGAACTCAGACTTCTGGTCACTTGCCCACACGTGTTTAAATCACTTACCTGTCCTTGTATACCTGACATAATGATCTGGGAGCCTAGCTCTGTTCCTTCTAGTTGTAGACCTCTTTTTGCCATCTTTTCTTCTACCCTCCATACTGAGTGTAGTTTATTACTTTAGCACACATATGTGGGGTTATAAAACAGTCTAGATTTGAAGTGCTACTCTGGCACTTAATAGTAATGTAACTTAGACAAATTACATAACCACATTTTGCTTCAGTTCACTCATCTATAAAATAAGCATCACAATAATGTCTATGTCATAAAGCTGTTACGAAGATTGAATCAGTTAATGTATTAAAGTTCTTAAAATAATGCCCAGCATGTAGTGTGATATAGGTGGTAGCTCTTATTATTATCACCCAGCTGGATAACAGGACATGACCTAAATTAGCCAGCAAAATGACTCCCTGAGGTAAGTCAGCTAAAACCTGAATAAAAAAATTCTGTAGAAATGTGTGTGGAAGCTGACAGATATTCCCCTAAATACTACAGTGATCAGGGAAAGTTACCTGGGATTCAAATTCACTATTTCCTCTGGATGCTTAAGGACTGTGAAATTTTAGTGAACAGAAGATTCTCAGGGTTTATCTCATATAGTTCCTTCATTTTATAAAGAAAAACTCGATCTATGAGTAAATACAAGGTTATAAAAGTAATTAGTGGACAGCTTCCTGGGCCCTGATGCAGTGACTTTTTTTCTTATATTAAGGTAAGATAATTTCTTTATTCCCTCTCAAGTGATGATAGGAAGAGAAAGACAAGAATCTGAAATAGGATGTAAATCTCCATAATCTCTGCTTACAAAGAGGTCCATTCCAACTCAGAAATATTTACTTAACACAGAATCTTGAAACTGTAGAAGTAGTTGGGCTTGGAGCTTTATAACTGTTTACTCAGCTGATTATCTCCATTTCTTACAGTGAAATGTGAAACTTGTTTTTTAAGAGTGTATGTGCAGCTTGAAATCTTCAAGAAAGGCAAAAAAATGTGAGTTAGGTTTTCCCATTTGGGTGCCAAACTTACAACCTTAACCTTTTCTTCTTCTCATCTTTGCTTCTATTATTCTGATTTCAGAATAATGTCCAGCCCCATTATATACATTTCTGTAGCATTTTCAGTTCCCAGGGGTCTTCCTGATTTGACTTATATTTCTCAACAATTGTCCAATTAGCTTTATCATCCTCACTTGACCAATGAGGAAATCAAACTTAGGAAGGATTCAGCGACACTCTTCTATGATCACTAAGTAAAGGGGAAGCCTGATTAAAAAACGACAACAACAAGAAACAAACAAAACAAAACAAAAAACAAAGAGACAGGTTTTCTGAGTCATTCTCTCTTTCATTTATTCAATATTATCTTGCCAATATGACTGTGTGTTTCCCATGTGCACTAAGGATAAGTGTTTTTTTTGTTGTTGTTGTTGTTGTTTTTTTTTAAAAAGTCACTCAAGATCCTTTCTTAAAGCTTAGCTTATATCCAGGTCAGTTATGTTTTTTTCTAACACACAGTAAAACTATTCAGTGTTATCAATGAGTTCACATAGTAGTCAAAAGGTAAACTATACCTGAGATATCAAGTATAAAGAAATAAGAGGTTTTTAGAGTAACTTAATATAAAACAAATTATAAATGTGCTGAGGTCAATAAATCAGTGACCAGATAATTAGAGCCAATCAGAACTACAGACATAACTGAGAAAGACTATCTGTAGGTCAGCTTCACTGCTTCCCTCCCAGCCTTACTGCCCCAGTCACTCTACAGCTCCCAGGTTTAGTCACACTAGACTAGTTTCATTTCTTTGCACACCTCATGCAATTTCATCATGTCTTCCTACAATTTGTATTTCCTTTTCATCTTTTCTTGTGCTTCTATTTTTTAAAAAAATGACTTACTTATCATTTTATTTATCCTTCAAAGTCTACTTCAAAAGTGTCCAAGACTGATAAAACTACTGTTGTTTAGGAACCCTCAACCAGTAACTGGAGCCTCCTAGGAATTTAAGAGACTCTAGGAAATAAGAAGGAAAAGTCAGTTAATAATAACTTCTCATCTTCATGAAGTTTCTCATCCTCATGACGTCAGGAGACGATTAGAGACCAAGAAAGTGATGATGTGATGTTTCCTGCTCATCCCCTAGTTCAACAATTTTATTGAGCACCAACTATTTTATTTTTCTAAGTAAAAATGCATCATTAAATAAGACAAAAATTATCCTCTTATGTTGTTTTTATTATGATAGCAAGGCAGACAATTACATATATATATATTTAACAACACACATAAATATATAACTTAAAATTGTGGTGAGTGTAAAAACTCAAAAAGACAGTAAGATTATATTTGAGGGAAATGTAGACATTTTGGTTGAATCTCCAGCACTTACTTCATCATCTCTTGATGAATAACAGCAATGCATGATTTGGAGAAGGATTTCAGTTCAAATGGTGGTGACTCATATCTCATATTTATAAATTATTCCCATCTACTTTATCAATGATTGGTTCAAGCATAATCATGTGACTCGGTTCCAGTCAAAAAAATGTAAAACCAGTTTACTGCAGGCATCAGAGAAACTTTAAAAAAAATTTTTTTTATGGAAGAACCATAACAAATTAATAGTTTTATGGTATTAACAAGGAGCCTTGTGGCCCAGACTTTTCCTGAAACCATTTTTACCATCATGAAGGGGGAACCAGCTGTAGGAGGAATATAATGATATGGAAGCTGGAGTTAAAAAAGGAACGAACTTGTTAGGGTACTAAGTCAATCACCTGAAACTCACCTCCTCTTGTAGGATCTCATATTTCCTGCTGTTAACATAAACTTGAATCACATTTTCTTTTACCTGTTCCTAAAAACAAATGACACAAAAGGCTAGATGGTCAGGCAAGATCTCTCTAAAAAGTGACGTTTGGACTGAAACCTAAATGATGAGAAGTAGCTAACTGGCCAAAGATCTGGAGGAGTTGGAGACAGTCAGGATAAAGAAGCTAAGGAGTAAAGAAATAACAATCAGCTTTTTGAGGGACAGAAGGAAAGCCAGTGTGGCTGGTGAAGTGTGAACCAAAGAGAGAATGGGATAAGAACCAATTGAAACATACACAAGAGTCAGAGTTTTAACTGAGATTTTAATAGATTCATTCAAAGCATCTCTTCTTTGAAAGGTTTAGCAGAAATCGAAGTTTTTGTTATTCTTTCTGAAGTCATATATTTGTCATGACATCCAAAGCAAAGAACACCTTAAATGCTCTCTAACCCCTCAGCTAGGATCCACGTCTCAAATTTGAAGATCCTAAATTAGGCGATTCTGACAGAATGCTGAGTAATATACACCCTTTTGTTGGGCAATAAAAATCCAAGAACATAGGCAGAAAAGATTTGATGGTAAAAATATTATTGTAAGACAAATGGGAAAGAGACAATCAATATTCTGACATCCAGGCATACAAACAATTCTGCTTAAGTGATTTTAAATATCCAGAGCCAAATGGAGAATTAGAGACAGTATTAAACTATCACCATTTATCTTCATAGTTTATTATTGCTTCTAAATCCTTAACATATTGTAAAACTAAATGCTCCATACTTTACTCACCTGTATAACACTTGTACGTATTCTATTTTAAACCTAATTGTTTAGTTATGTGCGTATGTATCTATGTCTTTCCCAGCAGATTGTAAGTTCCTGGAAAAGACAACTTTGAAATCTCTTTTGTATTCCCTCATCCTCTGACAGTTCTATCAATTTAATAGAAACTCAGTACATTTTTGATGAATTAAATGCTCCTTAGTTGCCATTTAACACTGGCAGACAGGTGCTAAGATTCCATTTCTCAATAATTATACTATATAGAATGCTTACTAGGTAAGCTCATTCCAATAGTTTGTGACAAAATTTTATATAAAAGAAGGATTCTATTTCAGTTTATAAATAATTACAGGCTTTTTTGGTCTAACTTCAAAATTTAACTGATGTCTGAGTTTCTGAAACCAACAATTCCTTCATTTGTTTCATAGAAACAACTGCTCTAAATTGCAAACAACTGTCTAAAAACGTACCCACATTCACATGGTACGTTCACCTCATTCTTCAAATATTGGTTTCCTTAAGGAATCAGTTTCTGGCACCCAACATTTGGTTTTGATGTCCTTCCTATGTGTTCGCAGAGCAACCTGGTTTGTATGACTCAACCTATGTAGTTCAGTCTTACTCTGATAGATACACAATACATGTTTGGTTGATTAATCAAGAAAAGTCTGTGACATCCAACTTCCTTCCCATCTGCAAGCTCTTATCGGGGAGACAGTCAACATAATAATGTCTGCAGTGTGACTGATACAATAAATAAATAAATAAATAAATAAATAAATAAATAAATAAATAAATAAATATTAATGCTGTTGATATTAGCAAAGTAGCATATATTATGCCAAGAGCATTCACACACATTATTTCGTTTCATCCTCAAGACTTCTTCTAAAGCCAGTGATCCTTCCTCTGCTCTTCTCCACTTCCACCTACAGGCTAAGGCAATGGAAATCGAAACTCAAAATGAGCTTTTTTTTTTTTTTTTTTTTTTTTTTTTTTTTTTTAATTTAATTATGAAATGAAAATCTAATTTTAATTTTTTTTTTTTTTTTTTTTTTTTTTTTTTTCTGAAACTGAATTTAAGTCTGAAGGATTCTAGAAATATATGTATATAATTCACTTGTGTTCAATGTACTCTATTCATTGAGTCTAAGAATTCCTTGAGAGCCAGGGGAATTACTTATTTATGGTATTCTTTTCAGCCCCCCACTGTAATGCCCAGCAAGTGTTATGTGCCCATTAAAGGCCAATTGAATTTAAACAAGGAGGATCATTTCTTAAAATTCTCAACAGTGAGGCTACAAGTGCAAGAAAAATCTACTTTATTTTCTAGCCAAATCAAAGCTTTGCTTACTCAGATATTTCTTTTTTCAATTATTCTGCTTAACCAAGATTTTACTGAAGTAAAATAAGTCATTAAATAAAATCAGTTTCTCTTGCAAACTAACATTTTTCATTTTGCTTCACATATTCATTAGCAGCCTTAAAGTATGCTATTTTAAGTATATTAATGATATAAACTTATATATTTAAAACTGAGTATATTACTATGTTTATCTTGCTATTTGCTGGACATCTTAACAAGTAAACTTGATTCGTTTTCAAGCTTTGGAAAGAAAATGTTCCGGCAACTGCTAGTTGATCTTGGTGAATCAGGACTAGTTCCCACAATTAACTTCTAAGATTTTAAATTTGTCAAAGAGAAAGTACAAATGACTTAATGTCTAGAAGAATGTCAGTGCCCACTGTATCATGATCTGCTAGTAAGCAACCTCAGTTCCTCTTCCTGGTTCCAACTAAGGTTAAAATGAAACTTTCTGGATCTGCTTCTGAATATTCTCTATTTTCGGAGAGAAAAACTACTAAATTATTGACATCTCAGTTGACTCCACAACTGATATATTTCAAACTGTGTGTTTACTTTAAAGTATTGCTTTACCTTGACATATTTAATACACTTTAAAAATCCCTCGAAAATGTAAGTTGACATCGAATAAGGAAAATGAAATATTTTTATCTGTTTCAAACAAATGAAGATATAAAAGATGCTGCCATTTTTTTCCCTGGTTTATCATGTAGTTGCTGTTATACAAAGAGGAATTAATTCATCATCAAACATCTGTACTTCAATGTCAACATGCGGTTCAGTAGCAAACAAGTGATTCCATGATTTACATGAAGAGCTAGCAGGTTTTAATTTTAGGTTGAATCAGTTTCTAGAATTTCTTCTAAAATTTGAGCCAATAATTCTGGGGAAATCATCTGTGATAAGTGATGAAGATAATATGTCGTTGTTGTTGTTTGTTTTATTTGTTTGTTTGAAAGACATCCTGGGATTCCTGAGGAACATAAAACAGCTAGAGTCACTATCAAATCAGGCTGGGATTCTTCAGCTCTAATGCCAGTCCATATCACTGTTGAAGCATTCTCACCACAGGTTATTCTCCTGTTAAAGTGGCAATTTGAATATTTCCTCCAAACCTTTTGTTTTAATTATTAAATACAGTTGCCCAGAGAGATTTTTGTTGTTGCTGTCAGACTTTATATCAGGTAGGCTGTATTCTCTGCATTCCATAAAACATTTCAGTATCTCAACAATCAGCTACTTGGTTGCCTTTCAGTTTCTTAAGAAGGACAGTCACATGTCACAAGAGAACTCAGCCAGGTATAAACAGACAATGAATTCAAAGCTGTACCAACCCCTTCCACCATAGAATCATGGACTTTAAGAAGTTTCAGGGACCGTCTAGCCCAATGTTTCATTTTACAGATGAAAAATTCTGAAGGTCACGTTAGCTCAAGACTTTTTTAAGATCATAGCGTCTACTAGCAGGTACATTTTCTGGCTCCTAGATTTGTTCGTCCTAAATCTCGTAGTCCTCAGATCTTCTCGTTGCCATTCTTGTATCCTCCTGTGAAGGACTAGCATCTTCCAGACTTTTTTTCATATGGCTCCTGCTGGTTTAGGCCACTGGGAGGCACTGGTAGAGGACTGGAAGACTAGAAGAAGAAAGAAGCAAACAGTGCCTTAACAATATCTGTACATGGTAATGCCATAATACTGCATTTTTCATATATGAGTATGATTAGAAAATCAAGATTTAGTCTATTAATCACAGATGGAAAATTTCAATGTTTCAAGGGGCTGGTTAGGTCACATAAATGAATAATGCAGGCACAGTAGACACCATGGAGAACACTCAGCCTATCTAGAGAAGATGGACTAACACACAGCTCCAGAAAACTACTGCCCTGCAAAAAGCTGGCCCATGCTGCTGACTTCTCTGAATTTTTCATTGAAAGGAAACACCTAGAACTGCATGTGAAATTTTCTTTTTTTCTAAGTGATAGTAAGCATTTCAATTTTGAAACACAACTATATGGACCAAATGCAATTTAACTGTGAGTTAAATCTGGCAGGCAGTTTATGATTCTGGCTTTGGGACAACAGCTCACCTCTAAGGAGGAAAAGTGTATTTAAATATTCACCAAGAAGTGCAGGGTTAAAGCACTCACTGGAGTAGTTCCTTTCCCCCACTGCCCTGCACGTCGAATACGTGGTTATTTCAAATAATCATTCTATCTTGCTAAAACATCTTAACATAGCTGCTTAAATATTGCACTTTACTTAGTGTGTTTAAACACAGACTAAGCATGATCATACAGAGTTTTGGGGAGTTAAAAGGGCAACATTTGATAAAGACCATCAAACTGAGTTGCCAAAAAACCAAACAAATCCTGTTGTAAGTACATGGCATACCTTCAGTTATTACCTACAAATAAACCCTGGTAATGAGGTTTGGGATTCCTCTCAGTTGCATGTTGATGATAGATTCTCTGTGGAACTGACTCCAACCCATTAAGCAAGCTTGTTCCTGCCACCATGGCTGTTAATTTGACAAGACACTGTCGCATTAAGTAGAACAAACATGTTTTCATCCAGTCAGCCATCCAGAACCGACATGGCTGTTACTCTAACAACTGGATATTGATTGGAATCACTCACCCCTTCTGACCCTCCACTGGGAGGTGGAGACCAGGCTCAAGCTGACTGAAGATTTGCCTCACTGGCACACATGGGTAGCATATTAAGGATAGCCACAAATTTTAAACCATTTAGCTCCTTGTCATGTTCATCCTTCAGGCACTGTCTGGTTCTCAGTTTCTTCAGTGGAGCAATAGGCTCCCAATAAATCATTGTTTATTAATTTTATAGATCTACACATCCATTTGTGAGGACGAATTTGTGCTGTTTTAGCATTTACAACTTCATAAATGCAAAACATCATAAGGCACACAAAGAAATTTTACAGGAAGTCCAAAAGATAAAAAATTAAAAATTTTTAAATTCTAAAAGGTAGGATGGAGTCTTCCCTCTCTTTTTAATCTATGTGATTGAGAGACATCCACTTAGTTTTTGAATGACCAATCCATTTAATCCAGATATAATCTTAAAAGGCTATAAATCAAGCTAACTGAAAAAAAATGATATTTACCTGATGTTAACTGTTTTTAATCTGGCTATTTTTAACCTGCTTATTAATATGGGTACCTAACATTTAGTAGAGCTTGCTTTTCACTCAGTCATTCATTTACCACAGATAAATTTTAACATGTGAAATTGCTGGGGTATCATTTACCCGTGTCTCTATGTCAATCTCAGCATGTGTTAGAACCTGCTCTGTTCACTAAACTTCATATTCATGACAGCATCCCATGGTTGAAAAGGACCTTAAAGGACATTTAGTCAAATTGTTCACCAGACTCCCTTGCCTGCTCTGGAACAGTCTCAAGAATTGGGCATTCAATATTTGCTTGAACACCTCCAGTGTTGGTAAACTCATTAAACTCATAACCATCTGGAGAATTCTATTAAAATATTAGACATAGATCCTCTTTTTTTCTAGTATAGGTCAAATCCTTCTTCTGCAGGGAAGTGATTCAAATATCCAAAAATAGTAATGATATTCTCTTTTTGTCTTCTTCAAGAGATATGGTTTGAATTTATGTCCTCACCCAAGTCTCATGTCAAATTGTAATCCCCAGTGTTGGAGTTGGGGCCTGGTAGAAGGTGACTGGATCATGGGGGCAGATTCCCCCTCTAGTGTTGTAGAGTTCTCATGAGATCTGGTTGTTTATAAGTGTGTGGCACCTCCCTGCATCTCTCTTCTGCTCCGGCCATGTGAAGTGCCTGGCTCCTTCCCTGCCTTCCACCATGATTGTTAAGTTCCCTGAGACCTTCCCAGAAGCTGATGCTGCTATGCTTCCCTGCACAGCCTGCAGCACCATGAGCCAATTAAACCAATTTTCTTTATAAGTTACACAGTTTCAAGTATTTCTTTATAGCAATGTGAGAATGGACTAATACACCCAGCTAAACACTTCAGTTCTTTGAACTATTTATCTTATAGCAGCAGTCTGCAAACTGTGATCTAAGGGCTGCATCCAGCCTTTCACCTGTTTTTGTAAATAAAGTTTTATTAGAACAGGTCCATTCAATTACATATTTTCTAAGCTGCTTTTAGACTACAATGGCAGAATTGACTAGTTGTGAGACAGAGTGTACAGCCCCCAAATATTGAATAACCTGGCCCTTTAAAAAATAGTTTGTTGGCCACTGTCTTATACCGTGGTGTGCTAAGAACCCTCATCATCTGTATTCTGGATGTCTTTCAGTTTTTCACTACTGCTGTAAGACTGTGATCTGCAAAACTTAAGAAGCTTGTGTCACTTGTTCTGGATACATTTTCTATGAATGTAGAAAAAAGTCCTTTGGCTTACAAAAATTCTCCATCCTAAAGCACAAAGAAATCGTCAGTTAAACCATTGAGATTAGCCTGATTTATAGCAGAAAATATAAAGTTTTGCTGTTTTTCTCCAAGTGTATTCTTATTTTACTGTTCCATCATTGCTTTAAAATATACTTTTGAGTACCTGCTATTGCAGAGCATTGTTCTAGACACTATATAAAATACTAAGACGGAGTTCTTCCCAACAGAGTTTGCATCTGGTTGTATGGAGGAAACTGTTTACAAAATACCTGATATATTTCGGGTTTTACAAATCTCCCTTCACTGGATTATCAGCTGGATAAGGTCAGGCTGCTTTGTCTGCTTGGCTCTGTAACATCTCCCCAGTGCCTAGAATGGTGCTCAGCATGTGGGAAATTATCAGCAAATATTTGTGGGATGAGGGAAACGATTAGAAGAGGGAGACAAAATATAATCAAGTATTAAATTATGTGATAAAGATGATACAAACAACAGGAACTCTGGGAAGAAATAGATCAACATGGTCTGGACAGAGTGCTGAATGGAAACTGCATCATGGAATCTAACCTCTCCTTTAAAAATAGATATCTCTTTTACAATCTGCAGATTGTTATTTCTCACTCACATCAGAATCCTCTAGTTGGCTTATTAAAAGGAGAGATTCTTGATGCCTACAAGGACCTCCTGAATCAGAATCTGGCTGCCATGCCCAGAAATTATTCTTATGAATTCTAAAATTTGAAAACTGCCCCTCTCGACAGAAGGTGACAGAGTCTCTATGTGAATACCTCTAGTGATGAAGAACTGACACTCCCACAAGCTTCTGTATTTGTTAGCTTTAGTTGTTGTGAAAAATAACTTTACTGAGTTGCAATCTGCCTCCCATCATTTCTAATCATTGGTCTCAGCTGCATTCATTAGAGCCACAAGAGACACATTTATTTTTTCTCTTGCATACGACAACTCTTCAAATGTGGAGAGTTCTATTAAATGTCTTCTCCTAAATCAACATGACTTAGATGCTCTTATCTTTGTAGTTGTTGTTCACTAGCAGAACTTTCCAAGATGTATCAGCTACCCCAACATTCTGCTGAGGTGCCAGGGGAACCCGGCACTCAGAGCCAAGTAAGTGGTTTGGGAATCTGCAGATGAATCTCTTTTCCTTCTATACCAAATGAAACAGTCTGCCACAACCCATTCATCATTCACACCTGAAGCCAGAGTGTGTACTTCCCCCTCTAGCCCTTTATGTTCAGTCCCAGCAGACTCATTGGAAGGGGTTGAGGAGAGACATGTTCATAGATTGTGGATTCCCATCTCCACACCATTCTTAACACTCCTGTCAAGTTCCATATTTCCCAACATCCATCTTAAAATGTGTCTCCCAGAACAGACTAATGTAGAGGTCAAGGTCTAAGTCAGAGTTAGACTTCACCACTAATTAGCTGTGCAACATTGGGTGATTATTGTTTAAATTCTTTTACCCTCCATTTGCTTAATCTATAAAATAGAAATAATAGCACTGCCTCATGTGGTTGTAAGAATTTAATGTGGTAAAGCAATCAACATAGTACCTGGTGGTATACAGTGAGTTTTCAATAAATGTCAGCCATAATTACTACCTTCTTGGTAGAATGAGACTATTACATCCCAGCAATCCTGAGTGTTGTAATATTTTTATTTATATTTCTGTCTCTTTGTGCAGATGGTGAACACAGGCAGGGGCCACATCTGACTTATCTCTAGCTCCAGGTACTAAAGAGCCACTGGGGAGAGCTCAGTCATGTAATCCAATACTACCTAAGTAAGTTTTCAACCTCTCCAGTATTTTGCATATTACCAACCTCCTACCTTGTGCTTCTAAACTAGGCCAACCTAATACATGCAACTCTGTGAGCAACTAATTTTAGAAAGCCACCATCACAACAGCCTCTTCTTCATAATTGTCTGAAATCCAGCTTCCCTGTCCCTGCCCTTGAGCCTATGCTGAGTCCATCTCCCTGTCTTACACCTGATCCCCTGGCTTGGTCACAAATTTTTACTTACATGCTCACTTATGGACATACGGACTAGATTTGAGCTTGCTCTCTGACTTGCCCATATTCTGACCCTTATGAGTAGCCACGCTGGTTTCCTGAGTTGCAAACTCCCAAGCTTAGAGCAGTACCCTGTGTTGGACGTCTGGCCAGCACTCCAGTCATGCCTGCCCTATCATCCCAGAGAAAAGCAGTCAGGGAATAAGAAAGATGCCACGATACAGGGTTTGCTACACATCAGACTGATCTGGCTCACCATGTCATTTTAGTTTCAATTCTTTTGCTCTGCAGACAAAGGGTAAGAGCAACACATCATTAATATGTTATTGCATTATCAGTGATGGGGTGCTAATAAAGTTAGTTCAACAAGACATGGGTTACACATAGGTAGGTCCCAGAAAATTTTATCAGCATCAGCTCTGGAAGTCAGGATGATGATGACATCAGGTCTTAAAAGCAAACTGCAGGGGCTGAATCTGACCTCCTTTGTCTTTGTGGCGGTGGCTCAACACCCAATCAATCTTAAACAGCAGTGTGATGCTTTGCGCAAAAGAGGCTGGCGCAATTCAGCTGAGTGGGCGGGTTGATGGAAAGTGACTCTGGCATTGCTGAGTTCAAAAGGAATTAAGGATTCATGAGAACGCTGCACAGGCAGGCAAGCATAGATCCCCGGATGAATGCTGAATGAGTCACAAGGGAGACCTGGCTGGGCTTCGAATCCCAAATAAGCAAGGAATTGCTTTTTGATGATGCCAAACTATAAATATCATCACCTCAGAAAACCAGGTTCTCCTCTTACAGTGTCAGGAATCAGCAAAGAGGACTACAAGACCAAATGTGTATGTTATTGACAAACATAATGCTTTACATAAAGAACACTGCCACTCTAAAACCAGTTGTGAAGCAATTTTGAATTTTTCTTAATATTTTAATTGTATTTTAATCAGTAAAAAATCATGGGTGGAATTCAAAAAATTTCATTTTTTGGGGCCACTTCACTGGCAATATATTTACAAACATTTTCTCTGGTCCTAATCTGGGTTTGGTTATGAAATTGCTAATGTCTAAGTATCACATATCATAAAAATGAGTGTGTTTCAGGTTTGCCTGCCACTTTTTCACTCCAACTCCTTACACTTTTTTGAATTTCTTTCTTTTGACCATGGATGGAAAATAAAGAAACAAAAATTGTATTTTTTTGCCAAAATTTTCCAAAAAGCATTGAAAACAATGTGTCCAAAATCCTTGGGTTTTAAATACTTGTCTCTGTTGTGCTTGTCACGAGCAGCTCTTGTGGAATCCCTCACTGCAGGACTTGATGAATTAGTGCAGACCTTGCTCACAACCAGGAAAGGTGTTAAGGGCTGTATCCTTGTGACTTATTCAATTCTGCAAGGGTCGATGGGCCTTATTTTCAGCAAAGCTGGGCCCACATAATTGTCACAATAGAGGAAGTCAATATCCTGCTTAACATCCAATATTGTTCTGTATTCATCAAATGCCTGGGATAGGGTGATATGTGTCAACACTGGAGCTCTATGTATAATTTTTTAAGTATATACAAAGCACATACATACATAAACCTGATACAACACCATATTCTCACCATTGTGCTTTCAATATAATGTGTCAAACAATGAGAATTAAACAAGACCTAATTTAGGGGTTAATAAATTATGTATGTAGAGACTTGGATCAACATGGCTATACTCAACTGTAATGTTCAGCAAGCTGATTAAGCCAAGGCAGGTCTGAGCTCTAGACTATGTGACCAGAATTCCATTAACAGGGTCCCTGCATCGTCTGGGAAGAATTCATCTACTTTCCCTGCTCTCTTCCAATTTCTGATTGTTCTCTCTGTAGTTATTTGTCAATTAAAAGGAAGGAGACAGTGCTGCTGCTACACTGTGTTCCTATCTTCACTAACATCTACTAAGAAAATTCCAGCACCTTGCCTGACAAATGCAAATAAATATTGTATCATTTTGATTAATCACAGTGATATACACAGACCACTCAACTTTTTTAAAAAAAGAATCACTGGCTTTTCAGAACTTTCTGGGAGTTTTTATTGTTTTCCTTCATTTTATGGTAATGTAAAGGAGAATCATGCTACAAAAATCTAATACTTATCTTTTCCTTGAATGTAATTTATACCATCTAAACTCCTCTTTGATACTTTAAAATTACTCTGTTGGCTCCTCACCTGGGATTTTTATAATATAAATAAAATGTTCCCTGCATTAAGACTTAGGTATATAAATAAATACATTTATACATTCCTTTCTCTGAAAAGAATTACAGATCGGAATGTACAATACACAATATATTTTTATTCTTACAATCTTCTCTCACAATATGCCTATACATTGTACATTAAAACCAGGTTTGGGCCCTGCTAAACTTCATCTGTGCCTGTCACATATATTAATGTAAAAATCTTATTATTTTCCTCATAATAGAAGCACTTGAAAATTTGCTTAGAATCTCCAGAAGCAAATAATAGAAAAATTGGTATCTAAGAAAGTTGGGGGAGTATCAGAATAGCATTAAAGGCCTTTTTGAGTTTTAACAAAAAATGACTGAAAGAAAGGAAGGAAGGAAAGAAGGAAGGAAGGAAGGAAGGAAGGAAGGAAGGAAGGAAGAGAAAGGAAGAAAGAAGAGAAGAGAATGAGAAAGAGAGAGAGAGACCCTCCTTCAGCAAGGTGTTTAGAGGTTCAAGCTCTAAGATACCATTCACCATGCGCCATCTGGCCTCAGCCCATCTTCCCAGTCCTCCCTCTCCTCCTTACCCCTTCCACTAGCCTTCCTCTCCTGTCCTATTGGCTACTGTTTAGTCCCTGAATATATGCACTATCATACCACTATGACTTTGCCCATGCTGCTCGCTATCTTTCCACCTCTTCACTCCTCCTCTACCTATTGGGGTCCACTTATTTTCTGAGACTTAATTCAAATCTCACCTTTTCTGTGAAATCGTCCTCAAGTACACCTTGCTCCACATCTCCTACTCACTCAACTGAAAAGAATGTCAGCCCCTGGTGCAGTAAGTACAGCTTGTCTGTGTCCTTCAGCCTCTAGTACAGGAACTGGCATAAGCAGTGGATTATGAACAAATTAACCAATTGCCAATGAACAAACCTTACTTCAGTCTCTATGACCTTTCTGTTTTGAACCACATTTTGCATTTTATTATTTTTGTTTTTTAACTTTTATTTTAGGTTCAGGGGTACATGTGCAGGTTTGTTATATACATAAACTTGTGTAAAAGGGGTTAATTTACAAACTATTTCATCACCCAGGTACTAAGCCTAGTACTGAATAGCTATTTTTTTCTGTTCTTCTCCCTCCTCTTACTCTCCACCCTCAAGTAGGCCCCAATGTATGTTGTTCCTTTTTCTGTGTCCATGAGTTCTCATCACTAAACTCCCACTTATAAGTAAGAACATGTGATATTTGGTTTTCTGTTCCTGCATTAGGTTTCTAAGGATAATGGACTCCAGCTCCATTTATATTCCCACAAAAGGTGAGATCTTGCTATATAGTATTCCATGGTATATATGTCCCACATTTTCTTTATCCAGTCTGTCATTGATGAACATTTAGGTTGATTCCATGTCTTTGCCATTGTGAACAGTGATGCAATGAACATGTGCATGCATGTGTCTTTATGGTAGAATGATTTATATTCCTCTGGGTATATCCACAGTAAAGGAATTGCTGGGTTGAATGGTAGTTCTGTTTTTAGCTCTTTGAGGAATCATCACACTGCTTTCCATTATGGTTGAACTAATTTACATTCCCACCGATGGTGTATAATTGTTCCCTTTTCTCTACAATGTCACCAGCATCTGTTATTTTTTTCCTTCCCTAATTTTCCAGTGAACTCTGCTGCTTATTGGTGTTTCAAGTGTCCTTGTCAAGTCCTGGATTTCTTCCTGTTGATATAATATTCACATTATCACCAATATTAGGCCCTCTACAATTTCTTTTGGAGGTTTCTGACATGTCTTAAGACTACAGAACACCATACTGAGTAAGAGTTAAGAAACTGACAGTCTGGACCTTAATATTTTACTTACTTACTCCAAGGCCTAAGACAACCACTATTTATTTCTGGGTCTCTGAATACTCACTTGTAAAATTAGGAGGATACACTGAGTGTCTAAGGTCCTTAGCAATGAGAGAAAAATCTGTGACTGGTAAGGTTTTCAAGAGTAGTGCCTCCGGTAGGAATAATTTCAGCTTGATGAAGATTTAATTTATTCATGTATTCATCCAACAAATATTCATTAAATACCTATTTCATGTCAAGCATTTTTTTCTAAGATCTGGAAATACAGCAATAAGCAAAATGTAAATGTAAATACCATCTATGTAGCTTACATTCTGATAGAAGTAGAGAAAATAAATTATAACTCATCTATGTATGTGAATGTGTGAATGAATATTTATTCTATCTTTCTATAAAATCAAGCAGTTTTAAATGCTGTAGCAGGAAAAAGTTTAAGAGCAGTTTAATGTGGAGAGAGAGAGAATATTGTTCAGGGCAAAGGTAGAAAGATAGACGGACCTATGATTTCATTCAGTATATCCAGTGAGAGAGAGAGAGAGAATGTGTGTGTGTGTGTGTGTGTCCCAGGCAGATGGGACACTAAGTGCAAAGGGCCTGTGGGGTCAGAGTACGACCACTTGCTCAAAGAAGATAAAGAGGTTAAATTGCAACAGAATTAGAGAGTGAATGAGAAATGAAGTTAAAGAGGCTGAGGTAGAAGAAATAGGTCACTAGGGCCCTGTGGGCCATTGTAAATGCTTGACTTTGAGTGTTGAGAGACTGTTGGAGGAATTAAAACAAAGGAGTGACAAACTCAGATTCAACCCCTTGGAAAGATCACTGTAGCTGTTGACTTGAAAATAGACAAGATATGGTCAGTGAAGAAGGTAAAGTTAATTAAGAGGTTATTATAATAATCTACATATAAAACTACAGGTAACTTAGACTTGGAAAGAAACCATGGAAATGGTGAGAGGCTGTTGGATTCCACTCATATTTTGAAGACAGAGCTGACAGAATTTCCATAGATTATTTATGTGCAGTGTAAGGCAGAAAAGGAGTTAAACATTGCAGTATTTGTGGCCTCAAAAGGGTAAGGAGACAGTTGGCACTCAGTGAAATAGGGAAGAGTGCAGGAGGAGCAGGGAAGGAATTCAGGAGGTTAGTTTGGGACAAGATAAGTTTGTAGTGCCCCTCAAATATCCAAGTGGATGTTTCAAGTAGGCTGCTGGGTAAGAGTCTGGAATTCAGGAACAAGTTGCTAGAGATACAAATTTTAAAATGATTAGGACAGAGATGGCTTTACGAGATCTCAGAATGGATGATATTACTCACGGAGTGACTACAGATAGAGAAGAGAATAAATGCCTAAATATCAAATACAGTCCCAGGACACTCTGAAAATAAGAGATTAAGATGATGAGGAGAAATGGGAAGGAGTGATGAGTGAGGTAGCAAGGGAGCGAAGCCAACATGTCCCCAAAGCCAAGTGAAAAGTGTTTCAGGAAGTAGATGGTATACTATGTCCAATGCAACTGAGAAGTAGAATATGGTAAAACTTGAGCCAACTCTCAATTCCCATTGAATTACTGAGAGTCTTTCTAACTGTGGTCGTTGTAGATCCTGAGCAGATATACATGGCAGCCTGGGCCAGATATAAAGAGCCAACAGATCCTTGCCTCAAGGCCTCTTAAATTAGCATCAGGTAGGGGACTAGATAATAGCCAGCATATAGGCATTCCTCTCCACCATCATCACCCCGACCACTACAACATACACACACACAAACTTGTCATATGTAATTCTAAATGCAAAAAGCAAGTGAACTTTGTAACAACAAAGTGTAACTTTGGTGTGAGTTATAGCACATCAAATGTTTGATGAATTACAAAGTACAGCTTTGTAGCACTAATTGTTAATGTTGCTATTATGTTATTACTATTAACTGCTTTTTTGACTGAGTAGCAACTATCTGGCATTATTTTAATCATTTTACATATATAATTTTGTTAAAACCTCATGATGACTTCTGAGATTATTATTAATATCACTCTGATTTTCAGATGAGAGTATGAAGCCTTAGAGAGGGGAAGTGGCTTGTCTAAGGTCACATGGCAAGTAACTGGCAGATTCTGTTTCAAAACCAAAAGTCTGCTTCTAGGTCTCTCAGTCAAGAAATAAGAATGGGAATGTTCAGTTCTCCTAAATGCCCTGTTCTTTGGATAATACATGTATTTTCAACTGTCTATTACCAAGTTTTCTTCTTTGTGATTCCCAATAGGGATGGGTCATCTGGAACTAACTCCAGAAGTTTCCTGATGTTTAAAATACAGTCAATAGCTAGCTTTGCCATCCTTTCTTAGACAGTTAGTCATTGCTGAAACAAAGTATTCCATGGTTAGACTGACCCATGAGTGGCCAAGAGACATTTGAGTGGTAGCCTTCCATTCCCTCAAGACTGTAAAGCTGACCCAAATAAAGTTACTAGCTATCATTTCTAGAATTACATGACCATGTTTCCCAGCCTCCGAGTTTACTTTTAAGAAATAATATTCCAGAGGTTAGATACCAGACCTCTAATGACTGGGCAGCAGCTGGAACTTTACTATTATCAAGTATTGACTTGGTAAGATATGATAGAATCCTTTTTTTTTTAAGTGATTAGTGGTTGAGATGCCTACTTTGAACATAAACAACAATCCATACAGCAGAAATGCCAAGCCATTTGTTAGAGAGGAAAAGGAATCACTCAAATCCCTTAGTAGACAGAAAGAACTTCAAAATGTCTACACTATTTAAAAACTGATTTAGAGCACCTTTCCTCCCATATTTATAAGTTCAGACTATCAGTTTACCCCTTTGTATGCTAAAAATATATATATTCTTGGAAAATCTTATTTCATGGAGAATATAGTGAAATGACACTAAACTCCATGTTTGATGACTGCCAAAATGCTGTTCTTGGACTGTTTTCATTATTCTTTATGCTCTTCCATTTCCTATGACAACCTTGTTCAGGTAAACCCTTGAAGTATTAGAGAAGAGAAAGAACAACTGACTCATTCTCAGCAAGGCAAGTATGGCCTGAAATTGAATTTCCTAACAATGTGATAGGTTGTACTGAGTCATCCATATGCTCATCTGGTCTCCTCTATTCTTCATCAAGACCTTCCACATACCATTGGAAAAAGTCTCACTGGGATCAAGCCTGTGATGTCTAGCTGTAATTGTGTGTGTGTGTGTGTGTGTGTGTGTGTGCGTGCGCACAGGGACATGCAGAACCATTGGCCTTTACTAGAAACAAGATTACGGGTCCTACTTCATTAACAGAACAGTCTAACTATGAGAGAGTTGCCTGATGCAATTTGAATCTGGGCTCTGATCCCATCTTTCCTTCCTCAGAGGCATAAGGTAACCAGAACATCAGATTTGAAGTCAGATACAACCAGGTCCAAATCCTCATTCTGCGGTCTTATTCCTGTGGCATCTTAGAAACTGATTTACATTCTCTGAGCTTTGGGGCTCTCATTTGATCAAGAGGAATAAGTAGACTCATGGCATGTGAAGTGTACTTATATATAGCAGGTGAACACATGTTCACCCCTTTATTTTGGACATCAGTGAAACTTGAGCAGTAGTATCTTTTGTCAATTTCTTTAAAATTATCATCCTGCTCTAGAAAGTAAAGTTATCAAGCTGTTCTTTATACAGTGAGAGCATTTAACTCATAGCTAGTTCTAAATTTAGAAATCACCTCAAAATCCGGTCAAAGCACTTACACAAAAGGATTTGTCCAGCTTTAACCAACTGGAGCTTTATGGAACTCGAATTAAAAGATTGGGTGTGCTCAGGTGCCTCAAAACAACTACTGAGAGTGAAGGAATAATAATAATGACTAACAAATCTTAAGTGCTTATTACATTAATCATCATCTGCTGCTGTATAACAAACAATGCCCAAACATAAAGCAGCAAATACGTATTAACTCTCACAGTTTTTGAGGGTTATGAGCCCAGAAGTGGCAAGCTGGATAGTTCTAGCTCTGGGTTTCTCATGAGGTTGCCGTCAAGATGATGACAGTTTAGTCATGTGAAATCTGTAGGGTCTGCTTATAAACTCGTTCACATGGTTGTTGGCAGGATTCTGTTCATTGCTGGTTATTTACTGAAGACCTTAGTTCCTCACCACATGTGCCTCTCAATTCAGCAGCTAAGTGCCCTAGTTACATACAGTTGGTTTCTCCCTGGAGCAAATGACCCAAGAGAGCAACCAGGACACAGGAAATGACTAGCACAGGAAGTGACATATCATGAAAACTTCCATAGCCTATTCACTGGAAGTAAATCACTAAGTGTAGCAGCTGTCAATGGAATGCGAACTAAGCTCCACTTTGAAATTCACCACACCTATTATATGCTCTGAAGCCATTCCAAGTATGTGATGTAAATTATTTCTATTTAGTTTGTACCATAATTCCATGAGGTTAGAAATTATCATATTCCCCATTTTGTAGATGAGATACATGAAGCTTAGAAAGTTTGATATTCACTCCAAGATGCGATAGTGCTGGGCTCCTAAACCAACCAGTCTGAATCTAGAGATAAAACATTTTGAATAATCAAAAAATTTATTTACTTCAGTAAAAAGTTTAATATTTGTCTTTGAAATTGATAATGTATATCTAGAGTATTTAGCATGCTTTAGTAAACAGCAGTTTTGATTAAGCAGAATATATCATTTTCTGACAATGTCAAGTAATTAAATATTTACTGTTTATGAATTACGATGTATTGTGACAGTTAAATCTGAGTCTACAACATTTTTCTATATGGCTTATACTTCATTCTCAAACATCTATCCCAGAAGACTATTATTTAACATATAAGCAGTAGTGAAGAAATTTAGCCACATATTCAGGTACAGAAGTTAAAAGTTCTAAGAGATTCTAATGGATTCTGGTATAAAATTATCTTAGTATCTTTTCACTCCCTTTTTTTAATGCTCACAGATTTATTTCCAATTATCTCATAAACGTGAGGGGGGACAAGAGCCCCAGTGAGAAATAACTTACACGGTCATTTAAGAGCTGCTTTTCTGCCAGCAATTACTTGAGTTTAATTTACCAGGAGACAAAATTGCAGTTGTTGAGACAGTCAAAGCAGAAGGGGGAAGAGCCAGTGATCCAGATCAAGGCTTCAGTAACGGGCAAGAAAAATGTCAGAAAGATGTTAATAGGATAGGTAGAAGAAATGGGAGGGGAGAGAGAGGGAAGGGAAGGAAGTAAAGAATGGAAGGGCAGAAAGGAAGGAAAGAGGACAATGAACAAATGAATGAATGTATAAAAGAATGGATGAAGGGAGAAACTGGGGCCTGCTATGATCTGATTTGTCCCCCAAAATTCATGTGATAAAATGTAATGGCCAATGTGATAGCATTAAGAGGAGAGGCCTTTAAGAGATGATTAAGTCATGAGGGGGAAGCCCTCATGGAAGGAACTAGGTTCCTTACAAAAGCCTAGAGAGAGTGGGTTCAGCAGGGTTTATTTTTTTTTTTTTTTTTTTTTTTTTTTTGCCATATAAGGACACAGTGTTTAATCTCCAGAAGACGCAGCAACAAAGTAACATCTTAGAAGCAGAGAAACTTGACTCTATTAGAATCTCAAGGTGCTGGCACTTTGATTATAGACTTCCCCATCTCCAGAAGTGTAAGAAATAAATTTCTGTTGTTTATATATTACCCCATGTCAGGTATTTTGTTACAGCAGAAATAATGAATGAAAGGAAGGCCTGAAAGTAAAAGAAGGGAAATAATGGTGTAGGCAAAATGCCCTGCGGTGTCATGGAGAACAAACAAGTTTTGTGCAAAAGCTTTCAATGGGCCTCCATTGTCTAGAGCAAGTATGAATGAGCAAACTACTGCCTACTGCCTGCTGCCTGCTGCCTGTCCCCAAGAGGGTTAACAGCTGAAGGGTGACAGCCAGAGCTTGACAACAGCCTGGGGAATAAGTTATTTATTTCTAAAGTGGGAACTTGTAACTGCCCAATAGGTTCTTCCTGCCTGCTGCACAAGTAAAGACCACAGCATTTCAGTAAATAAAGAGTTTAACTGACATGAGGCTGGCCACGGCACGTGGGAGATGGAGTTATTACTCAAATCAATCTCTCCGAAAATTTGGGGATGAAGTTGTTAAGTACAATTTGGTGGGTAGGGGGTTGGAAAGTGGGGAGTGCTGGCTGGGCGCGGTGGCTCAAGCCTGTAATCCCAGCACTTTGGGAGGCCGAGACGGGCGGATCACGAGGTCAGGAGATCGAGACCATCCTGGCTAACACGGTGAAACCCCGTCTCTACTAAAAATACAAAAAAAACTAGCCGGGCGAGGTGGCGGGCGCCTGTAGTCCCACCTACTCGGGAGGCTGAGGCAGGAGAATGGCGTAAACCCGGGAGGCGGAGCTTGCAGTGAGCTGAGATCCGGCCACTGCACTCCAGTCCGGGCGACAGAGCGAGACTCCGCTAATTGGTCATATCAAAGATGAAATCATAGGGAGTGGAAGCTATCCTCCTGCACTGAGTCAGTTCCTAGGTGGTGGCAAGAACAGAAGAACCTGTTTATTGATTTGGTTGGTGCCAGCTGATCCACTAAGTGTGGGGTGTGCAAAATATCTCAAGCACTGATCTTAGGTTTTGTAATAGTGATGCTATCCTGAGGAACAATTTGAGGAAGCTCAGAATCTTTCAGCCTTCAGCTCCATGACTCCTAAACCATAATTTCTAATCTTGTAGCTATTCTGTTAGTCCTACACAGGCAGTCTAGTCCCTAGGCAGGCAGGGGGTTTGTTTTGGCAAAGGGCAGTTACTATCTTTGCTTCAAAGTTAAACTATTAACTAAGTTCCTTCCAAAGTCAGTTTGGCCTATATGCAGGAATGAATGAGGATAGCTTGGAGGTTAGAAGGAAGATGGAGTCAGTTAGGTCAGATCTCTTTCACTGCAATAATTTTCTCAGTTATATTTTTTGCAATGAGAGTTTCAATCCTGAGGTCACAGCATAGAATCCTTCCCCATCCAATTATCCTTTTCGGCTTTAGACAGTACCATTTTTATGCTGCTTTATCAATAAAGGGAAATATTTTAATTCAGAGAAGATACAAGACTCAAATCTCAGTTGTTTATCTGAAGGCTGAAGATAATACATGATTCATCAAAACTCGTATAATGAATATTCAATGAGATAAAACAAGTAAAGTATTTACCACAGTATCGATGTCAGCTGCAATTATTATTATTACTACCTATATTGCAGGCTTTTGAAATACATTTGTCTAGAAAATGCTCCAAAGTTAAAAATGAATATATAGTTCACAAGATATCCAAATGCTGGGTTTACAGCTATTAACATGTTTAAGCCTGCTCAATAAATGGCACGTCTGTAATTTCCCCGGGATTTAAACAAATTAAAAAAATAAGGCCAAGGAGTGACAGGTGGTTGCCCATATATCTCATTTTGACAGATAAAAGCTGAGGAGGGCCAGTTGATGTGTGTATCTGGGAATTAGGCAGACTTACCAATCTAATCTCAGCCTCAGGGAACTAGGATAAGCCCCCCCTTCCTGTCCCTCACAGGTGAAGAGCCTAGCCTTGGAGGAGCAGAGCAGGAAGATTATTTCAAAAACTAGATGAAAGTAGGAGAGCTGAGCACACCTATACCCTGTTCACTCTTTTCAAATGTACTAAGCAGATAAGTCACTCCTCCTCCTTCTCTAGATTGAAGTAACCCAACATGCAAGAAAAATGTCAGAAAGATGTTAATAGAATAAATATAAGAAGTGGGAGGGGACAGGGAAAGAAGGGAATAAAGAAAGAATGGGAAGGAATAAGGGAGGGAAGGAGGACAATGAACAAATGAACTAATGTATTAAAAGAATGGATGAAGGAAGAAATGGGGGCCTGCTATCACCTGATGTGTCCCCCAAGAGATAGACTAAGGTCTGCAGATTCACTGAGTTAGTTCCCTTCATATGGAAGAAAACAACTAGCATGCAAGGTAAGTGTTCCCCAAAACAGATTTTCATAGAGAAATTCTGAATGTTCCCACCCCTGGGTCAGGCCTCAACTAGCCAGAACATTGGACCTTGGAACAAAGACACCAAAGGGAAATTCAAAATTTCTCAAATTCTCTAGATTTAATACAGTGTGTACTCTATAACTTTTTTTTAAATTTTAGTAATGTACTTTCATTTTTTGCAACATACTTTTATTGGAGAGATCATTACTAGTTTTAAAGCCCGAGGAATCACTTTATTTAAAAAAATCTAAAATATATAACCAAGGAAATAATTGCATTAACAATTACCACAATCAGGGAGAGCCCTAAACTAGTAATGCAAATACCTGATTTTCTATCCCAGTTCCACCACTTCCTAGCTAAATATCCTTGACTAGTAATTTAAACTCTAAATCTGTTATCACATCTTTAAAATGCAGACGATACCAGGGTGCATAAGATTTTTCACATACTTCTGAACAGATCACTAAAGGATATATGAGAAAGCACTTTAAAGGTGTTGCAAATGTAAATATGGCATCTTCAAGAATGCCAAATGTATTTTAATATAACAGAAATTTTTAAAAAATCTGGTATACTGGAACATAGACCAAGAAAAAGCATCAGTGTTTTAGCAGTATGTAACAACAAAACACAAAGAGAAAAGAAAAAAAAAAGATTCCATTTTTTCCCACTCATAAATCCATTAATTTTTCATGATGGGCTCAGCCTTGGAGAGATTTTACATAGAAGAGGAGTTTTTCATTATGTTGTTCAAGGACCAAATATTTGGGAATCAACAAATAGCCAAACAATTGGACATTTCATATAAATGTAAAACCACTGTATTTATCCTTTTTTTAAAAAAAAAGTCAGACTGAATCTACCACGAGCTTCTTTTTTCAAATGCTTTTCATTCAAAAATGAAACAAAAGACATGCTGCTGCTAAGAGCTTCAAGGTCTAGAATGCCTATGTGCTCCTTATTATAATTCCTTTCTTCAAAATAGGCATCTTGTGTCCCAGAAGGACAAGCCTTGTGTTCACTCAGCTCTAGGAATTGATTAATGTCTCGGGATGTGATGTATATTTAAGCCAAACTCGCGGCCTATTAGCAATTCACAAACCATGACTTGCACAGTGCTGTGCTCAAATCTATTTTGCATTACAAAATGTTTATAAATCAGCCTCTATTCCCAGAATGTTATATAAACACGTCAACAAATCACATGTGTATTAAGGGGAGAGAGGTAGAAGGTTGGGAATTTATCATAGCCTCAGGCTGTTCTGGGACAAATTAAATACTGCCCTGGCCACCAAGGTCCCCACTAGGCAGTGGTTCAGAATGAACTGTAGATAAATTGAACTTCTCTTATTGGAGACAAGCCAGCAGCTCACCCAAACATGAAAAATTGTATCCCCACACTAAAAAAATTAAACCATGCTAAACACAAGCTTTTCATTTCTGCAAGACTGCAGTTTTCCTATTTCTTTAGAAAATGAAGATATTTTATGGCTCAAAAATAAAAGTCACAAGAAGTAGGTGAATAACAGGGAGAAAGGATGGTGAGGACATTACCTATTTGTATTCCCAGCACCTGAGACATTTTTGTGGGGAGATCTGGGAAGGGGGCTTCAGATTAATTAAATATATATAGTCAACTATATATATACACACACACATACATACATACACACACACACACACACACACACATATGTAATCACATAGTTTAAATGTAGAGGATGCCAGTTTGTCTAATACATATATATTACGTTTCTAGCAGGTGAATCATTTTTCCTCTTATATTTGGAAACTTAAAATCATTTCCTCTTATATTTCCTCTTATATTTGGAAACTTAACTTAAAATCATTTTCCTCTTATATTTGGAAATTTAACAGGCAACAGAAAGTGGATAGAAGAGAGGCCCCTAAGCAAAGGCTCACAAATTGTCCCTGAACCCACCCAAGAGATAATTGCATAGATTCTGGTCTTCAATGGGATTTAGTCTCACACAACCCTCATTTTTCTCTGTTAATCTAAAAGTATGCAATTGGACATAAAACATAAGTGGTTTCTGTGCAGTGACTGATGTGAAGATATGCTTTGATATGAACCAGCTCTCCTAAAAGTTCTTTCAGTCAATTCAAAGGTTCATCTGATATAACACTTTAGCTTATAAAATAAGGTGTGTTCTTTTATGTTATACATATTTTACCACAATTTTTCAAAATAAGAAAAACTGGTTTCTCCTGGAGAAGCACACTCACTAACTTACAAAGGGGAAAATGTTTTGTGTAATTGGATCATAAAATTGCAGACTTTCAGAGCTGGAAGGGCTGGAAACTCATCTGCTGCAGTTTTCCAGGATGTAATTCTACAAGCTAGTTTTAGCTTTTACAATAATAAAGAGTTCCACAGTTGTAGTCATTAGTCCTGTTCATCGCCATCCAATTTTTCTGTCCTCTAGGCTCTTCCTATCTTTCTCCCTCTTATTAGACCACAGTCATGTGACTAGTTCTGACCAATGAGTTGTGTGTGGAAATGAGATGCCTCATATTTGGGAGGTAACCTTTAAAGACTGGTTTGAGACTCCCCTAAACTTCTTTTCTTACTAGCAAAATGACCTGCAAGTTTCATTATGGTGTCTACTCCACCAGCTGGTATCCCTAAGTAGCTATGAAAAAAAGAGCTCTTCTCCATAGTAGTTAAACTATGTTAGACATATAATGGGTAGGGGGAAACTTTCTTATTTTAATCTGATGAGATTTTCATGTGTTTTTTTATTTCACCATAGCCTAGCCTATACTGACTTATACAATGGTCAGTTAAGTTTGAAGAATACAGATTTACACAAGTTTCTTTACTATGTAAATGTATAAGGCTTCAAAATGCTAATAGGAAACATAGGTCTTCAAGAGAGGAATGTATTAGGAAACATTTATCACACCTGTTTGACTATGAGAATTTTTTTGCTTTGCTTTATTTTAGTATTTGTGTGTTGTGCAGAGCACGTGTTAGGATGTCAGTGATCACAGTGTTCCACAGAGCAATTAGGGAAATCACTTTTGGTCCAATTTCAGCACTTTACAAAATAATTTAACAAAGTTCTAAGGAATGAAGGTCTTTTCCAAGTCCATCCTCAGTGAGGTAATCAGTGAGTGACAGACATGGGAGCTGATGCCTCTTGGTCATGCCCTGCACCTAGTAGAGTAGCTTTACAACTATACCAGGTGTTTGCTAATGATCCCTTTTTTTTTTTTTTTTTGTTTAGACTGAGTTTTGCTCTTATTGCCCAGGCTGGAGTGCAATGGCGTGATCTCAGCTCACTGCAAACTCTGTTTCCAGGTTCAAGCGATTCTCCTGCCTCATCCTCCCAAGTAGCTGGGATTACATGCACCACCACACCCAGCAAATGTTTTGTATTTAGTAGAGATGAGGTTTCTCCATGTTGGTCAGGCTGGACTCCTGACCTCAGGTGATCCACCCGCCTCTGCCCCCCAAAGTTCTGGGATTACAGGCATGTGCCACCACGTCCGGCCAATGATCAAACTTTTTACAGAAGTCTTTAAAGAGCCACACCAGTGAAAAATATTCATAACACCTTACCACCCAAATTAACATCAACTCAAAGTTATGTTTTGCCCACAGAGAATTAATATGAAGAAATACCTATAAGAAAACCTCAAAAATTTCACATCAAAGACAAAAGCCAGAGATTACAGAGTTAACATATTTTTGGAGCTGAGGGGGAAAAGTCTCTCAGCTAGATCTTCTGAACCAGAGCTCCACAACTTCTTGCAAAAGATCATTTCCCCTGCTAAAAACCTGGCAATAAGAACCTCCTTTTTTATGGCGAGGGTCGGGGGGGAATATTTGGCCAAAAATGAGATTTCAGCCAGAAACAAAGGGAAAAATTTCTGATTCACTGAACTTGTTAAGCCACTGAAGACACTGCTTTCCTTTGAAATAACTTATTTTGACTGATGCTACAGGAACTGGTAGAATTTCCTTCCCTTCATAAAATCACTGTAGTTGCAATGATAGCTCTGAAGTTGTGGGAGTAAAGATCTGCTAAGACATCATTTGGATTTAATCACAATACCAGAGGAAAAGAATAAAAGCTGTTGTTTTTTGTTTTTTGGTTTTTTTTTTCCAACAACAACAACAAACTGCTGGATGGATATTGCCAGAAATTAATTGATCAAGAAAAGCTCCTAGAAATCTTTTTTTTTTTCCCCCCCAAAAAGTACCTTTTGTGACAGCTTCAAACTTGATCTCTGAGCTCCAGCGAAGCACAAATTACTGTGTGGCATTTTATCTCACAGATTAGAGCAGGTCCTAAATAGCATGCTGTGCCTTTCTTAAAATGCTGTCCCCAATACAGGTTTTTTTTTTTTTTTTTTTTTTTTTTTTTTTGTATTTTTGTTTTAGCTTCTTTGAAATTTCTCATATTGCATTGGGTTCTTCACCCAAGGGAAATGACATTTTTAGTTAAAAAGTAATAAAGTATAATTAAAACATAAATAATTTAAAAAGATTTTGAAATAAGCCTGAAAATGGGCATGTGAATAAATTTGCACCATGTCCCAGGAAGTATATTGGTAGACATATTTGGGAAGGATGAATTCCAAGTACTGCCTGAGGGGGCCAGACATAATGGCTAATACCCCAGGTTCTCCAAGTACTCTCTTGAGGTTTCCAGACGAACTGCTTTTTTAGTCACAGAGCCTCTACAGAAGGCCTGCTGCTGCATTACCTCCTGGAGAAGAGAGAGTCCCACCACTTCTAGTCAGCTGCAGAAGCACTCTCTCTGCCTCAGCAAACACAAATAACTGCAGTATCTAGCCAGAGAGGTCCTTCCCACAAAACAGGAGGTGAAATTAGGATAAACAGGACTTGGAGAAATAATTGATTTTACAGAATATGGCTGCTGTAATAAATGGTTTCCTTGGAGGACCTAAAATACAGACGGAAGCCACAACTAGAATACAGACAGAAGCAGTAGACCTGAACCTGGAAGCCTACAAAACCTTTTTCTGTTATCATTCATTCACATATCCACCTCCTCTCCTCTCCCTGCAATAGGATATACACAAAAGGGCTACTTGTCAAATAGCAACAATTATGCAATGACTAAGCATCATTGCCTGCCTTCCATATTAAAATGTGATTTTAAAATAAAATCGAATTGGAGGCCCTTTTCTTGCTCCTGAGTTGTGTCCAAGCCTTGCACAGAGGTTCATTTCAAAGCTCATTTTGCCTTCCTTTTTTTCCTTGTGACCCAGTTCTTTCATTTTCTCTTTCTCTCTGAGTTGATAAATGTATTCTCAGGAAAATATCCTGGATTTAACAGTTATTCTTTCCAGACCTGTGGCTTCTCAAGAGATAATTAGTCCACAATAATATGAAATAATGAATCTCTAATGGTGAGCTTTTTAGATTCACTGCTATTGATTGATAGGGAGAGAAGGTATACCTATCTACTAACCTAGTCATGAGTATTAGGTATTCACCAGTTTGATTCAGTCTCTCACTCACTCATTTATTTAACAAACATGTTATGAACTCCAGTAAACAATCACTGCACTCATTACTGATACAGAGAATCTTTAAAAGACACAGATCCTGATGTAAAGAACTTTAGACTGGAGAGACAGATATCTAAACAAATATCTATAACACAAAGCAAAAAGACACAAGACATATGATAGAGGTAGCAGCAACATACTATAAAAGACAGAGTGAAGAAATAATTCTGATTAGGATGATTCAGGTCTCATTAGAGCCTTGAAGTAGGAGTAGCAGCTTCATACATGGAGTAGGAGGGTAGTGCAGATGCACAGAACTGAGAAAACAGCATAAATGATGAACAAGAAGCCTAAACATAGTCTGGTCAAAGCACAAAAGGTCAGATCATGGGAGTCACTGTGTGCTGTGCTAAGTACTTTGTGAAAGTCTATTAGTAACTATATTAGTTTCCCTTTCATGCTGCAACAAATTAATACAAACTGGTTGACTATAAGCAACAGGAATTTTTCTTCTGCTGTTCGGAAGACCATAATTCCAAAAGCAAGGTGTTGGCAGGGCCATATCTCTGAAGGTTATAGAAAAGCATTCTTTCTTTCCTCTTTCTAGATGGCAATTCCTAGCATTCCTTGGCTTGTAGTTGAATTGCTCAAATTCCTGTCTTCTTCTTCACATGGCTATCTTCCTTCTGCTACTGTCTCTGTATATCTGTTTTCTCTTATCAGGACACCGGTCATTGGATTGGGGCTTACCTTATTTCAGTATGGATTCATCTTAACTAATTCCAACTGCAAAGACCCAATTTACAAATAAGATCACATTCTCAGTTCTGAGGTTCCAAGTGGTCATAAGTTTTAGGGAAACACTGATTAACTCAATAGAGTAATCAATGTCCTTTACCGTATTTGAGGCCAGTGGTGGAATAACCTAACTGTTACAACTTCAATCAGGCAAATTTTGTGTCTAATATCTCTAATAAAATTTCCCGGTAAAGACAAGTAGGAATAGGAACAGCTCCAGCCTCCAGCTCCCAGTGTGAGTGACACAGAAGACAGGTGATTTCTGCATTTTCAACTGAGGTACCGGGTTCATCTCACTGGGGCATGTCGGACAGTTGGTGCTGGTCCGTGGGTGCAGCCCGACCAGCGAGAGCTGAAGCAGGGTGAGGCATTGCCTCACCTGGGAAGTGCAAGGGGGAAGGGAATTCCTTTTCCTAGCCAAAGGAAATTGAGAGGACACCTGGAAAATTGGGTAACTCCCACCCTAATACTGCGCTTTACCAAGGGTCTTAGCAAATGGCACACCAGGAGATTATATACCACACCTGGCACAGAGGGTCCCACACCCACGGAGACTCCCTCATTGCTAGCACAGCAGTCTGAGATCTAACTGCAAGGTGGCAGCGAGGCTGGGGGAGGGGCACCCGCCATTGCTGAGGCTTAAGTAGGTAAAAAAAAGCCACCTGGAAGTTCGAATTGGGTGGAGCCCACCACAGCTTAAGGAGGCCAGCCTGCCTCTGTAGACTCCTCCTCTGGGGACAGGGTATTGCTAAACAAAAAGCAGCAGAAACCTGAGCAGAGGTAATTGCCCCTGTCTGACAGTTTCGAAGAGAGCAGTGGATCTCCCAGCACAGAGGTTGAGATCTGAGAACGGACAGACTGCCTGCTCAAGTGGGTACCTGACCCCTGAGTAGCCTAACTGGGAGACATCCACCACTAGGTGCAGACCAACACTGCACACCTCACACGGTGGGGTACACCCATATGACGAAGTTTCCAGAGCAAGAATCAGACAGCAACACTCGCTGTTCAGCAATATTCTATCTTCTGCAGCCTCCGCTGCTGATACCCAGGCAAACAGGGTCTGGAGTGGACCTCAAGCAAATTCCAACAGACTGACAGCTGAGGTTCCTGACTGTTAGAAGGAAAACAAACAAACAGAAAGGACACCCACACTAAAACCCCATCAGTATGTCACCATCATCAAAGACCAAAGGCAGATAAAACCATAAAGATGGGGAAAAAGCAGTGCAGAAAAGCTGGAAATTCAAAAAATCAGAGTGCATCTCCTTCTCCAAAGGAATGCAGTTCATCACCAGCAATGGAACAAAGCTGGATGGAGAATGACTTTGACGAGTTGAGAGAAGAAGGCTTCAGTTGATCAAACTTCTCAGAGCTAAAGGAGGAACTATGTAACCAGCGCAAAGAAACTAAAAACCTTGAGAAAAGAATGGATGAATGGATAACTAGAATAATCAATGCAGAGAAGACCTTAAAAGAATTGATAGAGATGAAAACCGTAACATGAGAATTACATGACAAATGCACAAGTTTCAGTAACCGACTCGATCAACTGGAAGAAAGAGTATCAGCGATTGAAGATCAAATGAATGAAATGAAGCAAGAAGAGAAGTGTAGAGAAAAAAGAGTAAAAAGAAATGAACAAAGCCTCCAAGAAATATGGGATTATGTGAAACGACTAAATCTACATCTGATTGGTGTGCCTGAAAGTGACGGGGAGAATGGAACCAAGTTGGAAAACATTCTGCAGGACATCATCCAGGAGAACTTCCCCAACCTAGTAAGGCAGGCCAACATTCAAATTCAGGAAATACAGAGAACACCACAAAGATACTCCTCGAGAAGAGCAACTCCAAGACACGTAACTGTCAGATTCACCACAGTTGAAATGAAGGAAAAAATGTTAAGGGCAGCCAGAGAGAAAGGTCGGGTTACACACAAAGGGAAGCCTATCAGACTAACAGCAGATCTCTCAGCAGAAACTCTCCAAGACAGAAGAGGCCAATATTCAACATTCTTAAAGAAAAGAATTTTCAACCCAGAATTTCATATCCAGCCAAACTATGTTTCATAAGTAAAAGAGAAATAAAATCCTTTACAGACAAGCAAATGCTTAGAGATTTTTGTCACCACCAGGCCTCCCCTACAAGAGATCCTGAAGGAAGCACTAAACATGGAAAGGAACAACTGGTACCAGCCATTGCAAAAACATGTCAAAATGTAAAGTCTATCGATGCTAGGAAGAAACTGCATCAACTAGCGAGCAAAATAACCAGCTAATATCATAATGACAGGATCAAGTTCACACATAACAATATTGACCTTAAATGTAAATGGACTAAATGGTCCAATTAAAAGACACAGACTGGCAAATTGGATAAAGAGTCAAGACCCATCAGTTTGCTGTATTCAGGAGACCCATCTCACATGCACAGACACATGTAGGCTCAAAATAAAGGGATGGAGGAAAATCTACCAAGCAAATGGAAAATAAAAAAAAGCAGGGGTTGCAATTCTAGTCTCTGATAAAACAGACTTTAAACCATCAAAGATCAAAAGAGACAAAGAAGGCCATTACATAATGGTAAAGGGATCAATTCATCAGGAAGAGCTAACTATCCTAAATATATATGCACCCAATACAGGAGCACCCAGATGCATAAAGCAAGTCCCTAGAGACTTACAAAGAGACTTAGACTCCCATACAAAAATAATGGGAGACTTTAATACCCCACTGTCAACATTAGACAGATCAACGAGACAAAAAGTTAACAAGGATATCCAGGAATTGAATTCAACTCTGCACCAAGTGGACCTAATAGACGTGTACAGAATTCTCCACTCCAAATCAACAGAAAATACGTTCTTCTCAGCACCACATAGCACTTACTCCAAAACTGACCACTTAGTTCGAAGTAAAGCGATCCTCAGCAAATGTAAAGGAACAGAAATTATAACAAACTGTTTCTCAGACCACAGTGCAATCAAACTAGAACTCAGGACTAAGAAACTCAAAATTAACAAATGGGATCTAATTAAGCTAAAGAGCTTCTGCACAGCAAAAGAAACTACCATCAGAGTGAATCGGAACCTACAGAATGGGAGAAAATTTTTGCAATCTACTCATCTGACAAAGGGCTAATATCCAGAACCTATAAAGAACTCAACCAAATTTACAAGAAGAAAACAAAAACCCAGAGTGGGCAAAGGATGTGAACAGACACTTCTCAAAAGAAGACATTTATACAGCCAACAGACACACGAAAAAATCATCACTTGCCATCAGAGAAATGCAAATAAATACTACAATGAGATACCATCTCACACCAGTTAGAATAGCAATCATTAAAAAATCAGGAAACAACAGGTGCTGGAGAGGATGTGGGGAAATAGGAACACTTTTACACTGTTGGTGGGACTGTAAACTAGTTCAACCATTGTGGAAAACAGTGTGGCAATTCCTCAAGGATCCAGAACTTGAAATAGCATTTGACCCAGCCATCCCATTACTGGGGATATGCCCAAAGGATTATAAGTCATGCTGCTATAAAGACACATGCACACATATGTTTACTGTGGCACTATTCACAATAGCAAAGACTTGGAATCAACCCAAATGTCCATCAGTGACAGACTGGATGAAGAAAATGTGGCACATATACACCATGGAATACTATGCAGCCATACAAAAGGATGCAGCTGGAAACCATCATTCTCAGCAAACTATTGCAAGAACAGAAAACCAAATACCACATGTTCTCACTCATAGGTGGGAATTGAACAATGAGATCACTTGGACACAGGAAGGGGATCATCACACACCGGGTCCTATTGTGGGGAGGGGTGGGGAGGGATAGCATTAGGAAATATACCTAATGTAAATGACGAGTTAATGGGTGCAGCACACCAACATGGCACATGTATACATATGTAACAAACCTGCACATTGTGCACATGTACCCTAGAACTTAAAGTATAATTAAAAAAAAAAAAAAACCCCACAAGTATACTGGCTACTTCAAATGGAGCACAGACTGAATAGTCAATAAGACATGGAAGGATGAAGCTGAAAAGGAAAGGGTCAATGATAATGAAGGTTTCAGGTGGAAGCAATAGGATGATGATGATGATGCTGCTGATGGAACCTAACATTTGTTGAGAGTTTCCTATATGCTAGGCATTTTTCCAATTGCTAGTACTTTATTCATGTTCATAACAATCCCAGTAAGAAAGATTTTATCATTTTGCAGGTGGTGAAGTGTTTACCATTTTTCAAGTGATAAAATTGAGGCACAGAGCAGTTACAGAGTCTGCCCAAGGTCACGTAATAATCAATGTAAGTGCTGGAAATTGAAGCCAGGTAATCTAATTCCAGATCCTGTGACATTAACCACTACAGTAGAACTGCCTCCCTGGGAAACACAGTGATATTACATTTAACTAAGAGAACTCAGGAGACATCGTATTAGGGCAGAAGATTAAAAAGGGGGGACAAACATGAATTGGAAGAAGATTCAAAGAAATGTGTGTTTCCTAGCACTTACTTCACTATCACAATTACATTTGATGCATTAGGGTGAGCATTATCTCCCTAACAAAAATGTCACGTGGGTAAAAGATCCAAATGTTCAGAATGAACACTGTGTTATAGCACAGCAATACAACATATCAGGACATTTTAACATATTATCAGAAGCAGAAATAAATTGACAGAAAACATTTTTCTGAGTTTCCCTTTGGACTTTCTTTTCAAATCTTTATCTTCACATTAGTCCATGGCATAGATTCCATGTTTTGCTCCTCTGCAACTTGCATAGGTGACAGCAGAGGCCTTGGCCAAGGGATGAAGGACTGCAGTATCACATTCCACATGGCTTTTTTTTCTTCTTTGTTAGTTATCCTACAGAGTCACCTTATCATCAGAAAGCGTTTTGTATGTTGCATCTCTTTCTTTTTAAAGTCTCTTTTAAGCACAGATCGCCTCTATCTAGCACACACTCTTCTTTCATCACAGCAGGATTCTTTTGAAAAAGTCACCTGTTCTCACTATTTTTACTCCTTATCCACAGTAATCTCCTTCCACTCCCCTATGGTAATGCAATTGCCCTGCCTAGATTACCAATGACACTCTCAGGGGTGGCTTCTGATATTAGTATAGTATTTGACATTATTTCCCAAAACTTTAGTGGTTTTTGGAAGCCCCTTCTGGCTTCTCTCTTGCCTCTGCAGTTTCTTATGTCCCAGTTTCCATTTTGAGCTCTGATTTCTCTGCCCATCATTTAAATAAGTGGTTTTCAAACAGGGTATTATGGTGTCCTAAGAAAGGGATGCCATGGAATAAAGACTTTGATAGGTGGTCTTAAAGATGAATCCCACTGATCTCTATAGTATTCATGTCCTTGAGTAATCTCCTCTTCATGAGGGTCAATGGGACTTACTAACTCTGATATAGTTTGCCTCTGTGTCCCCACCCAAATCTCATCTTAAATTGTACTTCCATAATTCCCACATGTTGTAGGAGGGATCTGCTGGGGGTAATTTGAATAATGGGGGCGGTTTTCCCCAGACTGTTCTTGTGGTAGTGAACAAGTCCCATGAGATCTGATGGTTTTATCAGGGGCTTCCACTTTTGCATCTTTCTCATTTTCTCTTGCCACCACCATGTAAGAAGTGCCTTTCACCTCCTGCCATGATTCTGAGGCCTCCCCAGTCATGTGGAACTGTAAGTTCAATTAAACATCTTTTTTCTTCCTAGTCTCAGGTATGTCTTTATCAGCAGTGTGAAAACAGACTAATACAAACTCCCTTCTAATAACTGGAATACCACAGATGTGATATGACGTCACTTCTGAGATTAGCCTATAAAAGGACTGTGGCTTCTATCTCTTGGATTGCTCATTCTGGAGAAGCCAGCCATCATACTGAAGGTCCATGTGACAAGGGACAGAGGCCTGACAAAATGCATGTGAGTGAGCTTGCAAGAGGGTCCTCTGCAAGATAATCCTTCAGATGAGACCACAGACATAGTTGACAACTGGACTGCAATATAATAAAACACCTTGAGACAGAGGCACTCAGCTAAGCCTAACCCAGATTCCTGACCCATGGAAACTGCAAAGTAATAAATATTTGTTGTTTTAAGCTGCTAAATTTGGGGTCGATTTGTTATGCAACAATAGACAATAATACAGGACCCTACGTGTTAGGCTTCATCATTCAGGTCATCTTTAATATCTTACTTTCACTCCCCACTATTCTTCCAATAGTCATTTAAGATTCCCCAAAATTTACTTTCTTAATATACCTTGGATTTATATCCCTTATTTCTACTATCACTCTGTTAGTTCAGGCCACCATGACTTCTGCCTTGATTATTTTAACACACCCATAGATAGTCTACCCACATCTATACAATATAGAGGTGAAGAGCTCAGGTTCTTATTTCAGACTACCAAGTCTGAATTCAACCTCTGCTACTTACTATGTAAGTAATATTAGACAAATTATTTAACCTCTCTCCTTAGTTATATCATCTATAAAATGGGAATATTAATATTAACAGTACTTACTTCATGGTGTGGTTCTAGCATATTAGCTTTTGCTTGTAACATGCTTAGAACATTGCCTGGTATAGTGAAAGCGCTCAATAAATGCTGTAGTTATTGAAAGGGAGTCTAACATAATGGTAAGAACATGGACAGCCAGCCTGTTGGATTTGAGTTGTTATTTTACCATTCATTATCTGAGTAAACCTGGAAAAATTGCTTTATAGCTCTGTGTCTCCATTTCTTTATCTGTAAGACAGAAATAATAATAGTACTCAAGAATAAAATTGTTGTGAGGATTACATGAGTTAGTGCCTAAAAAGCAGGCTGAAAAAGACTGGCATTGAACATTACCAAGTGTTTTCAATTATTACTATTGCTGATCATTCTGCTGCTTTTTGATTCATTCATTACCTTACAAAAGTGATATTTCTTAACATCAGATCTGATTATAGCATTCTCCTGTTTAAACCTCTGTGATGGTCCATTCATTAGCCCCTACGTGGCCTAACAGAACCTTCATAATCTGGCAAAACTCTCAAACCTCACACGTCTCCACTCTTCCCCACTAAACCTTAAACTCCAATCAGACTAAGCTGCTCGACCTTCCTCAGATGAGCCATGTTCTCCTATATTTCTCTATCATTGCAAATGCTCTTTTCTAGCATAAATACCCTTTCTACTATACTGCCCTGGCTAACTCCCACTCATTCTTTCAAAGTTCCATTAATAGTATTAAATTTCACAGGAATCTTCTCTAACCATCACTGACATTCTTTGCAATACACATGTATACACACACTAACACATACGTAGGTGGATCCTCCCTTAAGCACCCATAGTTCTCTGTGCACACCTCAATATCTAATATCTAAGAGATTGTAACTAACTATGAACATTTCCATTTCTCTCCACTAGACATGAACTACGGAGTCCCCATCCAAGGCAGTGAACAAGAACATCTGTAACATTGTAGGCACTCAATAAATATTTCATCAACAAATAAATGAGGGCTCTAATTTACCATTTCCTTTGAGAAGCCATATGAACTTCCTTTATTGTGTTCCTACAGTTGACTTTTGTGGCACTACTTTGATATGGGGGTGGCAAAAACTAAAAGGGTTCTTCGTAAAGATCAAATAAGAACATGCTTTCCAGACAACTAAGAACCCTGAGAGGCTCCAGAGACTTTGCACCCATGTGTTCAACCCAACTCAGGGGAATGAAGTCATAACAATCTCTTTAAGCCCGTATGTTCCATAGCTTTGAGAAGGTGCATACCTGGCTAGAGTCTCTTATTTTAATTCGCCATTCCCACAATATACTACAAGAATTTGGGGCAAGGCACAGTGGCTCACGCCTGTAATCCCAGCACTTCGGGAGGCCAAGACAAGCAGATCACGAGGTTAAGAGATCAAGACCATCCTGGCCAACATGGTGAAACCCTATCTCCACTAAAAATATGCAAAAATAAGCTGCGTGTGGTGGCACGTGCCTGTAGTTCCAGCTACTCAGGAGGCTGGGAGGCAGAGGTTGCAGTGAGCCGAGACCACACCACTGCACTCCAGCCTGGCGACACAACAAGACTCTGCTTCAAAAAAAAAAAAAAAAAAAAAAAAAAAAGAATTTGTATGAAATTGAAAGTGTTTGAGTACTTCAAACAAAAGCCTCAGACCAAAAACTCCAATGTGGTAGGTTTTGTATCTCATCTTTCAACAACTCTCTAAGTGGGCAGGTGGCCTTGTATTGGTACTCCATTACCCAGACAGTGCATTGATTTCCAAATGTGGGGAGGGTCAAGGTCTGAATCACTTCAAAAGTACCAAGAAAAATAAGTAAAGAGACCAAAGAGTTTCTTGTCTTTTCAGATTTAATCAAGGAACTGCTAAGTCCCTCGTTCTTAAGAACTTATAACAATGAGGAAGTTATGCTTTTTTCTCTCCCAATACCACTTGCTCTTTTTATATATCCTGAAAAAGGAAAATAACTGATGAGAAATGACATGTACTGCTGATGGAAATGGGAAAAACTGTCGAGGTCTCACCAAAAAATGAGCAGTGTCGGTGTTACTAATAAGATCTCCCACTGAATTCCCTCATTTCATAAAGGTTCTATCTATTTGAGATGAGCAAAGATTTTTTTTTTTTCAAACAGAGCCTGTGTTCTATAACTAGGATAGAGAAATGAAGGGAAAATATACCTATAAAACTGACTTAAAAAATAAAGAAAAGCTCTCCCTAAATTTGTAATACAGAGAAATTGAATCAATTTTTAAGAGTGTATTTTCATTACTAGAGTAAGTAGATCAGGGTAAGAGTGACAGACAGTATTTGCATTTTTTTTGCAGTATATACATAGTGAGATCTCTGGCATTTCCTTTGACACAAATAATTTTCCCACAGATGTTTGCTTGAAGTTTCTATGCTACCGCACAAATGGAAAATAGAAGTAATAAACAAGTGATTGGAATGTTTTATGTAAGAAAATACAACTCATAAAAAGTGATGGCAAATAGCAAACTAAAGTGTTGATCAGACTAAGAAACGATATTTCAATTTAAGTTAAAAACTAAGAAATGTGTCCAATAAAGAATATAGAGAGCTACACAGTGTAATTCAACTTACTCTGTACCATAAAACCACTCTAGAATATAGAGGGAAAGGAGTTAATGCTTTTCAAAAAATGCTTTGCACTCTTATCTTCAAATCAGTGATATATCCTTGCTAAATGATCTCCCTGTAGAAGATACTGACTTTATTAGATCTCAAATGATAATATTAATGGAAGCCAGTCTTGCCTGGAGAGGATATTATCAAGATATTTATTCGGCAAGAGGATGATATCACAGATGATAGAAAGGACAGTGGAGGAACAGACAAGGTTACTGAACAGATATGCGACAGAAAAGGATATACGAGTGGCCACCTGGCACATGAAGAAGCTGTTCATCAGGGACATGCAACTTAATAAACAATGCCATGCCACTATGCACCCACAAGAATAGCAAAATTTTAAAGGACTGACCATAACAAGTGTTGGTGAGAATATGGAGCAATTAGTGCTCTCATATATGGTGGTGAGAATATTAAATTATACACTTTGGACAAAAGTTCTGAGAGTTTCTTATAAAACTGAATATACATTTTATGATTCTTCACACCAAGATAATTACCCAAGATAAATAAAAATGTATGTTTACAAAATGCCTTAATAAAAATTGCTTATAGCAGCTTCATTTATGATTAGCCAAAACCTGGACAGAATCAGAATCAATAGAGTGTTTTAGTAAACTGGTTCACGTGATTGTGGGGCTAGCAAGGCCAAAGTCTGTAGGGCAGGCCAGCAGGCTGGAAACCCAGGCACAAGTTGATGCTGCAGTCATAATGCTGAATTTCTTCTTCCTCAGGACTTCAACTGATTGGATGAGGCCCAAAGACATTAGTCAGAATAATATGTTTTACTTAGAGTCAATTGATTGTAGATGATAAATATATACACAAAATACCTTCACGGCAACATCCATATTGGTGTTTGAGTAAATAACTGGGTACTATGGTCTAGCCAAGTTGATACATACAACTAACTATACAGAGGCCTTGCATAAGATACTATATTGTCTGATTTTATTTATTTAAAATTCTAGGAAAAGGAAAACTAACCTACAGAAGCATCAAATTAGAAGAAAGTTTGCCTCTTGGGGTTGAGGGAGGAGTGATGAGAAAAGAACATGAGAAAACTTTCTATGGTGATGGTAAGTTTCTATGTATTGAGAGGAGTTTGAGTTACACAAGTATGTGTATGTAATGAAATGTCAGTGAATGTACACTTGAGATTTGTTCATTTTATTTTGTAAATTTTATAACAAAATAAAAAATCTGTAAACAACATTCAAATCTATTTAATAATACATGTGATGATGTATTTAGGGAGAAAAGTACTGATATAAAATGAGACTGATGGATGGATGTAGCATTGAAGACATAGATAAATAATAAGGTGAGTACAGTAGAATATTTATGGCAAGAGTATAGGTCAGGAGTTCATAGAGGTTCACTGTAAAATGTTTTTGGTTTTGCTGTATGTCTAAAATTATCACAACAAAATGTTGGGAAAACAAACCAATCTCTCAAAATAAGTTATACATATATTTTCTTCAACCAACTGGAAAGCAGCATTTTATCAGTGGTGAAAACCATCTAATTTGGGGTTAAGTGACCAGGTTTCAAATCCCAGCTCTGCAATTGTGCTGGTTATACAGCCTCTACTATGCTATTTAATATCTCTAAGACCTAGTTTAATCATTCGTAAAATGTGAATAGCAAATGGGATTTACGCATGTGGGTGCACGTGTGTGACCAAAGTATTTAGTGTGGTATATGTTAGGTGATCAATGTGCTTTGTGGCACTATTATCATTATATTGCCTGAAATGACTTTTCTCTACACTTTTCCAGTGACCAAAATGGCCGAGTGGTCTCTTCTGCTTGACTAACCTTTAGACAGGTTCCTTCCTGACTTTAGGTCCCTGACTTCTATTTTATTAGAGGGTTTGCTTTAGAAAGCTTGCAAGTGTAAATCCTTCCTCTGCCTTTTAGAAATGTAAATCTTCTCCCAGTCTCTTGCCAGTTTTATGACCCAGGAATGTCTTTCTTTAGGATCTGAGAGCCATGTATTTGAAACACAATCATCAAGGAAAATAGAGCCCCTATCTCCCCTATCTCATAGTCTCTCTTGGGAGAGCAGGAGCCTAACTTTGGTGGGCAGTTTGTTCCATGCAGTGCAACAACGTCCTATCACATAGATATGAGAAGTTTGTTTTCTCTTTTGGACAAAGCCAATTGGCAAACATCGGTGGCCTATGACTTATCTCTAATGTCCCACAGTACTTTTCCACTAGCTCATCCCAGCACTTAAAACCCCTCCCTCCTTTTGTTTCAGTGGAGTTGAGTTCAGACTGAGTTCTTTCCTCTTTTGCCTATTTAAATAGACTGAATCAAGTCATCTTTGCCTGTTTAACTTTGTCCCATGCAATTTTTTCTTTGACATAGGGTAATTGTTACTTATCCTTTTAAGGGTCAGCTTATATGTCACCATTTTAAGGAAGCTTTAGCATCCTCCACATTACCTTCCTCACAAAGATTTGATTGCCTTCTTCACTTTCACAATACTTGGTAGTTGCTTCAAATAAGATATATTTGTTTTTGTTTATCTGCTTCATCTCCCACACTGGGAATTCCTTGATATGCGAGTACTTCTTGCATCTCTGTATCTCAGCTTCCAGAACAACCATTATTCCATAATAAACATCAATTAATGGTGGCTGAATGAATAAATAATCAAATGAACAAAGATATCAGGTCCAGTTCTTGCCATAACATGACGCTGAGCAAAGGATGACCAGAAGGCTAGCAACTGCTTATTTAATGTCTGACGGATCTGAGGCAATCACAAAGAACACATTATCTGATAAATGTAAAACAAACAATCTGTACTGAGCAAGTGGGAAAAGAATATCCATCCTTCTCTTGGAATGCATCTCATTTTATGCTGTCTAATAGTTTCTAGCATTTTTGGATTTTAAACATCTCCCTACCACTAAGCTACACTTTTGGTTTAACAAACTTATACATATATGTGTTAAAGCATTTTTATTTTCTTTTAGATAAGGAATAACATTACATCTTAGCTCAATTGCTTAAGCTATAAGTGTGCTAAACTGAATGTTAGAGCGTTGTGAGTTACATGTTTGCCTTGATAGTATTTTTCTAAAAAAGAATACAATAATCTCAGTCTTCTATGCCTCAAAGTTTGTGCATACCAGGAAAAGACAGATTTCAAAGCTAATAGAACACATAGTTTCACCACATACACAAGTAACACAGGCTACATTTATTGGGTGCTAGGTAGTAGGAAAGTATTGAGCTAAGCACTTTATAAGCATTATTTTATTTAAACACCAATTCTGTGATTCAGATATTATTTTTACTGACCAAGCTCATCTTGAAATCTTCCTTTGCTCACTTTGTCCTATCCATGTGACATTCTTTCTATTCTTGAATTTCCCACCTCTGAGCTTTTGTATTAGCTGTTTTCTCCATCAGAACTCTTTTTTTTCCTGCAAGTCTTCCTTTGGCTGGTTCCCTCTCATCCTTCACGTCTCAGCTTAAATCTCATCTTCTTACAGAGGCTTTTCCTGACCACCCAAGCTAGAGTCGCTGCCTACTCTCCCCAAGCCAATTGATAGCCCTTCCCCTTGAATTATCTTTATTATATCAGTGGTTTTCAAAGTGTGCTCTACAGCCCTGTGAGAATCTCAGGCTCTTTTAGGGCATATGTGAGGACAACCGTATTCTCATAATAATACTGAGATCTTATCTGCCTTTTTTGCTGTATCTACATTTGTACTAATGGTGTAAAAGCAATAAGAAAATGAGTAAATAAGAACCTTGGTGCCTTGGCATGGATCAAGGCATTGGCCCCAAGCTGTGCTCGTGGTCATTGTGTGTTTCACCACCATGCAATTCTAGATACAAGACAAGCAATCCCATTACTGGGTATATACACAAAGGATTATAAATCATTCTACTATAAAGACACATGCACACATGTGTTTATTGCAGCACTATTCACAATAGCAAAGACTTGAAACCAACCCAAATGCCCATTAATAAGAGACTGGATAAAGAAAATGTGACATATATACACCATAGAATACTATGCAGCCATAAAAAAGGTTGATTTCCTATCCTTTGCAGGGACATGGATGAGGCTGGAAACCATCATTCTCAGCAAACTAACACAGAAACAGAAAACCAAACACCACATGTTCTCGCTCGTAAGTGGGAGTTGAACAATGAGAATATATGGACACAGGGAGGGGAACATCACACACCAGGGCCTATTGGGGAGTGGGGGGCTAGAGGAGGGATAGCATTTGGAGAAATACCTAATGTAGATGATGGGTTGATGGGTGCAGCAAACCACCATGACACATGTATATCTATGTAACAAACCTGCACATTCGGCATGTGTATCCCAGAACTTAAAGTATAACAATAACAAAAAAGAACGAAAAACAAAAAGCGTCACTTAAGAATTTCCTTGACATAATAGTAAAATCTATTACTTTTATTGAACCTTCACCCTTAAATACACATCTTTTCAATACTCTACGTGATGAAATGGGAAGTACACATAAAACGATTTTGCTGCACAAAAAAGACAATGATTATCTTAAAGTAAAGCACTTACGTGATTGAGTTGAGAACTGAAAACTGAATTAACCGTTTTTCATGGAGCAGCATTTTATTCAAAAGAACAACTGAGAAACTTGAGTATTTGGCAGACATTTTCTAAAAAATAAACAAAGTGAGTCTGTCGTTTTAAGAAAAACAAGTGACAGTATTTGTTGCCAGAGATAAAATTTGAGTTTTCCAACAAAAATTAGAATTTTGGAAAATCTGTATATGCCATCATGAGCTTGAAGCTTCCCAATGCTTAAGACTTATCTGATGATAACACTGGTCATATTAACAAATGTTTTCTGGTATTTTAAAATGAAATATGCTAAAATTTGGAAGATGTGCATAATTCAGTAAACTAATACTTTCCACATGGCCAATACTTGATGGTACAAAATCATAAATGCATAAAAGATTTATTCAGAGTGCAAGGCCGACTGATGGCTTTTAATGTAACAAAGTATGAAAAGTTCATTGATATGATTTTAGACTTTACATTGTAATTAACATTAAGGAAACAACCACTTGTCAAGTTGTGATGTAGTATTGGGGAACAGCCATAATTACCTGAAAATGCTATTATGGTAGTCTTCCCTTTTCCAACTACTTATCTGTGTGAGGCTGGATATTCTTTTTTTAATATTTATTTTTTAGACCCAGGGTCTTGCTCTGTTGCCCAAGTTGGAGTGCAGTGGTGCAATTATGACTCAGTGGTGATTCAAGCTCCTGGGCTCAAGCCATCCTCCCATCTCAACCTCCCGAGTAACTGGACTACAGTCACGTGCCACGATGCTGTTTTTTTGTTTGTTTGTTTGTTTTTTTAATTTTTATATCGACAGAGTTTCACTATGTTGATCAGGCTGATCTCGAACTCCTAGATTCAGGTGATCTTCCTGCCTTGGCCTCCCAAAGTGCTAAAATTACAGGCATGAGCCACCATGATATATTCTGTTATGCATATATTAAAGAGACTTGCAAAAATATGGAAAATGACACTCTTCCCACTAATTTGTTTTTAATTTGTAAACTATAGTCATTTTCAATGAAAAATGTTTTTATGTTAACACGTAATGGGATAATTCTTGTTATTTTTAGATAAATTAATAATCTAAAATTTTTATTTTAGTTTTTAATATGATAAATATCAATAGATATAACCTAAACAAACAAAATTTCCTTTGGATATTTTGTAATTTAAGATTTTTCAAAGTCCCAAGACAAAAAAATTAAGGATCAGTCATTTATAGCAGATATCACCAGCTTACATTCTATTCTATATTTTTAGCTTTTGTTTATGGTCTATCTCCATCTATCAGATTATTAGCCATGAGAAGAGGGCTATATCTGTCTTGTTTGTTAATATCTTCCGTGCCTAAAAGAGTGACTGGCATATACTAGGTGCTTCATAAAAATATTTGTTGACATGAATGAATCTTAATTTTAAGGATGAAGAAATGACATCTGAAACAGGTTTTCAGTTATGTACCTAAGGTCACATCACTAGTAAGTGGCTGAGGAAGCATTCAAATACAGCTTTGTCTAATTTCAAAGCTCATGCACTTAATTAAATTATTCAATGAAATTGCCTCTGCAGTGAGGATTTGGAGGTGGTCTTATCACAGCAATATTCAGCCTTAATGTCAAAAGACTTGTAGTCTTTACAAACTTCTATAGTATTTTGTCTTAGACATGAAATTATTATAAAACTACAAAGAACTTTAGAGGGTATTTATTTCAACTTCTCATAGAGTTGGGTCATACAGTTACTTATTTATACAACTAAGGGACTGAGCCCCAGAGCTTCCATCCATACCCATGGGGGCAATATGTTGTGGAAACAAAGTCATGAGAATCACATGAAGTTACTTTCATTTCTTCTGCCTCATCCCAGATTTCTTTTCTAAAATCCCAGATGATAAGGAAAGGCATGGAAGAAATGGAGCCTGGCATGCTAAATTGAGGGCTCTGACTTTCTGAACCCAGCAAATCTACTTTTCCATCGCTGACAATTAGGCCACACATCCTTTAGAGGTGTGCCTTGATCAATGACACCCGGCTACACAAAGCAGGCCCTGCCCTCTGAGTGACCACTTCATCTAAAATGGATGCACATTCTAGCTTTTCCTGCACTAGGCCAAGGTGCAGTGTATAGGTCTTTAGAGACCAAGGTCCTTTGGTAAGTAAGGCCCTTGCCAAGTCTCTCTTGTAATTGAATTGCTTTTCCTTTACATTTGATACTTAAACCAACAAATAAAAATGTTTTATTTCCAAATCATTTCAAACGTTGTAAGGCAGCAACCAGAGCAAATGTGACTCAAATCATCACTAAAGAATATGTTCATGGGAATGTGCACATGAAACATAGCTGAGTAGTTGTAGAATATAATAAAAAAGGGCACTGTGCCTCCCATACTTTGCTGTCACAGTGCTCAGGGCAATACCTATTTCACACCAATTCCAATGCCCAGGGAAACACCCGTGATCAGTGCTGGCTTTAAGCACTGAGTGGCTACTTAGGGTGGTAAGCTCCCGAGCTTCTAGCATAGAGCAGATGATCAATACATAATCATTGAATGACTAATTTTCCACAATGTCAGTACATATTTCAAGCATTCACCATGAGTACGGCCCCTCTAATCTGGAAACAATATGCTTGTGCTGAAGACCCAACAAATCCTGTAGCACAGAAGGTTAAATTCATAAATCCTGGAGGTTTATGTACTTCTGTTTGTAAAGATGATAATATTTTACCTGTAGAGAGATGTTACATCCAGATCACTGCCGTCAGATGAAAATATCGGCTTAGCCTACAGCCCTACTACAAAATATAAAATCGTAATGTCTAGAGAAAACAAACACGTTGTCATTTGGAGGGAGGGGTGTGGTTAGGAAAGCAATAAATAAGCCAGATAATTAAGTCAAATTGACTTAATAGAAGGTTTAAAGTATCCTAATTGCTACTGTCTGAATGTGTTTCCCCCAAATTCATGTGTTCAAACCTAATCACCAATGTGATAGTATTAGGAGGTAGGACCTTGGGAGGTGATTAGGTCATGAGAGACAAACCTTCATGACGGGATTAATGCCCTTATAAAAGAGGCCTCAGATGAAGGTTGGGGTGAAATCGCAGCATATAGCAGATGCTACAAGATCATACCACTGCACTCCAGAGCAAGACTGTCTCAAAAAAAAAAAAAAAAAAAAAAAAAAGAGGCCTCTGAAAGCTGTCTTGCACCTTCCACCATGTGAAGGACACAGCAAACAGTTGCCATCTATGAGCCAGAAAAGGGGCCCTCACCAGACACTGCATCTGCTGGTGCTTTGATCCTGGACTTGCCAGCCTCCAAAACCATGAGAAATGGATGTTTGCTTATAAGCCATCCCATTTATGGTATTTTCTTATAACAGTCTGAATGGATTAAGCACAAACTATTGCATTTTGTAGTTATTTTTCCCCACCCTTGCTATTACTCTTTTATTTCTGTATTTCAATATATGTATTATCCAGACATTAGCACAAACTAAGTGCTTAATAATTTTTGTTGAATTAACTGAATACACTGGTTCTCCCATTATGGTTTGAGGATCCCTGGAGGCAATGGTATGCTGGAGCAGCTTCTATCATCTCTTAAGGACCCACTGTCAAATTTTATTTTTTACTATTATTTATTTTAGTTTAGTTTAGTTTTTTGAGACTGAGTCTTGCTCTGTCACCTAAGCTGGAGTGCAGTGGTGCGATCTAGGCTCACTGCAAGTTCTGCCTCCCTGGTTCACACCATTCTCCTGCCTCAGCCTCCCAAGTAGCTAGGACTACAGGTGCCCTCCACCACGCCTGGCTAATTTTTTTTTATTTTTTATTTTTTATTTTTAGTAGAGACAGGGTTTCACTGTGTTAGTCAGGATGGTCTTGATCTCCTGACCTCATGATCTGACTGCCTCGACCTCCCAAAGTGTATATTTTATTTTATTTTTAAGTTCCAAGATATATATGCAGGATGTGCATGTCTGTTACATAAGTAAACATGTGCCATGCTGGTTTGCTGCACCTATCAACCCATCACCTCGATATTAAGCCCCACATGCGTTAGTTATTTATCCTGATGCTCTCCCTCCCCCAAACCCCAACAGACACCAGAGTGTGTTGTTCCCCTTCCTGTGTCCATGTGTTCTCATTGTTCAGCTCCCACTTATGAGTGAGAACATGTGGTGTTTGGTTTCTGTTCCTGTGTTAGTTTGCTGAGGATAATGGCTTCCAGCTCAATCCATGTCCCAGCAAAGGACATGATCTTGTTGCTACTTATGGCTGCATAGTATTCCATCATACACATGTACCACATCTTCTTTATCCAGTCTATCACTGATGGACATTTAGGTTGATTCCATGTCTTTGCTATTGTGAATAGTGCTACAATGAACATACACATGCATGTATCTTTATAATAGAATAATTTGTACTCTAATATCCCGAATCTACAAGGAACTTTAACAAATTGACAAGAAAAAAAACCCTATCAAAAAGTGGGCAAAGAACATGAACAGACACTTCTCAAAAGAAGACATTTATATGGCCAACAAACATGAAAAAATACTCAACCTCACTGATCAATAAGGAAATGCAAATCAAAACCACAATGAGATAACATCTCACACAAGTCAAAATGGCGATTATTAAACAATCAAGAAACAACAGATGCTGACGTGGCTGTGAAGAAAGAGGAACACTTTTACACTGTTGGTGGGAATGCAAATTAGTTCAACCATCGTGGAAGACAGTGTGGTGATTCCTGAAAGATCTAGAATGAGAAATACCATTTGACTCAGCAGTCCCCACTGTCAAATTTTAAAGAATTTTGTGAGTCAGTCCTTAAACATAATCATTATTAAAAAGTATATTATAAAAACATTCAATTAAACAAATTATATGCCGGGCGCGGTGGCTCAAGCCTGTAATCCCAGCACTTTGGGAGGCCGAGACGGGCGGATCACAAGGTCAGGAGATCGAGACCATCCTGGCTAACACGGTGAAACCCTGTCTCTACCAAAAATACAAAAAAACTAGCCGGGCGAGGTGGCGGGCGCCTGTAGTCCCAGCTACTCCGGAGGCTGAGGCAGGAGAATGGCGGAAACCCGGGAGGCGTAGCTTGCAGTGAGCTGAGATCCGGCCACTGCACTCCAGCCTGGGTGACAGAGCGAGACGCCGTCTCAAAAAAAAAAAAAAAAAAAAAAATTATATTAACATAAAGATAATAAATATTCACAACCCATCATTTCCTAATCATTTTACTACAATCTTGTTAGGCTCTTGCAGTTATTTCTAGCTATTGTATTGGTATGGTAGAAACACTATATAATAATGTGCTACTGCCTGTCTTTTCCCAGCTTTGCATTATCAGTCATGTTGGGAGTATTTACACCAGAGAAATTGGCAGTGCTACAAAGTGGCCTTTCTCTCCTTTAATAATGAACTAGTTTTTAAAACACTGTCTACAAGTGGAGCAGCACACCACTTACTGAGAGTTCTCAAGAATCTTTCTGGTACTAGGTCCTTTTTGTATGAGTGGCTAAATTTCTTCACGCATGTTAATCAAAGTAACACACTAAAACAGATTGAATGCAGAAGCAGAGATGAGACTCTAAGTTCCACATTAGTTTTCAAAAAATGGAAAACTCTTCTCATTAATTTTCCTCATAAAAATGAGTTATTTGGGTTATCATATAATGTTTTACTGCTATTTTAAAATGAATTAGTATTTTTATTCCTAATTTTGCATTTTAGTATGATAAATAGTGATAGACACAACTCACAAAAACGAAAGTCCTTGGGGTCTTTAATAATTTAGAGTGTGAAGGAGACTGAGATCAAAAGTTTTCATTTTTCAATGCAGTTAATTCCACACTTCGCTTTTTCTGACTTAGCGTAGTTAAACCAGAAAAGCAGGTCTGTATTCTTATGGCTTTGTGACCTTGGTAAGTTAATTCTTTACCTCTTCAAATCTTCATTTCTCCAACTGTGAAAAGGCAATGTTGGAAAAGATTTTGTCTCAATGAATCATTTTTTTTTTTAGCTTTTCGCTTCTGTAACTACAAGAATTATAAACGAGCTTTGCTCCTAGCTTGAGGGCAGTACAATTATTTCTGCTTTGTCATCCTTTTTATACCTCCAAATCCCATCATCACTGTCTTTAACAATCTGTTCTGCCTAAACTCCTCCCCCTCCCAAAGATTTTTCATTAGATTACATCACTGTGCAGTAATTACAGAATTTACTGTTTCCAGTTGTCAAAAAAAAAAAAAAAAAAAAAAAAAAACAGTTCTGCACTAAACTGCACGCATGCAGCACATACAAAACACAGTGCAGACCAAGAAAATGCCAGTTTAGTGTCACCCCATCCATCAGGTGGAAAAATGAAATGCCTAAAGCAGGCACTGCGACCGAATTTAATAAAGCATACTATTACTCAGGCCCTGCCTTGCATCTCCTCACTGCAGCGGAGTGAAATAGAAAGACATGTGCTGCCTGTGCAGTTTCTCTTTTCTGTGAAAACACCACGGATTGCTATGTGCTTTGGCGTCCTTAACGAATGTGTGAATATGTGTCTTAATTCCAGGTTAGTGCGCGTCTGCTTTGCCTCCGAAATCACTGAGGCAGAATACAAACAATGTATAAAATAAAAAGCCTTTGCCAAGTGCGCCAAGACTACAGCCTTCACTTACGAATCACATCTGCGTCTCCTTTCCTTTTATGTATCCGCAGTACGATCAACATGTGAAATCGCACCCCAGTCTGCCGGGAATTTGATTTCCACTTCCCCTCCCAACATCAAAACACCACGAAAACCAACCCTTCCGGGCGCGAAGCTGCACGTAAGGTGGGGAAGGCCAAGAGACTGCGTGGCGAGCGCGCACTGTGGGGCGCGCCTGCCTCTCGCCGCAGACCCGCGAGTGAACTGCGCTCCACGGCGGCCTGTGCGGGGAAGAAGCCGAGGAGTAAGAGATGCGATAAAATGGCTGCCAGGAGGGGGTTGCTCTGTGCTAAGGACAGCATGCCCTCCCCAAGGGATCCAGTGTGCTCCCAGCCCGCCTCCAGGCAGCGGCCGAGACGCCTCACGTTTGGGGCGCATCCCAAGGCCAGGGCGAGGCGACTTTCGCAGCTTCATTTAGCTCGGCAGAAGGTCACCTCCGCCCCCACCCCCATACGGCACGTGCGGCAAGGCATCGCCATGGCAACCTTGCTTTCCGCCCCTCTCGTTATTGAACAGCTGAGACGCCCAGCGTCCCTGAACTTGTTACTGCACAAGTTAATGCGGTCCTCTGAGGGCTTGGTTTCCTAACTATTGTTCTTTGGGCAACTGACTGCTTCCTGAAACAAACAAACAAAAAAAAAAAACAAAACCCTATGCGTGTATCTCAGACGTTCTCCCCACCCCTCCTGGCCACAAATGTGAGCGAATCCGGTCATTCTCTTCCTAGGAAGCGCAACAGAATAAGCTGGAAGGAAGCAAGGATTCAAGTCCAACCGTGATTTAGTGACACTAATGTTGTCACCATTTTGATGTTTGCAGCCTTCAGTTTCGCTAGATATAAACCATTAATAGTTATATGACTACCTCTCTCATATATGGTTGGTGAGTGAGTAAACTGATGCAATCTTCCTGTAGGCAACTTTTTCAAGAAATAAAGAGGCTTGAACAAAATATAGCTACAAAGATACTCATAGCAGCAAATGTTTATAATAGTTGTTTTTAAATCAAGCTAAATGTAAGAAAACAGTTGGTTAAAGTAATGAATACAATGAGATAACCACAGGGTGATGCGATTACAGGTGACTTTTTCTTATTCTTTCTTTGACAGTGGTAAGAATTATTTTATATAAGAACAAAAACATGTTTTGTTTTATTGTTTCAACAGGTCTGATGTGGTTTATAAACATATAAACGGATCATTACTTATAGATTATACATAAAAATGTTTTCGTCAAAGGAAAGTATGAAGATTAAAATGGAAGAGCTCTGCATCATTTGGATCATTTGTTATTGTTTTTGTTTTTTTTTCCCCTCAGGTATCAAAGTATTTGCATTTGGTTTGGGAAAAATTATTTTTAATTATGTTCTACCAAAGAAAACAAAATTATTTTCCATTGAACACATAATAGTATTAAGAAATGCTCAAAATCATCTTATTGTCATAAACCTTCATTAAGGATAAAGGCTTTCATTTTGTTCTTGTTCTCTGGCTATAGAATTTCAGTTCAAAGAGCAGTTGTTGTTTTAAAATGGAAATTCATGAGTGCTGAGAAGCCTGGCTGCAGAGCCAGATTGTGCTCAAAGTGGAATCCTTCAAAACCGCCTTATCTGAGGTCCCTGCACCTGGGCCCTGAAACAGCAGGGAGTAGCTTGTCATCTCATTTACACAGAACTGCGTGATCCTTCAGGGAAACCACTTTCTTCCCACTGAAAAAGTGAACCTGGCTGTTGTCGAGTAGCCTGTAAGAAGCCCTACAGTATCACACTAAAGACACCTCATCTCTGAGGAGTGCTCAGGGAGAGCCCAGGCCTGACCAACAGTTGCAATTAAATCAGGACCTTTTAAGGCTTGGAAAATGCTCACTGTGAATTATTCTAAAAGAAAAAAAAAATCATAGACCTGGGCAAAAATTTAGCTACGTGAATTTAGTTTTTATACTATTTTATAATAGTAAAATTTTAGAATCCACATAAATGTCAAAGAATTAAAAATAAATCTGTGTTACAGCTGGATGATAAAACTATATGCAGCCATTAAAATAGAACATATAGGAGAATATGCAGTCATGTGGGAAAGTGTTCATTGTGCCGTGTTAAGTGAAAAGAAAAGCATATTAAAAATAGAATGTACATCATGACCCAATTTTTATAAAATATTTTGTAATGCAGGCAAGATTTAATGTGTTACATACATCACTCAAAATTTAAGCTCCAAAATTGTGGATTGCCAGTTGTATTTTTTCTTTTTATTTTTCCTTCTCTAATAAGTCCATTAATAATAAGGTATTAATGGCTAAGTGATTATTAATAGGGCATTAATGAGAGAGAGTGTATTTTGTTAGTACCCAGGAAATGGTAATACACACTCTGATGACTTTTCAGGAATGCGTTTTGCAGACACTTCAGAACATTTCCAAAGCATACATTTTATAAGCTTAGTAAGTAGAGGATGATAGATTGCCTGAGTCACATTACCCACTTCACATATCCATTCATCTGGACTAAAGCGTTTACACCTTGTGTTTCTTTCCAACCTAAGTTTTAGAGCAAATATAACACAATTTTCCTGAAGACATCTGTTTACAACATTGAAAAGATTTTAATCTTTTCAAGCTAAGGATTGTCCAGGCACCTAGTAAGCACATTCTATGTATTCTCAGAGTGCACATGTGCTCTGGATTCAGGTCTGATTTTCCACAAACCCCTCATTTATAATTGGAGAAGCAGTTGCCCACATGACTCTATAATGGAAAATCCACAAAGGCTGTCCCCTCAGGGTGGATGGCCAAGCTTTGCAGCCCAGCCCGGTAGGCCCTTTATTTCCTGGTTCCTGCTAACCTCTTCATGTCTCAACCCTGCCTTTCCCACCTCCTGTGCTCAGCCGCAGTGAGACTATCACAGTGAACACAAATGGAATCTTCCTATGTGCTGGACATTTTTTATGGGATAGGTATTACTCTAATATTATTCCTCCCATTTTACATATGGAGATGCTGAGGCACGGACACATCAAACAATCTCATCATTCACAGTTCCTATCATTTACAGTTAATAAGGATTAAGATGCAAACCCAGGAAGCCTGGCTCTTGTTCTTAACTGTTATATCTCCCCCTAGGTAATATGTAGATTCCCAAATGAATTATTAGCTTCAATGACTTTCTGCTTCAACCTTTCTGTATAGGCTCCTTCTGTGTAGAAGTTCTTTCCATTTAGCCAAACTCTGATTCTTCTTTCAAAACACAGGTGTCATATATCTCCTCTGGAAAGTCTTCCCCAGTGCTCCCATATGTGCCTCCATTATGGTTCTTATCACCTTGCTGTAAAGCATGATTTACCTCCTGCCTCCGCCATGTGTCTTCAAAGACAAGTTTCAAATTTCTATTAGTTTTTATAACTCCAGTGCCCAGCACAGTGTCTCTGACACATAGGAGGTACCTAATTGCTGATGCATGTATGAATGATTGTGAACAGCACCATAGAGTTCTACTTGTCCAAATCTATCATCTTCAACGTCACACCATAACAGCCACTGTAACACCACTGGAGTTGCTCTTATGCAAACAAACACTGGATAGGTACCCAGAAGAACAGTGCAGTGCCAGCTCCTGAGGAACAGCCTTTTTCTTGCTGGGCTCTAGTTAAATGTGGACATATTCTTTGGAAGGGGAGAGAGAGTGTTAAGAACTATTAAGATATTATCAGGCATTATTTTTGACAATTTGTCGGGTCCCCAAAATGGTGGGACAGAAGATGAGTAAATCTGGTATCAGGCTTTGGGCTCGGCCAAGAAAACACACCTGTTAATGGGACACTGTACCTTGCAACCAACACAAAGAACCACAGGTGTCTACCTAGGACAGTTGACACTTCCCCTGTCTCACAAGTTTCATGAAGACAGTCTTGAAATTCATGGCATATTCATGTCAACGTTCTTAAATAGTTAATGATCATTTTTGCTCATTTTAGCCAGGGCACTAGTAGGACAGACTGAAGCAGTGGAAGACAACTGATATTTATGCATTAAAATCAATACTTAATGAATATTCAACATAAAAGCATGTTTGTGCTTGCATCATTCTTACTCTTTGCATCATTTTCCCGTTAATGTCTATCTTTTTTTGCCAAATAGTTTATTATTATTATTATTATCATCATTATTATTTAGTTCTGGGACACATGTGCAGAACGTGCAGGTTTGTTACATAGGTATACATGTGCCATGGTGGTTTGCTGCACCCATCAAACTGTCATCTACATTAGATATTTCTCCTAATTCTATCCCTTCCCTAGCCCACCCCTTGAGAGGGCCCAGTGTGTGATGTTTCCTTCCCTGTGCCCATATGTTCTTATTGTTCAACTCCCAGTTATGAACAAGAACATGCAGTGTTTGGTTTTCTGTTTCTTTGTTAGTTTGATGAGAGTGTTGGTTTCCAGCTTCATCCATGTTCCTGCAAAGGACATGAACTCATTCTTTTTTATGGCTGCATAGTATTTCATGATGTAGATGTGCCATATTTTCTTTATCCAGTTTATCATTGATGGCCTTTTGGGTTGGTTCCAAGTCTTTGCCCTTGTGAATAGTGCTACAATAAACATATATGTGTGTGTGTCTTTACAGTAGAATGATTTATAATCCTTTGGGTATATTTCCAGTAATGGGATTGCAGGGTCAATTTCCCCTATTTAATAAATGGTGTTGAGAAACTGACTAGTCATATGCAGAAAACTGAAACTGGACCCCTTCCTTATGCCGTATACAAAAATTAACTCAAGATGGATTAAAGACTTAAATGTAAGACCTAAAACTATAAAAACCCTAGAAGAAAACCTAGGCAATACCATTCAGGATGTAGGCATGGGCAAAGACTTCATGACTAAAACATCAAAAGCAATTGCAACAAAAGCCAAAATTGACAAATGGGATCTAATTAAACTAAAGAGCTTCTGCACAGCAAATGAACTATCATCAGAGTGAACAGGAAACCTACAGAATGGGATAAAATTTTCACAATCTATCCATCTGACAAAGGACTAATATGCAGAATCTACAAGCAACTTGAACAAATTTACAAGAGAAAAGCAACCCCATCAAAAGGTGGGCGACGGATATGAACAGACACTTCTCAAAAGAAGATATTTATGTGGCCAGCAAATGTATGAAAGAAAGCTCATCATCACTTGTCATTAGAGAAATGCAAAACAAAGCCACAATGAAATATCATCTCATGTCAGTTAGAATGGCGATCATCAAAAAGTCAGAAAACAACAGATGCTGGAGAGGATGTGGAGAAATAGGAATGCTTTTACACTGCTGGTGGGAGTGTAAATTAGTTCAACCATTGTGGAAGACAGTGCGGCAATTCCTCAAGGATTTAGAACCAGTAGTGCCTGTATTTTTATTAAAGTAAAGACATTATCTCAAATGTCTTTTGGAATAAACCAGGGAATAAATAATTATATAAAATGAAAATAAACATCCTGTTGTTTCACTTTGAGGAACTGGTTTAAACTTTGCTTTGAGCATTTAGGTTTATTTGTGATGACATTTATAAGGGAATCTAGTATATGCTTCACAGATGTCAAAACAAATGCTTTGAAAGAAAGTGTCAAAATCCCAGGAGCCTCATGTCCACTGATTTGGAAGAAAACAAAATTATTTTCTTCCAAACATATTTTCTGCACTTTAATTTTAGAAACTGAAATATGGGATTTAAAGATTCATTTGACCATTGTTGAAAATTTTATTTTGTGTTGTAGTGCTATTTGCACATTTAAAAAGTTCTTTTGTAAAGTTTTGCAGAGTTCTCATAGATATCTAGTGACTCCTTGTGGAGTTTCCCTGCACACATAATAATTCACTAAAAAGGTTAAGAAATCACAGAATCTCAGAGTTGAAGGGACCTTGGAAGTACTTAATACAAACTTCCACCCAGTTGGGTGTCTATTTTGCAATAACCATGAAAGATGGTCGAAAACATCTGATGACAAGAAGGAGTCTTTTGGATTGCTGCCTATTTTCTGCTCTTCTAATGGTGACAAACAGTTACAAATCATTTTGCACAGTTTTCCTGGGATTTTGGCTCAAAGATAATCATTTCAACAAGGCTTAGAATGAAAGTAAAAAGGAAGAAAATTTCACATTGGCCCAAATCTATGACTCCCATTGTGATTCTATGGAGAATTAGATCCTCATGGAAGAGTTGATTTCACTTAAAATCTAAGAAATTCACATTCCAAGTACAAAGAGGTGTGTCTAGCCCCCTGAACCCCCAGGAAACAATATCCCTTTTACTCTGAAATGTCACCATTACCTTATATTTTTGTTTTGCCTTTCATTAATATCCAATAATCTTGGTAATAGGTATCTGTCATTTGGGTCTCTCAGTACCTAATCTCTTACCCTGATAGTACCCTAATCACCTTTTGTGGAACAACTTTTTCCCATGTTGTGTGTAGTCTACATGGCATAGTAAAACTGATTGCCCATTTTACACACCTGAAGCTTCAGTATAGTCAGGTGGTTATCAAAGCCAACGAGACAGCTTCTCCCAGGTCACTGCATCTTAGGCAAGAAATAAAAACCATAAGAAGCCTTTTAAAACTGTCATTGTGCCAGTGTTGCCCAATCAGACTCTTCCAGCCCAATCAGACTCTTCCAGCTTTGAGGCGATCTCTTCACTTTACAGAGGCACCTTGGATCTTGCCTGGTTTCAAGACTGGTCCTTTGGGCTTTCCATCCTTTCTTGACATTCCTGAATCTTTCTAAAATATTCCCCCTTTTAAAAAAGTTAACCACATTCTAAAATTGATCATGGTTATGTTTGCACAGCTCTGTGAAGGTACTAAAAAACCACAGAATTGCACACTTTAAACAGATGAATTATTAGGTACAGGAGTTACATCTCAATAAAATTCTCTCTCACACACACACAAAATCAGAGAGAGTTGGTTTCCATTGTTTAAAACATAATAAGATCTAACTGATATTTGACTCCAGTCAAAATACAAATATCTGACTGTAAAGGATTTCATATCTCATGTCTTTTTAACAATGGGTTTACCAGGAAAAAGTATCAAGGCACTAGTTTTGATGTGTGTTGAACAAATTTAGCAAATACAGTGTCATTCCAAGAGATCAGCCAACAAAGAGGCACCTCATGGGAGGTGATTTTAGACATTTAGACTAGCATGAGGACATTGAATGGTGGGGATGTTGGAGAGAGTGGTGTGGAAATATGTTGTGGTAGTCCAAAACGAAAGGTACATTTTTTGGTCACTAGTCCCAAATCCAAATTAATCTTAAGTCATAAATCTAGTGCCAACTGTATTATGCTCCGACTGCAAATCATTTAGTATCTACTCTATTATTTCTATAAAAAGTGTAGGATTTGAAGGTAAAGGATACAGATTGAAAATGCATAACTAATAATTAAAACACATTGCAAACTCCGAAGTAAAAGCTTTGTATGTTTTATTTTATTTACAACTCAGAAAACCTATGTACTTCTACTTAGAATATTTAGTGGTTTTCTCAAGTTTACAGAGCCAAGGTAAAGGAGATGAAATTTAAACTTGTATCCTGAAACCCCGTCTCTACTAAAAAATACAAAAAACTAGCCGGGCGACGTGGCGGGCGCCTGTAGTCCCAGCTGCTCGGGAGGCTGAGGCAGGAGAATGGCCTAAACCCAGGAGGCGGAGCTTGCAGTGAGCTGAGATCCGGCCACTGCACTCCAGTCTGGGCAGCAGAGCGAGACTCCGTCTCAAAAAAAAAAAAAAAAACCTGTATCCATCTGATTCCAAAGGTCATTTTTTCTCTTAATACCTCCCATTATGCTTGCTCTTTCAAGGTTCTAAAATAAAATTTTCATTCATAACTGAGGGCAAGAAGAACTAGATAATGACATATATAAATCCCTACTAATGAAATATCAATTTTTCAATTAAACCAACAGGATGATAAACGTTTTTTACTTTTTGACACATACATACCAAAAAATACACGTTTTCTGGGAATATGAGAATAATTTAGTTTGTCCCTAGCTTACCTCAGCTTCATCTCTTCTTACCTGCACCCTATATATTCCTTACACCATGAGTTATTTACATTGAGTTTGCATATATTTTTGTCTCTGCTCAAAATACCCCTCAGATGCCCCCAGTTGTGTTTAATCATTTCAAGAAAAATGTGTTCAGCTTAACCTTATTTTAACTAGAATCTTACAGTGGGTGACCCTAACACTGTCTAGTCTTTTACAGACTTTTAACATATTCTGTGCCCACCTCCCACATGGAACATTTTAGTCTGTATTGTATTGGTGGCTTGCCTTTGTCTGCCACTAAAAGACAAATTACTTAAGCCTACAAGCTGCATGTATTTGTCTTTAAACTTCAGCTTCTATCTGGTTGGCACCTGGGACATATTAAGCACCTAATAAATGTCTGTTAATAAATTGAATAATTAATCATTCAGTGATTTGGAAAATGAAACCTTTTTTCCCCAAAGTCTAATAAACTCAGTTTGGTTCATGATAAGGTGTTTTGGTTAAACAAATAATCCATCTAAAATATTATCTGTAACATAAATGTTATAATATCATAAAAAATAAAAATCTTACAAAACATAACTTCATTCCTCCTTAACAAAATAATTTTAGATGCTATGATAGTTGAAAACATCATAGGCCCTCATTGGTTGTCATCAGTAAGGATGTTTCAACATCATTTAATAAAAGGTCTTGGCCGGGCACGGTGGCTCAAGCCTGTAATCCCAGCACTTTGGGAGGCCAAGACGGGGGGATCACGAGGTCAGAAGATCGAGACCATCCTGGCTAACACGGTGAAACCCCGTCTCTACTAAAAAATACAAAAAAACTAGCTGGGCGAGATGGCGGGCGCCTGTAGTCCCAGCTACTCGGGAGGCTGAGGCAGGAGGATGGCATAAACCCGGGAGGCGGAGCTTGCAGTGAGCTGAGATCCGGCCACTGCACTCCAGCCCAGGCGACAGAGCGAGAATCCGTCTCAAAAATAAAAAATAAAATAAAAATAAAAAAAATTACAAGGTCTTAGCAGGGTGTCAAATTCCAGGAAACTTATATAGTGGCATCATGTTAATTATTCCAAAAGTTGATCAAAAAATATTCCTAAACCTAGAAAAAAAAGTTTATTTTCGGAGAGCCTGTAGAGTTTCAGTAATTTCTGAGTATCTTTATCTTCTGATGCTGTCATCCTGTTAAACTGAACTTAAGTATGTCACCAATATTAAGGTTGTTCAAGGCAAAAGCTCATGCTTGGAGACTACGCCAAGGATCTCCTGTCTATGTATTTCCGATTTACTTGCCCTGTCTTTATTTTCCAAGCCCCAACTTGGGGTTTGATATCCAGACTTAAAACCACATTTCCCCCCCTCATATTTTAATACCTTTCATTCTGTCCCTGGCACTTAGGACTTCAGTAATCAGGAAAGGTTTTGATTCTAGTTCCTCCTTGACTTTCGGCTTTCCATATTGCCTTTACTGGGAATTCTATTCCAGATTCTACTGGACTTTCCCTTTTCCTGGATCGTTGTTTAACTTGCTGCAGGGAGAGTGAGAGGATAGAGGAATTAGACAGGCAAAGCTTTGATAAGTGTTATTCCTCTTTGCCATCACAAATATGCAATAGAAATCCAGTGACTCTTAACCAATTTTGAATAACGAGCAATTAACAATGAACTTCGCATGGGGAAAAGCTGTGCTCTCAGCATTTACAGAATTCTAACCCTGACTTTGAATATTTGTATTTGTGCACAAGCATGACGGTTACCTTTAGTGTCTTAAGATCCTCTGTAAAATTTATTGTGAGAGTAAAGAGATTTCTTGAATAAATAGTTATCTAGATTTTCATTTGTGAATAATTATAATCACGTTTAAAAGGTTTCTATAGGCTGATTTTTTTTTTCTGTTTTATTTGGGGGAATACCAGAAAGTCTTGATGGAATTTTTAGTGCTTTTGTGTGAGTGTAATGCCATAAAATATTTATATATTGAATTATGTCATATGAACTAGACACATTCTAGCAGAAATTATGACTGTTATATGTCTGCCATAAAATCACAATCATGGGTGCCAGGGTGTTGAGGGTTTGGGGAGTCAAGCAGTCAAAGCAAGCATGAATTTCCATTTCTCAGTTTTCCCACGTGCTTGTTCCTTAATCATTTCTTTCCTTTTCGTTTTTTAAGAGAGGCCATAGAAAGTATCAAATATCAAGAAATATATATGGAATAAATTTAAAGAGTGATCCATTACTACCCTCAAAAATCATTCTCACTTTTGGAAGCAGAATGCTGCAGCATGGTTTAAAAGATCACAATATCCACACAAGCATAGTTTCAGAATCATGGTGCTCACATCCCATGTTGAACCTCTAAAACAAATACTCTCAGTTTTTCCTTAACATGAGCTGCAAGTTAAAATTAGATGGTTTTACTCAGGTAGTAATTGAGATGCTAATATTTCCAAAGACGATGAACATAGAATTCAGCACAATACATAACATATACGTTTCTCATTCTTAATATTCTTTTAAATGTTGACATAGAGCATTCACGCTATACTCATTCATGGAATCGATGCCTAATTTGAAACATATTTTCTATTACAGTGATGATTGTATATAGAAAAGGAAATAACTCCCTTAGTCCCACTGTGTATATCAAAAGAGAAATCTGGAGCCATTACATAGTTTATGCTTAAGATTTTGATTAAAAGATTCCATGAAAATCCCATGAGAGCTCAGTCCAAGGTAGACGATTTGAAATGAACATATTGGAAAAAGATTGGGTGCCCAAATACCAATTTTAAGTATCTTTTCTTACTGAACTGTATATTAAACAATCCACATGAATGTAAAAACCAGCCACTTCCTGAATAATGGCCACATCTGTTTTCAAGTCAAACTTAAATCCCCTATCTCTAAATTTGGTGAATGATTCAATTTTAGAGCTGGAGGGGAATTTAGTCCAATTCCCTCATATTACAGATGAGGAAATTGAGGCACAGGGAAATTCCTTTTTAATAACCCATAATAATCCTTCCAATCTTATCCTGAGTCACTCCATGGGGAGGTCTTTTCTGCTTCCTGTCACCACCAAAAAATGAGTCTCCCCTAACGTATACTCACAAATTCCTCCACATTTTTACTTCATAGTACTTAATGTAGCTTCTGATTGTGCAAGTGAAAGTCATGATTTTTGGCTTAGCATCTGTTGCCACAAATAAATGCTCCATTAGCTCTATAAGCTGGGTTCTCACTGCCTAGCACATTCAGTCACATAGAGGGTAACCAATAAACATTTAATGTTTGAGCAACATGCAATGACACAAACACATATTATTTCATTTATTAAATGAGCAGTTAGACTAGATTATCTTTAAAGAATATTCCAACTCAAAAGGAATGTATGAATGTTTGGTGAATCTGATGTTCTTTGCACTATGCCACAAATGTCAGAAAAGACATTTTGTTGCTATCATAGTTTCTCCATTTTCTATTTGCATGACTTAATCAAGTCCCATTCAAATAGTGGAATGTACATTGGAAGGGAAGACTTAGCCCAAATATGTGTGGAGAGTTTGTCTTAGTCTCAGTCACTAGTGACACTTCACACTCCAGAGAGCTTAGGTTAAGCCAGTGTCTTATCTGTGTAAATTACAAGTCAGATATACAAAGCACTCAAAGAGGGGTGCAAGAAGTCTTGTCTGATAGTGTTGAAGGAACAAATGTAATTGACATTTTGATAGGAATACATGTGTTCCCAGGAAGAACCATTCTGAAGCAAGCTGCTGAATAGAGATTGAACTGAGATGCAAATAAACACCACTTTCATCTTTGACCTCTGGAGAAGCTTGATTTATTAGGATTGCAGGAAAACAGAATGATGTGACTCCTGGTGTTAGCATAGACATTGCAGTAGGATCATGGAAGGATAAGAAAGTGGGTTAGTTTTAATACATTTTGCTCTATCCCTCTGCAGGCAAGCCTGTAGGTTGCCCATGCATAACAAAGAAATGTTTATTGAATATTAGAACATAGTTCTTCCTGCCACCTCCCACACTGTAAATTTCTGATGAAGGATGAACACCTTTTGAATTAAGAGATAGGCAAGAGTGAGAGAAGGTAGAAATGGCACAGACTTCTTCGAACATGGAAAACAGCAAATAATAATAATAATAATAATAAATAAGGATATGCGACTAAATGTTGGCTTTATGTTATAGACAGTCTAGATTAGAATCAATATATTTGTTATGATCTTTAAGATAAATCCATCCTTCATTTTAGTAATCAAGGAATATTAATTAACAAGGTATAATGTTGAATATATTATTTCTGCCCTGAGTAAGAAAAATAGTTATACAGCAATTATAGTATAATCTCTCATTCTTCAGACATCAAACTTTACTTCATAACCCTGTGTTAAGACCACAGCTTGTGGACTAGGACAAAAATGCAAGAAACACACCAGACTCCACTTGTTCTTGGCTGATGTGCCATCAGACCCATCTCTTTAGACTTAACTATGCTAGCCATTGTGTGAGATCCATGTATCAGTTGTTTACTGTGATTATATAATTATATTTTATTTACTAAATAATTAACTCTGGCATATCTTAACACACTCATTTTCTTAAAAGCTTGTTTTCAAGAACCTTTCAATTACAGGTGAACTTTCTGGAAACTGGGGCCACAACAAGGCAAAGAAAAGTAGAACAATTAGTTAGGACTTTGCATAATACTCAACTTTGCTTTGTTGAGCACTTAGTGTGGTGTCTAGTTTCATGTCAACTGACCAAAGCTCTGGTTCCCAGTTGTTTAATCAAAAATTAGTCTGGATGTTGTTGTGAAGGTATTTTGTAGATGTAATTAAATATATACAATCAGTTGACTTTAAATAAATGAAAATTTCAATTATGTGAATAGGTCTTATCCACTCAGTTGAATGCCTTAAGAGCAAAAACTGAGGCTTACTGGGAAAAAAGAAATTCTGCCCCAAGATTGTAATGTGGAGGTCCTACCTGAGTTTCTGGCCTGCCAACTGATCTACAGATTTCATACCCAAGACTGCAACATCTCATATATCTGTTGATCATCTTTAAGTCTGCTTTGAAAAAAGAATGGGTTATTTATTTATTTATCTATTTTTTGCTATTGTGTTGTATGAGTTCCTTATATATTTTGGATATTAACCACTTACTTAGGTATATGATTTGTAAGTATTTTCCACACATCTATAGGCTATATTTTCATTTGGTTATTCCTTTTGCTGTACAGAATCTTTTTAGCTTGATGAGGTTCCACTTTATTTTTGCTTTTGTTGGTGTGATATCAAAAATATCATTGCTGAGGTCAATGTGAAGGAATTTTTTCCCTATGTTTTCTTATAAGAGTTTTATAGTTGAAGGTCTTAACATTTATGTCTTCAATTCATTTTAAGTCAATTTTGTGTATATTGTAAGAAAAAGATCCAATTTTGCTCTTTTGCCTGCGGATATCCAGTTCTCCCAACACCATTTATTGAAGAATCCTAGCTTCATTGTATATTCTTGGTGTTTTGGCCTAAGATTAGTTAATTGTACCTACTTGCGTTTATTTCTGGGCTCTCTATTCTGTCACAATGGTCTACATGTCTGTTTTTATACTAGTACTATATTGTTTTGATTACTATAGCTTTATAACAAAATTTTAAATTAGGAAGTGTGATGCCTCCACCTTGTTCTTTTTTCTCAAGAATTGCTTTGGCTATTCAGAGTCTTTTTTGATTCCATGAGATGAAAAGGTACTCAGTATCACTAATCAGAGAACTGAAAATCAAAACTGTAGTAAGATATCACCTTACATTTTTTACGATGGCCCTTATCAAAAAAGAGAGAGAGAAATAACAAGTGTTAGCAAGGGAATGGAAGAAACGGAGTTCTTGTTCACCATCGGTGGAACTCTAAGTTGATACATCCATTATGAAAAACACAATTGAGGTTCCTCAAAACATTAAAAATAGAGCAACCATATGACTCAGCAGTTCTTCTTCTGGGTATATACCATAAGAAAATGAAATAAACACTTCTTATAGACATCTGCATTTCCATGTTCATTGCAGCATTATTCGCAATAGTCAAGACAAGGAAATATGTATCTATTGATGGGTGACTGGATAAATAAATTATGATATAGACAGATAAATGATTGATAGGTAGGTAGATAGATAGATAGATAGATAACAAATATTATTCAGCCTTAAAAAGGGAGATCCTGCCATTTGCAAAAATGCTAGTGATCCTGGAGGAAGACATTATGCTAAGTGAAATAAGCCAGGCAAAGAAAAATATTGTATGAGTTCACATGTGTGTGCAATCTTTAAAAGTGCCGAATATCTAGAAACAGACAGTAGAACTCTGGTTAACCAAGGATTGGAGCGAGGAAATGGGACAATGTAGGTCAAAAGGCATAGAGTTGCAGTTATGTAGGATAAATGAATCTAGAGGGCTACTGTACAGCATGATGTAGCTATTGTTGTACTGTGTATTGGAAATTTGCCAAGAGATTAGATTTCCGGTGCTCTTACCACACAAATACACCCCTCTACACACATGAAATGTAGCTATGTAAGGAGATGGATATGTTAATTTACTTGACTGAACAATTTTTTATGTATGTGTTTATAAAAACATCATGTTTTATGCCTTAAATATATGTAATAAAAATGAAGACTGCAGCATCAACTCTTGCCTGAGTTTCCTGTGGGCTGGCTTACCCTACAAAATAAAAATTTTCCAGCTGCATAATCATCTAAGCCAATTCTCTAAATTCTCTCTCTCTGTCTGTCTGTCTCTCTCTCTGTCTCTCTCTCTCTCTCTCTCTCTGTGTGTGTGTGTGTGTGTGTTCCAAATTTCTAGTTACTATCTTTTTGTAAGTAGAAGATCCAGATATATGAGGCTTGAAGCTAGTTAATTAGGAAGGCCCTTTTGAAGAAAAAGAAACACAACATTACAAATACAAAATTAGGTAATGACTTTGGAGAAAATCTGCACAAATGAAACATCAAACCTTAACCCTTATTGGCGTCATGGTAAGTACCTCTTTTTATAACAACCTTTGAGATTAAGTACTATTATTTTTGTTTTTCCCAACTTACATATAAGTGTGATGAGATTTAGAAGACTGACTTGCCTGTTTCATATTTTCGAATTCATCATGAGTCAATGTAAAATCCTAAGATAAATTATATGTCATGCTTGAGGCTTGCAGCTCTTTGTGGTAAGTATGCTAGGTAACATTTCAAGCAATAAGTTTTTATATTTGTTTAAAAAGAGGCAATTCTGAGAGATCTGTGCCTTCCAATTTGATATGGCTTTTAAATTTCCAGTTCTAGAGCGTACCACCTCCACCCCTGACCAAGCAGAGAACATAATAAAACAACGTGTCATATAACTAAAGGTTTGAAACCTTCATGGTGCTGATACATTAAGATTTATGGGCAGAAAACAGTTACGATGCATTTTAAAAAATGAAACCAAAATGAAGTGGTTTTAATACTTTTAAGTATGGAAGCAGAATTTCTTTTCCCTTCTTTATTCCCAAGCAAATGCTATATATTAAATCCAAGAGATTTAGCTTTAAAACAAACACCCTTGGCTGGGCACGGTGGCTCACGTCTGTAATCCCAGCTTTTTGGGAGGCCGAGGCGGGCGGCTCACAAGATCAGGAGCTCGAGATCGTCTTGGCTAACACAGTGAAACCCCATCCTACTAAAAATACAAAAAGTAGCTGGGTGTGGTGGCGGATGCCTGTGGTCCCAGCTACTCAGGAGGCTGAGGCAGGAGAATGGCGTGAACCCGGGAGGCGAAACTTGCAGTGAGCTGAGATTGCACCACTACACTCCATCCTGGGTGACAGAGTGAGACTCTGTCTCAAAAAGGAAAAAAACAAACGAAAAACCCTTGTACCTACAATTTTTTATATATATATATGGCGAGAGAGAGAGAGAGTCTCGCTTTGTCACCCAGGCTGGACTGCAGTGGCATGATACTACAGCCTCAACATCCCAGGCTCAAGCAATGCATCCACTCCACCTAGACCCCAAGTAGCTAGGACTACAGATGTGCACCACCAATTTCGGCTATTTTTTTTTTTTTTTTTTGAATTTTTAGTAGAGGCAAGGTCTCACTATGTTGTCCAGGCTGATCTCGAACTCCTGCGCTCAAGTGATGCTCCTGCCTCTGCCTCCCAAAATGTTGGGATTACAGATGTGAGCCACCATGTCCAGTCCTACAATAAGCCCTAAACAAATCTTGATATTTTGCCATGCTTGTTTCAGAATTTTAAAATAAAATGTGAAACATAAAAAGTAAGTCACCATTTTATCTCCTTCTCAATCACATTTCTTTCCACTTCATTATTTTCTGAAAAAATGAGTGAACTAATGCACGAATAAATATACTTGCAGTAATACACAATCATATGTCTCCCCCTTTTCTTCTCAGCAAAGCTATAAGTGCTTCCATCCTCCACTCTACTGAAACACTAACAAACAAAAACATCCTGCAGATTTGATGATGAAACGTGATGTGGGTATTCTGATTCATTCAAAATGTCAAAAAACATCATTTGGCAATATCATCAGTTATTGTGAAACCCTAATTGGAAAATCTTGAATCAACTCAGGCTTTGCCCATTCCTTAATCTATGATCAATTTACAGGCACTGTATGCATCTTTTAAAAGATTGCTACCAGTTTACCCACATCTATTTTTAGAATCATAAAATCACTTCTCTTTCATTTCTAGTAAGTTATATAGAGTTAGGTGAGGACTAGCACCACCAAAGATTATTAAAAATCAGCATCTATATATGAAAGTCACTTTTTAGCATTCAAAGCTGTGATATTTTGTACTCTGTTAGAAAAAGGAGTATAATATAGACATAGGAAACGGAATTACATCAAAGTTCTATGACCTATAACATCTAAAGAATTCCTGTCTTTGTGTTCAGCTTTGGCTTTTTTGTTCAAGATAGAACTGCTTGCAATCTCTGGCTGGCCTAAACACTGGAAGGAGAGAAGAATAAGCTATTCCCCCACCTCTACAAGGTACACACTTCTCCCTCTAAGTGAGGGGAAGTAGAATTCTGGTCTGTGGCTGAAGGGGACATTAATTAAACTAAATGTACATAATAATCAATAGCTCAAACTCTGAGCAGGCAATCCTGGTTTGGTATTATGGCTTCTCACCTAACTGCATGAAACTTGAGCAAATGACCCTTTCTCCAGAGTTTAGTTTTGTCCTCTGTGACAGAGAGATAATAAGAGGAATGCCCTCCCTAGTTTAACATTTATTAGATAATGAATCTAAAACTTTTACACGGTGCATGATATGTAGTAGATATGTACCAAAGATAAGAAATTTTAATTAATATTACTAAGAACCAGGAACTGGACTGCCTCTCCAGCTCTTTTACTCTTCTGGAAACTACCTCCCGCATCAAAGTCATTCCAGGAACCACCATGAGAGTACATTATGACCTCACTCTCTGGCCACAATTGATGTCATGGAGTAGGAACCTGACCAGTTCTTTCCTGAGACTTTTGGAACTATAATTGAGAAAAGCAAACTTTCTTTGAGTAAGGTTTGGCCAAAGATGTGAACCTCAGAAGCCAACTTCTTGGGAGGCCATGTTCATCTACTATGAGTAGAAATTTGGTGTCTAGTGGGAGGAAACAGTAAATATGGAAATGATAAATAGATATGTTTCCATATCTATTTCCATCTACATGCAAATGGAAATAGATATGAGAAGCAGTAGTGTCCCAGTGGCATTTGAATCTCTGATTGCAGTTGGTCTTGAGACACGGTCATATCCCTCCCTTCCATAAAGTTTTCATGGTCTGTGGCATATCCCAATAACCTTGCAAATCATTGCCTTTTACACGTAAACTGGCTGATGCTGGATTTCTATCATTTGGTAACAATCAAGCTCTTTACATATATTATCTCATTTACTTTTCAGTAATGCTGAAAGATAAGTATTATTATCCATATTTTTCAGATAAATAAACTGAGTTTCAAAGAAGGTAAGTGTTTGCCAAAGGTCAAACCACCAATATAGTAGAGCCACTATGGAATGTCATTCCTCTGACTCCAAGCTCTCCCTTCTGCCTGTCACGTTCTTGCCTTTTCTTTCTTTTCTCCTTTCTCCCTTCAACTACCAAACTTCTATAAGCCCTTCAGGTGTCAGCCTATCATCGCTCCTTTCAGAAGCTTTTCTTGACTCCAAGGACCAGGTAAATGTTTCTGTTCTATGCTCCACAGTTTTTATGTTTCTCCTTATTATAACATTTATCACTTTGTATCCTAAATGTCTCTTTTTCATAGGCTCCACTATATTGTAAACCATCTATAGGTAAGAGGCATCTCTTTTCTCCTTGTATCTTATACCTTGTGCAGCCCCTGACAAATGCAGGCCCTTTGTCAGAGGGGAGAGTTCGCCATGTCTCCAAAATCACACAACTGTGGGAGTCACACACACTCTCATGCAACAGATTAGTCTAGCACATAGAGCCTTCTTTTTCTGGGCTTGATGCTCCTATCCCATAAAATAACATAATTCAAGTCATCCCTTTTCTTAGCAACCTCCACTTTCCCTCTCAATTCCCTGCAGCTTGGCAGTTCTGCTCTAATTGGGAGGTGACAGTGAAAATAACACATAAACCAAAGACAATTTAAACACTCCGAGCCATCTCATGACAGCTCAACAGCATGGAAAAATGCGTCTTGGGCTAATAATATATTCCTAAAGTATTTTTCTTTCAATTCGGTCATTCTGTTCTTGTACCCTCCAGGAATAGAAGCCATTGTATTTTTCAGTATTACCTCAGAACATAGCAAATTATCTGGTTTTTGTATTGTTTTCTTGACACCTAGGGTAATACATGCAAAAACACAGTATACAAAAGAGCATAAATATTTTCAACAAAATAATCAAGATATAAAATAACAAAAATATCATTAAAAATTCCTCAAAATTAAATGAATCATAAGATAGAAAATTTAAAGGATAATATTTAAGAAGACAGTTTTTTAACTAATTAAATTTTTAAATTGATAAATTAAAAGTATATATTTATCAGGTACAACATGATGTTTTGAAATATGCACACATTTTGGAATGGCTCAATTGAGCTGATATATTCATTGCTTCACATACTTATTTTTTGTGGTGAGAACACTTAAAATCTACTCTCCTAGTGATTTTCAAAATAACAGCTTGTGATTAGCCGTAATCATTATATTGTGCAGTAGATCTCTTCAACTTATTCCCCCTGTCTAACTGAGATTTTGTATCCTTTCTCCCCAGCCCTCACCACCCTTTAGAATCTGGTAACTACATCATTCTACTCTCTGCTTCTATGAGTTCAGCTGTTTAGATTCCACATACAAGTGAAATCATGAGGTGTTTGTCTTTCTGTGTCTAGGTTATTTCACTTAAGATAATGTCTTCCAAATTCGTCGATGTTGTTGCAAATGACAAGACTGCCTTCTTTTTGAAGACTGAACAGTATTCCATTGTGTGTATATACCACATTTTCTTTACCCCTTCTTCTATTGATGGACACTTAGATTGATTACGTCTTGGATGTTGTGAATAATACTACAATGAACATAGGAATGCAAATATCTCCTTGAAATACTGATTTCAGTTCCATTTGATATATATACCTAGTAGTGGGCTTACTGAATCATCTGGTAGTTCTATTTTAAATTTTTTTTTAGGAATATTCATACTCTTTTCCATAATGGCCATACTAGTTTACATTCCCACCAACCATGTGCAAGGGTTCCCTTTTCTCCGGATCCTTTCCAACACCAGGTATTTATTATCTTTTTAAAAAATAGTCATCATAAAAAGTGTGACGTGATAAATCATTGTGGTTTTAATTTGCATATTCTCCATAATTAGGGATATTGAACATTTTTTCATATAACTGTTGCCCATTTGTATGCCTTATTTTGACACATGTATTCAGCTTATTTGGGCATTTTTAATTTTTTTCTTGCTATTCTGTTGTTTTAGACCTTAAAAATTCCTTATAAATTTTGGATAGTAACTCCTTGTAAGACTGATGATTTGCTGATTATTTTTCTCATTCTGTAAGTTGTCTCTTCACTCTGTTGATTGTACCCTTTGCTGTGCAGAAGCTTTTCAGTATGACGTAATCTCATTTGTCTATTTTTGCTTTTGTCGCATATACTTTTGGGGCTATATCCAAAAAATTACTGCCCGGGTTAATGGCATTGAGCTTTTTCTCTTTGTTTTCTTCCCGTTGTTTTACAGTTTCAGATCATATGTTTATGTCTTTAATCCATTTTGTCTTGATTTTTTTTTTGTATATAGTGTGAGATAAAGGTCTAATTTTATTCTTCTGTCTGTTGATATACAGTTTTCCCAGCACCAGCTGAATATATCAGCTCAATTGAGCCATTCCAAAATGTGTGCATATTTCAAAACATCATGTTGTACCTGATAAATATATACTTTTAATTTATCAATTTAAAAATTTAATTGAAGAGACTATCGTTTCCCCATTTTGTGTTCTTGGTACCCTTATAAAAAAATCAACTGACTATAAATATGTGGATTTATTTCTAGGCTTTCTATTCTGTTTCATTGATCTATGTATCTGTTTTTTGCCAGTACCATGTTTTTTGATTACCATAGTTTTGTAATATATTTTGAAGTATTGTATGATACTTCCAGCTTTGTTCTTTTTGCTCAAGATTGCTTTGGCTATTTGAAATCTTTTGTGGTTTCACATAAATTTGAAAATTGTCTCTTCTATTCCTCTAAAGAAATTATTGAAATTTTCATAGGTATTATATTGAATCTGTAGATCACTTAGTGTAGTATGGATATTTTAACAATATTAATTCTTCCAATTCATGAATGTGAGTGATATTTCCATTTATTTCTCTCTTCTTTGATTTCTTTTATCAATGCTTTATAGTTTTCAGTGTATAGATCGTTCTTCTTGTGGTTCAATTTATTCTTAAATATTTTTTGTATCTATTGTAAATAGGATTGTTTTCTTTATTTGTTTTTCAGACAGCTTGTTGTGCCAGGCACTGTGGCTCACACCTGTAGTCCCAGCACTTTTGGGAGGTCGAAGTAGGAAGATGGCTTGAGGCCAGGTGTTTGAAACCAGCCTGGTCAGCATGGCAAGACCCCATCTCTACAAAAGAAAAATAAAGAAAATATCCAGGCATAGTGGTGTATGCCTGTAATCCCAGCTATCCAGGAGGCTGAGGAAGAGGACTGCTTGAGTTCAGGAGTTTGGGGCTGTAGTGAACTGTTATTGCACCACCGCACTCCAGCCTGGGCAACTGAATGAGCAGATCTTGACTCAAAACAAACAAACAAACAAACAAACAAAAAAACAAACAAACAAACAAACAAAACCAGATAGCTTGTTGTTGGTATATACAGATGCTGCTGATTTGTGTATGCTGATTCAGTATCCTGCAACTTTACTGAATTCATTTATTAGTTTTAACAGGTTTTTGTAGAGATGCTACTGATTTGTGTATGCTGATTCAGTGTCCTGAAACTTTACTGAATTCATTTATTAGTTTTAACAGTTTTCCGTATATAAGATTATCTTTTCTGCAAACAAACACCATTTAATTTCTTCCTTTCTGCTTTGGATGACTTTTGTTTGTTTATCTTGCCTAATCAGTCTGGCTACAACTTCCAGTACTATGTCAAATAGAAGTGTCACAAGTGGGCATCCTTGCCTTGTTCATAATCTTAGAGGAAAACTTTCAAGGTTTTACCATTGAGTATGATGTTAGCTATGGGCTTTTGTTATATGTCCTGTATTATATTGGGGTGCATTCTTTATATACTTAATTAATTGAGTTTATGATGAAAATGTTGAATTTCATCTAAAGCTTTTTCTACATTTATTGAGATCATACGGTTTTCGTCTTTCATTCTGTTTATGTTGTGTATTGCATTTATAAATTTGCATATGTTGCACAAAACTAACCTCTGTGAGGTGTCACTTGACCTTGGTGAAAGATCCTTTTGATGTGCTGTTGAATTTGTTTTGCTAGCATTTTTTTGAGGAGTTTTGCATCTGTGTTCATTGAGAATATTGGCCTGTAATTTTCTTTTTTTTGTAGTGTCCTTGTCTGGCTTTGATATCAGAGTAATCCTGGCCTTGTAAGATAATTCTCAAAGTACTACCTCTCCTTTAATTTTTTGGAAGCGCTTAAGAAAGATTGGTACTAGTTCTTCCTTAAAAGTTTGGTAGAATTCAGCAAGATGCCATCAGGACCTGGGCTATTCTTTGGCAGGAGAGTATTTGTTATGGATTTGATCTCCTGACTCCTTATTGGTGTGTTCAGATTTTTCTGTTTCATCATTATTCAATCTTTGTGCATTGTATACATCCAGGAATTTATTCATTTCTACTAGGTTATCCAAATTTTTGGTGTATAATTACTCATAATTATCTCTCAAGATCCTTTGTGTTTCTGTTGTATTTATTATATTGTCTCCTCTCTCATTTCTGATTTTATTTCTGACTTCCCTCATTTTATCTCAGTAAGACTATGTAAGCTTTTTAAATTGTGTTTATCCTTTTTAAAAAATTAACACTTAGTTTCTTTGACCTTTTCTATTGTTTTTCTGGTGTTTATTTCATTTATTTCTGTTCTGATTCTTATGATCTCCTTTCTTCTACTACTTTTGGGCTTAGTTTGTTGTTGTTTTTCTAGTTTTTTAGGTGTAATACAAGGTTAATTGTTTGAAATCTTTCTTCCTTTTTGATGTAGGCATTTATTGCTAGTACACTTCCCTCATAGAACTGCTTCTGCTGCATCCCATAAGTTTTAGTATGCCGTGTCTCTGTTTTTGTTTCTCTCAAGATATTTTAAAAATTGGCTTTTAATTTCTTCTTTGACCCACTGGTTACTCAGAAGCATGTTGTTTAATTTCTGTGTATTTGTAAATTTTTACCAAATTCTTTGTTATTGACTTCTAGTTTTATACCATTGTGGTCAGAAAAGATACTTGATATGATCTTAATCTTCTTAAATTTCTTAGCACTTGTTCCTGAAGAATGTTCTATATGTGCATAAGAAGAATGCATCTTCTGCTGTTGTTGAATGAGATGTTCTACATCTGTCTGTGAGATCCATTGGTCTAAAGTATTGTTTAAGCCCGGTGTTTCCTGATTGATTTTCTTTTTAGGTGATCTCTCCATTGCTCAAAGTGGGGTACTGAAGTCCCCTACTATTATTGCATTACAGTCCATCTCCCCTTTCAATCTGTTAATATTTTCTTTATATATTTAGGGGCTCAGATATTAGGTGCATATACAGTTATACATTGTTTAAAGATGGGAATATGTTTTAAGAAATTAGTGTTAGGTAATTTCACTGTTGTGTGAACATTATATAGTGCAGTTATATTTATATTTACCAAGTTTATATTAGTATATTGTGTATCACCTAACAAATTATAGCAACTATTAGTTTTAATAGTTTTATTTTTTAACCTTTGTACTAAAGATATGAGTGATATACACACCATCATTATAGTATTAAAGTATTCTAAATTTGGCAGCACGCTTATTTTTATCAGTGAGTTTTATACTTTTAGAAGATAAAATTTTAATGATTATTGTCCTCACCTAATTAAACTTTTCTCCCAGAAAACTTCTCAATTAAAAGAAGAGCCATTTGAATGGATGCTAAAATGAGCTATCAGACATAAGAGTTTTTGTTACGTGTATGTGTTTAAGTTGGTGAGCCTCATATCTCAGCTTGATAGAGAAGAAAGCATGTCCTTTTGTAGGAAGAACATATGAAATGGTTTCGAATTATTAGAACTTCTGGTAAAAATGTGCTATTTTAGATCGGTGAACTGTTCTGAAGCTGTGAGTCTGTCATCATCCTTATTAAATCAAATCCTGAAATTTCAAATCCTCATGCAGGTTGGAGCCAGAAGGTTTCAAACAGCGACTGAGCAGTGAGGGGCCTACTTTGTGCCCAATAGCTATCCTAGATATTTCTTTGAAAGCATTGTCTCCTAAGCAAATGGAAGGAAGGTGCAAGAGCTCTTCAGCAGACATAGCAAACAAAAAAGCTATGTAGCTTGAGTGCTTTCAGAGTATTGCAGCTTAGCTCTGCAGCGCTGAGATGTCGCTTTTCTTCTTGTGGGGGTGGGGGTTAGGGGAATAGGGGAAGTCACAAAAGTACAGAGGGTTAATGTAATTAAGCCAAATCTCTCACAATCCAGAAAATTTAGTTTGAGTGAAGGAACGTATTCCTCAATCACTATCAACAATATTTTCCACAGGAAACTTCTTTTGTCCTTAAACTGCAAGCTTAATTGTATTGAAAACCTTCTATACTCTATGTTCACTTTCTTTAAATCTTTTTTTTTTTTTTTTTCTGAAAGTTGCTATTTCTAAATTTTGGTGTATTAGAAGAATCTGCTCAACTCTAGTTCTTCATTTGCTGATTATAATGAGAGAATGATTAGTTTTATAAATACAATTTGTCATAAAAGGTGCTACCTCAAAGAGATAAATTAAACTGATGTTTGTATTTATTGCTATGAAGATGAAACGAGTTACTTGGAAATAAGCTGCAAAACCACTTCAATCAGAATCCAAGTGGAAATCAATAATTCATCCTCATACATCTTCTTACACTTTGCTGGCAATTGCAGACAAAATTAACAGCAACTCTGACCGCCAAAAGGAATGACTCTAGTGTGTTTCCCCAGGAGGGTAGAACCATTTCAGTTCCAATGACATAGTCTCTACATTTTTTATACTCTTTGCTCTGGAAACATATGAGTTACATATTCTCTGACTTTGCTTTATCTACAGCTTGAGCAAATATTTTTCTTTTCTTCGATCTTTTAATTATTATTTTTATATTACCAAAAATAATAAGTAGATTCTGTTTACAATGAGCTGTTATTCTTTGAGTATATCAGAAATTCAATAAAATCAAATCAGTAAAGGCCACTTTTGAGCTTTGTGAGAGGCATCATTAATATTTTACAAGGTCTGCAGGCTATTATAAAAGAGGAGCCATCATGTGTCATAATCAGGGATCATTTGATTGCCAAGAACAGAAGCACAGAAACTCTTTAAAACTAACATAGATAAAATAGCATTTATGATAAGGAATAATAAGCAACCTCACATGCATCTAAGTTCAAGAAATGAAGCAGATTTATGCCCTAGAGTAACTAAAATGTTATGTGAAAGTTTCTGTCTCTTTCTCTCTCTCGCTCTCTCTCTTTCCCTCTTTCTCTTGTGGTTACCTCACTGAAGAATGGACCCTCTATCAAAAATTTAGTTCAGATGTTGAGACTAATAATGCCACACACACATAGCAGAGGCTGTGCAAAGATTCATCATTCACATAATAAGGCTTTCTGGGGAGAGCAGGGCAGGCTCTCAAGCCATTCCAAAAATGACTTGAGGAAGTAGGAGCAATCGGCTTTAAAGTTTATTGTGGTTTGTGTGGGGCTGGGGTATGGGTTCTCAGGCAGGGACTTTCATGGCTGAACTTTCCACCTGTGTGAAGGGAGGGAGTACTAGGGCTTTATCAGTTTACCAAGGTGTGACATAGAAGAGAAAGAGGGTGCAGGGTGAGACTTGAAAGCTGTAAGCAATCAATCATCAAAAACGTGGCCAGACTCATCATTATACTCTCTTTCTTCCACTGAATACAAATACTTTGAGATTTGAGGTTTACAGGAATCCCCATCTTGGGCTCTGCTTCTCAGAAACTCTACCCAAGACTCCTCCTGTGTTAGTCAGGGTTCTCTAGAGGGTGAAGTAATAGGATATATGTATATATGAAGGGGAGTTCATTAGAAGTATTGACTCACACGGTCACAAACTGAAGTCCCAATGAAGACTGTAAAACTCAGCAAGTCTGCTCCTTCCAGGTTCTTCTGCCTACTTTTTCTAGCCATGCTGGCAGCTGAGGGGATGGTGCCTACCCAGGTTAAGGGTGGGTATACCCCTCCCAGCCCACTGACTCAAATGTTAATCTCCTTTGACAACACCCTCAGAGACACACCCAGGAACAATATCCCTCAATCCAGTCAAGTTGACATTCAATATTAACCATCCAGCCAGGCATGGTGGCTCACGCCTGTAATCCTAGCACTTTGGGAGACCAAGGAGGGCAGATCACCTGAGGTTGGGAGTTCAAGACCAGCCTGAAGCAACATGGATAAATCCTGTCTCTACTAAACATACAAAATTAGTCAGGCGTGGTGGCGCATGCCTGTAATCCCAGCTACTTGGGAAGCTGAGTCAGAAGAATCGCTTGGATCTGGGAGGCAGAGGTTAGGGTGAGCCCAGATCGCGGCATTGCACTCCAGCCTGGGCAACAAGAGTGAAACTCCATCTCAAAATAAAATAAAATTTTATATATATTAACCAGCCACCTCCTTAGAGAGGGTTTCTTGACAACCCAATCTAACCTCAACCCACCACTATCTTCTCTATCCCATTATCCTCTCTTACTTTTGCTCAAATATACACAATTTTGGGACTTTTTCTTATTTATTTACTTTTAAAAATCTGCCTCCAAGGCATGTAATAAACTTTGCATGTCTTGACATACATACATGTGACATACATACCTATGTCATGACATACATATGTATGTTTGGAACAATGCCTATTTATGTGTGGTCACACAGTCAATGTCTATTGAATGGAAGGAATGCAGGCTTTAAATACGGATGAAGAGGGAAAGGCCGTCTCTCCCTGGACTTCAATGCCTTGATCCTGGTCTCTGAGGTAGGTAGATGTTTTTAATATAGCTGCAGGTAAAGAAGAAAAAGGTGATCTCTACCTTAGGGACATAGACCAAGAAGAAGTATGCTATAAGAGACGCCCGAGGAAGGCCCAAATCATGCACCAGCCCAGAGATTTCTGAGTCCAAATCTGAGGGCCAAATTGGTCTGGAGGCATTTAAATAAATGTCAACATTTAAATAAATGTGAACCGTCATACAAACATCTAGATTTTTAGCCCCTCTTGAAAATAAGTGGTATCATTCCCACATGGCCATAATCTGCTGGAACTGAGGTGCTAATACCCCTGTTCTGCCAGGTGTGTGTTTTCAATGTTACCATATCCCCCTAGCCATTCTTCTTTTATCGCATAATATATTTGGTCTCTGTATGCCTTTGAGTTTGTAACCCTCATAATGACTGTTAAAAATCACTGTATTTAGATCTTTTTCTACAATCCCATATTCTTTTGGGGAATAACCTATGTTTAAAGCTTAAACTGTACAGTGAGTAACTAAAGGGAAAATTTGACTGATAAATAGGAGATTATAGAAGCACCCATATCTTGGTGTAAGGCGTACCCTGCACAAAGGGACTAGGAGAAGAGATCTGTTGAGAGTGTAAACTCAGCCAGAATTCCACATGCCAAGCAATGTACCCAAACATGAGACAGGCTCAACCAGAAGAAGGGGTGTCCTTTTCAAAGATCTTCTGCCTCTTTGTAATTCATTGGCCAATTGTGGGTCCTATGTAGCAGGTAAGGGCCAATGATCCCTTAGGACAGCATGAGAGTAGCAAAAAGAGTCCTTGTTGAAACTCTTAGTAGTTGTACAAAAAGTGGCCTGTGGCTGGGGATCAGTTCTCAAGCACCTAATGCAGCAAAGGCCCAGGCAGTGACTCAGACAGACATGAGAGCCCACGGGAAGCTCCCCAAAAGGAAAACTGGACATTGAGACAGGAGTAGACTTCAGGTTTGACTGTTAAGTAACCACGTTACAACCTAGAAGCAGAATGATTCACAGGGATTCTGGTTTTACTTTTCAGGCAACTTTTCAGTTTCATATGCTCTGCAGATCTCACATTGAGGTATATACAGCTGTTGGTTCTCAAATAAATACTTTACCCCAAGTAATAGCTCTGCCTTCTGCGTGACTGATGTTGCTATTGCACTGAATAGTTCCCCTGAATTTTCTGAGTGATGTGAAGTGTAGACTATGATACAAACTGCCAAGTGGAAGAAATCAGACTCTTGAGTCATTTGAGATGCCAGTCACACAGTCAAGTACACTTGTTTTATGCCCTTGTCTCCGGTGCTCATTTTATTTATTGCCCTTTGACATAGGACTTCTCCCATCTGATCCTTAGGGAACCGACAACGTGTCTTGTCAGACAGACTTCTTGTCAGAAGAGTGGCAGTGTAGCATCAACATGATATCTTCCTCACCATCAAGAATTCATGTTCGCTTTTCCATTGCTGACTAGCATTTCACATTCTGCATTTCAGATGGTATTAATGGTAAAATCAGATGTTCACATTCCTGCACATCTTGGAGACAATGCTAGAAAACCAATGCCCATACTAAGGCAAGCATAACAGTATTGGTCAAGAATTGTATTACCCATAGTAGAGGAGAGAGAAATGGAGAGATTATAAAGAGTAACTGTTTGTGGTCACTAACTGAACAAGATCTTAAAAACTAAGACCATGATAGATTCTCCTAAGGACAGGAGGAAGTTGCTATGCATTGAATTATGTCCCTAAAACCTCATATATTGAAGTCCTTACTCCTACTGCCTCAGAATGTTACCTTATCTGGTAATAGGGTCATTGCTGATGTAATTAGTTAAGATGTGGTCATAATGAAGTAGAGTAGTAACTAATTCAATATGATCAGTATCTTTATAAAAAGAAGTGCATGTGAAGACACAGACATACACACAGGCAGAACACCATGTCAAGATTAGAGTTATGCTGCCATAAGCCAATGGACTAACAGAAGCTAGGAGAAAGGCCTGGAGCAGATCCTTCCGTAGCGCCTTCAGCAGGAGCACAACCCAGTTGGCATCTTGATTCCAGACTTCTAGCCTCCAGAGCTTTAAGACAGTAAATTTCTGTTGTTCTAGGACATTTAGTCTGTGATATTTTGTTAAAACATCCCTAGGAAACTAACATAGAGGTGTTGTGAGTTTGCAGATTTTGAATTAGACACTATTCTCTTTTGCACAATTGTGTATTAATTAGATAGGAGTTACAATTTTGGGAACCATGGGAAGATATGAGAGATTTAAGAGATGGGTCTCACCTTCAGTGAGTTTGCTGGGGAGCAAAATAATATGGCAATAATAAATAGTAATAATAAATAATATATAATAAATAAAATATTAATAATAAAATAATAATAAATAATAACTTGCTGTCAGTGAACAGAAAAATAACATGATAGACAAACCCTCGAGACCCATTCCCTTCCTTCTTAGTGCTACCTTTCTCACCACCCTACGCAGGGTTTCCATGCAGTCTTGTGACTGCTCCTGCCCTCCACAAAGGGTGTTCCTAAGACACCTACTTTTTCCGGAAAGCAGCTCTTTCTAATTACCACTGGTCCTGTGATTCATTTCACTTGGATTTATCCCAAGAGTGAGTACTGTGTTGTATCTGAATTAGCACTAGTCTTGTGTTCTAGTCCCAAATTGGACAAATCATAGAAAATCCCTGAATCTTTATTATTTTTCATCTGGAAAAGGGGGAATAATGACTCTTCTCCATTATATGTCAAATCATTGGAACAAGGATCAAATAAAGAAAAATGTTTGAAGGTATTCTGAAAATCTGCCATATATGATAAAATATTCATAGTTGCAGCTAGCTTAATATATTTACATACAATTAAATATTTCTCTCTTACTAGAAGCCTCTGGGAGACCTACCACCTTCAACCAGATGGAAAAATTTGAAAATTCTGCATTTGTTTGGTACCTTAAAAAGATTTGCCAAACTTGAAAATAAAATAATCTTGTTTAATTTTTACCACAATTCAGTGAGTTACGCATTGTTATGCCTGTTTTGCAGATGAGTGTACCAGATCTTGGCAATATTAGGTAGTTTGTTCATAAGTGTCTGAGGTTGTGATGTGAAGTCCAATGCTTCTCATATTGCATTTGGAACCCCTAGTGAGAGGGTAGTTTGTATTACCCCATCCTTTCTATAGTTTTTAGAATAAATCCTTAAAAAGGCAACAGTAATGTTCATTATTACAGATGAAGAATGAGATTTTGACTTTGAAAGCCTTCCAATGACACATCAGGTTTTTATATGTGTTTTTAGGCACATTTTAAAGAACTATGCTGTCAGGAGAAAAGAAAGAAAATCTTTTTAAAAGCACAAAAACTGATGAGGATATGGTCAGAAGCTTAAGTTAAATCTACTGTTAAGATGAGTCTTTTGTTCCCAGGATTGAGAGCACTGATTTGTTTGTTTGATTATTTGTTCTGTTTTGTTTTTTGTTTTTGGAAAGAGACTAAACTGGAGATACTGCTAGCATAAATATGTCTCCAGATATGAGACGGAAAACAAAAATAATATTGATACACTTTCTCTTCTCCTTGTGTATAACCTTAATGTTTGAGACTGGATTTCAGAGAAGTAGAAAGAGAAAGAGAAGTGTTCTCATAATAAATGTTGTGTGTGGTTCTTTTTGTCCAGAGTTATCGAAGTCAGGGACAAGTGGATCACTGTGCCTTTGAATCATTATGCAAGATGCAGAAAGCATAAATTATGTCTTTGTCCGTCTATTTTGATTATCTACATTCTGCTCTGGGGTTTGAGTTGTAAGTGGGTGGATAAGGAAGGAATAAATACGTCAAGTTTTGTCTTGACATCTGGAAACATGCCACAAGTCCCGGGATACACCATCTTCCCCCTCCATGTCTTTCTTGGCACTGTAATACAGAAGCCACCTCCAGTCTCTCTCCACTTCCATGTGACGTTCTAGACAGATCTGATCATCTTAGTCCCTACCTAACATCCCTTCAATTATAAGATAAAATTTGAACAAGTTAGTCTGGTATCTAAAGCATTGCACAACCATTTTAATAGTCCTATCCAGCCTCATTTCTGCTCCTAAGCATACTTGATCTTCCAATCACACTATCTTCTCACTTATCTCCAAACAGTATGGTTGACACGTCTCCACAATTTGTTAGTGATGTGGTCTCTACCTCTATGCTTTTCCTCCACCTATAAGATGGACAAACACCTATTTCACTTTCAAATTCCAGTTCAATGTCTTCTCTTTTCCCCTTTTCAGACTTTTCTTCTTTCAGAAAATTTAATTTAATGAGGAGGATCATATCATTCTTCCTACCTCTATAATTTTCTGGCCAAATCAAATATAACCATGTTTTCTTTCATCCATAAAGCTTTTGTTGAGCTCCTAATCTATGTTAGGCCCTGTATGCAGCATTTAGAACAAAAGATCTGCCCTATGAGTTTTATGGGTTAGTAGGAGAAATACGTCAGATTCAAAAAAAAAACAAAAAACCTAGTTGCAAATTGTGATAAACACTGTGTTAAGTGGTATAGTCATGTAAGAAATGATTTATCTGTTGATATGTGGAATTTGCTGCCCAATTAGGAGATGTTATATAAGTGTTTCATTCATTTTTGTATCCCCACAGTGCAGTAACAAACCAGCACATAGCTCAATAGGTGTTGAATGAAGTAATGAATAGGCAAAGTGTAGCTCTTGAAATAATGTTTTAGTATTGTACATTTGCGTTCAGTTGTTTAGCATTTCTATCTATTAAATAAACATCACTTGCTCCATATGCATACTCACTAACATTTGAATAGTGCTAATGCTAAAATACCAAATACATACCAAACTCTTTTCACCTTAGGGTGTTTTCCACATGCCATTTCTTGTTTCTGAAACTCTCTTCCTGTCTTGCTATGCCAGGCTAACTCATATTTATCTCTGAGATCTCTGGTATATGTCACATCCCTGAGCAAATTTTTCTCAACTTATAGACTGGGTCATGTGCCCTGTTCAACCTTCTTAAAACACCTAAATTTTCTTTTAGAGCATCTACCAGAATTATAATAGATTTTTCTGGTTATTTCTTTATTAGCTATAATTCACACTGCATTAAGAGTTCTATGGAGGCAGGGTTCACTTATTCTTTTCCCTCCACTATATTCCTGGTACCTGTCACATAATACGTTCTCAACAAATATTTGTTGTTTGGCAAATCGATGGACTTACAGAATAAAAAAGTGGTTTTCAGTTATATCAGAAGCACTGTTGTGAATCCCACAATGTAGGTTTGAGTTACCCTTCTGTCACTAACTAGCTGGGTGATTTGAACAGTCACTTCACCTTTCTGACTTCAGCCTTTCCATTTATAAAGTAGGCCAGGCGCAGTGTCTCACACCTGTAATCCCAGCACTTTGGGAGGCCGAGGTGGGTGGATCACGAGGTTAGGAGTTCGAGACCAGCCTGGTCAACATGGTGAAACCCCAGTCTCTACTAAAAATGCAAAAATTAGCTGGACGTGGTGGCATGCACCAGTAGTCCCAACTGCTCAGTAGGCTGAGGCGGGAGAATCATTTGAATCAGGGAGGCGGAGGTTGCAGTCAGCCAAGACTGTGCCATTGCACTCCAGCCTAAAAGTCAAGGATTTTCATATTATTTTCATTTTTTCCAGCATGCTAGTGGGCTATAATATATTCCATTAAACTAGTAAAACTTGAGTGTGATCAGTCATTAGAACTTAGACTCATGACTTTTAATACATGTATTCCAACTCACTGGAAAAGATTTAGGTAGTAAAGAGTTTACTGAAATTCTAAAATACAAAATTCTGTAAAAATATACAAGATATCCCTAGACAGGTCAGGGAGTAGGGAGTATCACACAAAGAAGCCAATCAGGTTGAAAGAAGCCTCTCTCTCCCATAACTTCTATCCTATTAGTTATCAAAATGAGTGGCTAATAAAGTCAGTAGAAATATAGGCAGAAAGTAAACATTCAGTCTCATCTTTGATTGAATTCTGAGAACAATTTATTATATTTCTTCAAGTTGACCTAAGGAATTTAGTAATTTGTCAGAGAGATTAAAGCCAGAAAATTTTGGAGCTGAGATTTCATGAACCATTGAAGCAGACCAATTCCTTATTTTCCAGATGGGGAAGCTGAGGCTCAGAGATCTGGTATGACATGCCTTGTATTTACCTAAGGGAAGTGGCAGGTTCAGGGCTCAAACCCAAACAGTTCTGTTTCTTCTACTATCCCCATTGCAACTGGAATTGAGACAATTAATGTGCCTTTAGCCTAACGGTGACATACTAATTTCTACCTTCCATTTGTGGAGATAGACACGTGCCCCCACCACATTGCCCCCCCTTTTTAAATCCTCAAGGAGCAGTCCAATAGACTCTGATGAGATCTGTGGGAAAGATGGCTTTTATCTGTGACATTTATTCTTATGCACACTTTTGTTGGCTTTGTGCAAAAGAACTTCATTTGGATTCATAAACCTGTTCATAAATGTGTATAATTCCTTTTTTATCTTTTTTTTATAAAATGAAAACATTCTACCAATGCTTTAAAATTTATGGCTTCAGAAAACTGTCAAGTGTTCTTGAAGATTATGGCAGCGTCTTAATTGGCAGCACAGAGATTTAAAAAAAGACTGGAGAACAATAAGACTATATCTGGTTTGCTGGGTTTTGTATTTTGAAACACAGAAAAGTAGCATAAAATATAATAAAAATAGATATATGGATTCCCAGAATAAAGAAATATTGATATTTTATTCTTTGCTTCATATATTCTTTCAAATTGGTAAAAGGCCAAATTTGAACTTTCTTTCATGCTTTCTGGCTTCAGCCAAAAAAAAAAAAAAAAAAAAATCAGTGTAGTGTTTTATAGTGCCTGTTGTTCTGTACTTGTTTTATGTTATATAAAATTTATAAAATATAAATAGAAAAGTAATTTAGGTAACCGATCTGAGTAACTTAGTAGTGTTAAAAATAAAAATACCTCAAGCTAGTTTCCAAAATGGTCCATTGTGATGGATCTGACATTACCATCACACTTGAAGAGTTAATACCTTATATTTACTTAGCATGATAAGGAAAGGGTGCAGAGAAATGACGTTTGTTAAACACTTACATGTTTACATACATTAAGCATTTATTACACTGTATTAATATACAGGGTGCTGTGTTAAGCATTTCATACTATTTGATTTAGTCACAAACTAACTACTAATTTGCTATTAAAGTACCATATTATGGAAGAAAAAGCAAGGCTTAGATAAATTAAGGACTTCTAAAAGTCACACAACTATTCAGAGGCAATGGACTGTAGTGATAAAGAGTTTAGGATATGAAGCCAAATGGCTTGGGTTCGCATTCAGACTTTACATTTTAACTCTGTGACGTTGGATAAGTACCTTAACTTCTCTGTGCCTAAGTTCCTTTATTTATAAAATGAAGTTTACAATAGTACCTATCACAAAGGGTTTTTGTAAAGATTAAGAGAGTATATATATACACACACACACACACACATATATACACACACACACACACACATATACGTATGTGTATATATACAATATAACAAATAACAACTGAGTCAAAAAGTGTATCTTGGAGCTCCCTAGAGGAAACAAAGAAGGAAGCATGACAGGCTTCATGTCTTTCATGTGTAATTATTGACAGCACACGAGTGCATCACAAAAAGCATTCTTCAAACTATTAGAAAGGCAAGGATCTTTATCTAATGCACATTGGGCAAAGTAATAAAACACGTCCTCAAATGTGGTTTAACAAGACTGGAGAGATTTCTTCATTTTGCTTGCTCTTGTTGAAAGCTAAGGGTTTCATTCAATAAATGTTGCTGAATATGGGCAGTGGTCAGGATGATACATCTAGCTAATGCAATTTTTAGATGCCTAGCTGCATTTAGGTAAAACCTTGGCAAAGCTTGAACACTTTAAGCGACTGAACAGTGTTAGACAAACCTTTACAAATAAGGTGTTTTTGACATAGCTGAATGAAAATTCAGGTCTGAGTTCTTGAATGAAGATAGAAAGAAAAAAATTAAAATTCCTGCTAATTATATCACTACCCAAAGAATTAAATCTTAGTAGTCTCTATTTGTGGTTAAAACTAAGATTAGATGAAGGAAGAAATGGAAAGGGAAAATTTACAGCTCATGAGAAGCCCAGAAAAGGAACACAACAAAAAGAAATTTGAAGAACTGGAAACCACACTTAAAAGTTTAGACCTTCTCTTCTACAGAGATTCAGGTACTGGAGACACTAGATGCTAGTATCTTCCATGACCTAGACTCCCTGCAGCATAAGGCTTTCTGAGGCTGAGAGAAGCTTCCTCACCTGAAACTATGATCAGTCAATCAATCAATTTGACATGGGGAGCAACTTGAAGGCATTTCATCTTCAGGAGTTTGGAAGATTAAGAAAATTCCTTTTTCAGGGTTGTTACTTAGGGTCCTGTGTCCAGAAGCTTCTCTCAGTCACATTTGTGTGGTCTTGCTGGGCAACTGAGGATCATGTAAATAAATGCCTGAAGGACTGGGTCATCTTCTCACCAGTGAATCCTCAGTGTCTCCCATAGTATGAGTGATTAATAAACATTTATTGAATTGAACAAATTAATTAGTAAATGAACCCCAGAAAAGACAATTTGCCAGTAGTTCCTGTAGAAAAATACAGGGATCATAAACCACAAATGGTAACTTGATTATCCATCATGGTTATAGAAGTTGAAGATGTGTATATGTCACTTTGCATTTCCCAAAAGGGTCCACACATTATAAAGGGAAAAGCGTTCAAAGATGGTAACACAAAGATGTTCATAACACCAATCATTATAGCAGCCAAATATTGGAAATAACTAAAAAGTTTCATAAATAAGGTATGGGATAGATAGATGAAATATAGTTCTTATTAAATGATTGAATATTAGATTATAGAACTTTATTATTCAAATAGGAAAATACACATGTTCTACTGTTAAATGAACATTAGGTAGCAATAGTAAATCAAGCATAATTTTGAACTTGGAAACTAAATAATATGTAATATTATTTAATTAATAGAATGTAAGTTTTATGTGTGTTTTTCACAGAAAGGATTTTTGAAATGTTAACAGTGCTTATCCCTGGGTAGAATAATTATTGATTACTTTATTTTCATTGTTTTTAATGCTGTCCTACACCTAATGAAACTCCCCTATTCTCCAAACACTACATTTATCATCAGAAAGGTAATAAAATGACTTAAAAGTAAAAAGAAAATGCTCTCTTGCTGTGGCCAGATAGTCTGTATTCTAGTTCTATCTTTGTCTGGGGAATCTTTAGGAAGTTTACTACACTCTCTTAGACCTGTCCATCTTACCTGGAAAATAGAAATGCCAATAATGGTACTTGGTCTTTTAATTTTAAAAGGCAGATGTGAAGACAAAATGTGGCAATTCATAGGAAAACATTTTGCAAACTGCAAAAAGAGATACATATGATAATGAGGAGGAAAATGAAAAAAAAGGCAGAGGAAGAGGAGAAGGGGACAATGAATTTTTGGGGTTGAGAGATGAGAAAATGAATGTGGCTAGTGGTAATATTTGGAGACATCATTGGAACAATTTTTTCAGAGATGGGTGTCACTCTGTTGCTCAGGTTGGAGTGCAGTGACCATTCATAGACACAATCATAGTGTGCTACAGCCTCCAATTCCTGGGCTACAGTGATCCTTCTAGCTCAGCCTCAGGAGTCACTGGGACCACAGGCATGTTCCATTTCTCCCAGGTAAGAACAATTTTCTTATGAGAAATGTAAACCTTTTATTTTAGAACTGGGGAAATTATATAGTGTTAAATTCAACTCATTTTTATTCCTGCTATCAAGTTCTGCACAGAATGGCCTGGCCTGTGAACCTGCTTAAGAATTAGGCTGGGTCTCTGGCCATTGTTTCTTTATGCAGAAGATTGGAAGATGTGAGTGGTGGACATGGGAGTAGTGGTAGAAGCAATAAATGGTCATTTAATTAACTCGAATAGAAATCTTATTTACAGAGAAAATAAAAATAAATGCACAGCTAATCATCAAAATTTCTTTCCAATTCCATTAACAATCTCTGTGTCCCCTTGATCAAGTCTGTTCCTTTTATTGGCCTTCAGTGTTCTCCTTCATTCAACAACAGGTATCAACTAAATCATCTCCTAAGTCCTCTGAGCAGTAACGTTCTATGAGTCTTAGATTTTATAGATTCTATATATAGATTCTACACATATTTACCCCTATCATCTTCTACATTCCTATGAGTTAGGGAATCTGAGCTAAATTATTTCCATTCCACTCACAAAGACATTCTTTTGGCTGCCTTGATAAAGCTTGCTTACTGCTAATTAGTTTGGCTGAAACATTATAATATAATGCCATTATAACATTTTAGCTTCTAAATTTCTGTTTCTTCATTTACAAGCTGAGAATAAAAAGAGTACCTACGTTGGATGGTCACTGTGTAGTTACATGAGATCCTATACCAAAAAATGACTAGGACAGTTACCTAGCACAGGGTACGTGTGCAATTAAAATTAGGTGGTAATATTGATGTGATTTGTTTTGAGTTTTTTCCTAAATTTTTCTTTGAACTTAGCAGCAGTTGTGAGTAAACTCATTGAAATCTGGAGTTTGACTCAGAGACCTATTTCTTGATTTAAATCTCTATGGAGTCACATCCCACACAATCTAAAGAGTGCCATGTTCTTTCATTAAATGTCCAATGGTTCAAAAGGTTGCTGTTGTTCTTGAAGCCTAGATTTGGCTTCATTGGAGCCTCCACCAGCTAAATTCATATTAAAGCTAAAAACTAAACAAAATAAATCCAAATTAATGTATGATTAATGCACTGCTTTTTAAAAAAGGATAAATAGAGCATTTTATTAACACTTTTTTGCTGCAACAAAATGACAGTCCACATATTTTCATTCAACACAACAAAAGCTGTGATCACATTACATCACTTTGAGGCACAAAGCAAAGGGTATTTTTTTTCTTAAGGTAAAGAATGATTTGCATTTTCTAAACAAACTTCATGTTTTATATTTGCAGTAGCAAGGCCTCCAGTCACTAGCACAATACAATGAACAGATCAAATATCCAGAATAGACAAAATACACCAATGATATTTTGAGTTGAATTGGGAAATGCATTATCATAATTTCAGGACATTATAAAGAGGTCTGATGTTAGCTTTTTTAAAAGAAAAAAAAATCATTCCAACCACCCAAACGGCTACTACAAGCAAAATGAAGGTAATATACAGACAGGAAATTGTATGCATTGCACTTATTGCTTGGTACACAAATGTTGCAATTCTTGTTGAGTTATATTAAGAAATGACAAGCAAAATGCCTCTTCCCCACCTAAAATTCTATGACTCTATGAAAGTAGAAATTGCAATTCCCTAACCCAACATTAGGTGTATGCTATTTTTGGTTTTGTGTGAAGATTGTTTATTATGTTTCTGTGTATGGACATGTATAAGATATACAGATATATATAGAGAGAGACCACTTTAATATAATTTATTGTCCTATATATTTAAGACAAATATTTCTTAATAGGACTTTAAATAATAAAATTGCCTACTTACAATATCTCTATGAAGTTAATCTTTTCATATTATATATAGCTCTGTGGTACAAGTTTCATATAGTATTTAATTATGAAGGAAGAAGGATATCTAAACCATTTTCTATTTCTTTGTTCTTAATATTGCATTTTAAGGGATATATTTCCATAGTAAATTTCTTATTAGATTCTTTGTGGTGTATATATCTCTTTTTTTTCTAATGCAAGTTACGACCAGTACAAAGTTGTAATAAAAATACATTGAAGTTTATTTCTTTTTATATTTTTTGCAAAAAAGTTATGTGATATGCTACATGAAAAGTTTTATTTTATTGAAATGTGAAGTGTTTCATACTGTTAGGTAAATGGATGGAAGAACATGAAGCATACCCCTCAATTTACATGTTCTCTTTCACAGAAATAAGTGTTTGTGCCCAAGCATTTCATAGAAAAGACTGCAAGGTACTCCTTTTGAGGACTAACAAAATATCTTACATTATGCAATTCAAATAGTTGTTCAGTACAACTTTGTAGCTGATAGTTCACAATATACTTCTTTGAGACATATCCCAACTCCCTGATTTTCACTTAAATGTCGCCTCTACCTGATGCAGCCAACTTCTGTATGCTATCCTGCAATACAGTGTAACAACCATATAAGTGCGTTTTGCATGATCAAGTAGCTTTGGCTTCCTAACTTTTGTAGGATGAGATGTTGTGCTTTATTAAATAGTGATGAGTTTTAGCTCATATGAATCCAAAGGGTAACTACTTGTTTCTACAATTTTGACCAGTCAACCCTTAAGTCACAAATGCAAGAATGGATGACTTGAATGGAAACGATGGAACTTCACAATTTAACAGATTGCACTTGATGGTAACCTCAGGGGTTTGTTTTGTTTTCATTTTTACGGCAAGACTTGCCTGGTTTATATGTTTACATGTTTACATCACGTGTTTTTAAATTTTTTGTGTAATCACATGAATTTAATCACAAACACTAAAAATAAATCCAGTAATTAGTTTTGTTATGAATGATCAACTCGGTCCTTATAGCTATATGAGTCTTGTACTTCTCCTTGTACAAATTCCTCTTTCTTTTCCCAACCACTGGGCCAACCTCCATTGGCCTGTGTTGTGGCACCATAAGACTTGGTGGTACCATAATTTATATAATTTTGAGTAATGTCCCCTGTTTCTTCATCGAGTTCATCTTCATGAATAAATCCACATTTTTCTTCACTTGTTTCCTCAGGGTCTGCCCAGGGTTGTTTCTCTCCTGAGGCAAATATTGCATAAAATATAACTCCACCATAGTGGACTAGGGCAGCGATGAGGAAGACATACTGCCACTCTTCACGTGACTGCAGTGACAAAAAGCAGCACTGTGAGAACAGACTCCCCATGATTTAAACACCTAACGTCTTCTTTGAATACACCACCACTGAGTTTTCATAAAACACTATATTTGGGGAAATCCATGTACTGATTTTGTGAAGCAAACACTCTATATAACACTTTTGTAATACTATTACTTTTATTATTTGATGTTTTAAATCTAAAAGTTTAGAAATAAAATTCCAAATATGGAATATGGCCTGCTGATTTTTAAAATATTCATAATCTCTTTTCATTTCCATTGATTTACTTATCTTTTTATTCCATTTCTTTTGTTTCTTTACTTCTAGTAAACCAGAATTTTGAAGCTCTGCCTACACATATAAGTACAAATAGCTGACGATAATATTCTCCCTTGGACAACTGCGGAAGAGTCTGAATTGAGGTTTACAAACAAAGCTCAGAAGACATCTGCTTGAGTATTTTAATAAGCCAGAGAAAAAGGGGTTTTTTAATCACATCAGGAGTATCAGAATTATTAAAAAGGGTTGAGAAACATATTGCTTATTGGTTAGGGAAATTGACTTTCTTGGAATTCTTAAAAAGATTTTTTAGTCTGAGTCTCATTTATCTTTCCCACTCCGAGATGTGGTGACTGGACAAGAAAGAGAATACTAAGGATAATATTTTAACTCTTTTCCAAAAAGATTATCATTTTGAGAAACTGTCTTCTATGAATAAACATCCGTTTTGGCCACCTTACCTTATTCTTTGTCATTGCACCAACAATGATAGGACAAACCATTCCTGACAATGTGCCAACACCATTCGAAATGCCCATTAAGATACTGGCATATCTTGGAGCAATATCCAAGTGGTTAACATTGAAACCTGAAATACACACATAAGTTTTGACTCAGGGGATCCTAAACTTCTTAGAAGTAAGTGCCTGTAAAACCACACATCACAGCTCCTTAAAATATACTGGGTTCAGAGCATGTGCTTAATTACTTTGTGATAATTTCTCTCAGGGATATAATGAGAATAGAATGAGGTATGAATTCTTATCCAACACTTAATATGTGATGTTCACTCCAGAGAGGAGGTAATGTTTTCTTAGCAACAACAAAAAAAGGCAGTCCAGGAGGACACTGAGTATTAACAAATCTAAATGTTTTCTAAATATTTTATTTTTTTCATTTTCTAGTGGAAATGTTTGACTATTATTCAACCTATAAAAGATATATATGAAGATATTTATAAAAAGATATATGTATGTGTCTTTTTATCAGCAGTCAAAATCAGAATGTCCCAAGTACAAAGAAAAAATATATATCTTACCAGATATAGCAAATCCACTGAATCCCACCGCAAGTACCAAGAATGAGATTGCTACTCCTCTAGTATGAGAATAGCCAACAACCAGGAGTAGTGTGGCTTCCATGCCAAAACCTTCAGAAGCAAACACATAGAAATTCTTCAGAAATTTTTGAAATTTTACCAGTGAACCAAAACTGCTAAAAATGTTCCAATTTATTGACCTAGAAATTCCACTTCAGAGAGTCTATCTTCCAAACTACTACTACTACTACTGCTACTACTACTACTCATTATTATTATTATTAGTTATCCTAGAGATTCATGAAGCTTTCCTTGTGTTTTAATAAAAACATCCAGGCCAGATGTGGTGGCTCATGCCTGTAATCCCAGAACTTTGAGAGGCCAAGGTGGGCAGATCACCTTAGGTCAGGAGTTCGAGGCCAACCTGACCAACATGGAGAAACCCAGTCTCTACTAAAAATACAAAATTAGCCAGGCATGGTCACCCATGCCTGTAATCCCAGCTACTCTGGAGGCTGAGGCAGGAGAATCGCTTGAATCCGGGAGGCAGGGATTGTGGTGAGCTGAGATCATGCCATCACACTCCAGCCTGGGCAACAAGAGCGAAACTCCATCTCAAAAACACAGAAACAAACAAAGAAAAACATCCAAAACAACCTCAAGTTTCAATGATGGGAAGAGGTAAGTTAGTTACAATAAATACAAATGGCTTTATTTATTTATTTATTTATTTATCTATCTATTTATTTATTTATTTATTTTGAGACGGATTTTCACTCTTGTTGCCCAGGCTGGAGTGCAATGGTGCGATCTTGGCTCACTGCAACCTCTGTCTCCAAGGTTCAAGCAATTCTCCTGCCTTAGCCTCCCAAGTAGCTGGATTACAGGCACCCACCCTCATGCCAAGCTGATATTTTGTGTCTTTAGTCGAGATGGAGTTTCACTATGTTGGCCAGGCTGGTCTCGAACTCCTGACCTCATTATCCACTCACCTCGGCCTCCCAAAGTGCTGGGATTACAGGCATGAGCCACCGTGCCTGGCCACAAATGGCATTATAAAGCAGTTACTTAAAACTAGGAGTTATGAAAAGTTTGATGTAATATGAGGAAGTTATTTTAAGTGAACAGTGAAGGCACAAATGCAATTGCATCTAAGTAATTTGATATGTGTAGAAAAAGTTATTTTCTCATGTAGGTTAAACTGATTGAACTAAAAACATGTCCTTAGTGCCACTTAGGTACTTACCACCACAATTCATGATCTTTCTCACTGTAGTAGTTGAAAGAATCTGCTTGCTTCTTAGAAAATCTGCAATTTGCCCCCCAATAGGCACAATAATTGTCATTACTAAGTGTGGCACAGCAGATAGCATGCCAACCTGATGAAAAACAAGAAGGGGGAGAAATAGACATAACCGCAAATAATACGAGTAATGTAATGGTCTTGGTTTCTGAATCTGTCATCACATTTTTATGGACAAAGGAAGGAAAAATACTCTTTCCAAATGATCACTTGCTCATTCCTAGAATAAGTAATGCCTTCCACAGAATACATGAGAAAAGCTAAGCAAATTTACTTGGATCCTTTTCGACCTTCTGTGAGAAGTAATATATATATATATTTTTTGCTATGTAATGCATCAGTAAATTTTGAGTATGATTCAACTCTTCTGATATTGTTAAATGTGTTTGCACAAATACATCCTTAATGAAAGAGAGCAAAAGTGGCGAGAGAGAGACAGAGAGGAAAAATACATTTGTCACATCCTGAAGAGGCTGTATTTTAAATTCATGTTTAATTCATATGGGAAAATGCATATTTGTACTTTATAGATATCTTATGAGTAAAAAGCACAGACATAATTTCTGTAGAGTAAGATCCCAGATAATGCAGATAACTTCTTCAATTTTAAGTATTTTCTGCATCAGATATCAATACTTGATCACATTTTTGTATGGTGGCATGTAGTTTCTCAATTAATTTCATGCTAAATAGCCTAATTTCAAACTTTACCCACCAGGATCAGTTAAACACATATTTTTAACCATTACTTACACACAAAGTGCTGTGTTCTAAGCATTATGGACAGTAAGTATAAATAAAACGCATTTAAATTATGTAGTACCACATACGTGGACTTAATAAACTTTGAAAGTAAACATATAAGGAAGTTTTTTTACTAAGTAAACTTTGAAAAACAATTTTTGGCAGATGGCATTCATAATGTGTGTTTAAGTATGTCTTTCCAATTAGATTATCAAAGGTTTGACGCAAAGATTCTATTTTATTTTACACTGGTATGTAGTATGGTATCACAATCATGGATTTGAGTTGTAATGATTAATTGAGATAGTAAATGATTCCACAATAGGTTAACTGTTCAGGCTACATAATGATCTCTTCCATCCCAGATGGATGATATTAATAGTCTTCTTACTAAATAAAAAAAATTGAGAGTCAGAAGACTTAAGTGATTGTGAGAGTCACGTTTCAAATTAGTTCTACCTGAGTCCAAAGATTGGGCTCTTAGCCTTTATACTTGACACCACTGCCATGAGAAGGAAAAATCAAATGAAATCAGATAATACATATTAATGTGCTTAGTCTAGTATGAAACTTGGTATGTAGCAGGGGCTCAACAGGTACCTGAATAAAGACATCAGGTAAACTGACATTAGAAAAAAAAAACATTATTGCTTTTGAGACTAGCATCTTGAGAAAACTACAGAGCTTTTTACTCTTAATATGGAGTAAATATATTTCAAGCAGTCAATGTGTAGAAAGAAATCTTTGAACAACAACAAAACATTCTGAAAGACACTATGTTAGGATTTGTGTAGAATTACATGGTATGTTTTTGGCATTTATAAAGGCAGGCTAAAAGTTTGGAAGTAATCACATTGCCTAAGTCCACATAAACGACTTGCATTTTTACCCAGTGTTTAATAAGTCTGAAAAGTTTTTTAATTGAAAATCCTCTGTTATTTACTATCTATTCAAACAATCATTTTGACTACTTTGGAAAGAAAGGAACAAAGCTATGGTTATTTTTTCACACTTTCAGCAAAGGATGTGCAAAGCACTATGGAAAATGCAAGGTGCTAACAATCTACAGGGTTAATGAGACAAGTTTTAGACTATTTTAGTGTATTGATTTAATATTTAAGGGTATTGACTCTCCTCGTTTCTTAAACGATATGTGGGTATACTCTGTATTTGACCTCAAAAGAGCCAAAGAGGTTTCAAAAGTTTGTGAGTTATTCAGTGGTCTTCTTGGCTTTTGGGGACTTAAGAGGAATCACTTGTCACATGATCAATGTGATCAAAACCTTCCTAAAGATCATTTATGTCAATCACATAAAAGTTTGCATATTATTTTAAGGTTTTGAAAGGATAGGATAAATGTTTTTGAGCTTATAACTGATTTATTCTTCATAGAAACTCCAGTAATTAGATTTTTGTCCCAGCCTTCTTTTAGCTTCTCTGGGTCATAGTCTAGATCATATGTCTTCCTATCTGATCCATATTCTGTTCAGAAATAGCAGCAAAGCACAGCCAGCCAACACTATTCTTCTCCTCCTTAAATAGGAAGCTCAAAAGGAGTGGATGTCTACTCTCATTTGGCTTGCCCCTTATAATCTGACCTTTCAAAGTGCTGGTTAATCCTATCACTGACCTGCTGATATGCCATTTTCAAGGGCCTGAAAATGTTACATACAAGCATAGGCTGATATAATATATTAAATCATATATATATATATATGTGTGTGTGTGTTTTAGAAAATAAAAATATATATACCTGATATATATTGTATTAGCTTATGCCAATATACAATGATATATATATATATATCAGTTAAATAATGTAATTAACATATAGTTAACTGATATAAAATCTATGTTATAATTTTATTTATATATATGGTGCTGTCTTAACTAAGTCAGTATAATTAGAATGAAGATTAAGCCATTGCACTCATGTTTCTTTCTGTAGGATACCCAATTTAACTAAAGTTGAAGAGAATGATCTTCCATGTAAATATTTTACTTACTTTACCTAAATTTGGATGCACTTTTAAAATTATATCCTCATTATATAATGGTATTAAGCTAATACCATTATTTAGAGATAAGAAAATTGAAGCTGATAATTACTCAAAACTCTGCTCAAGATTATATACCAATACTTTGTTGTAGAGCTTGAATTTGAAGCCATGTCAGCTTAGATCCAAATCTAATTCTCTGTGTTCTCCAGTACGTCCTATACAATTTTTTTCAGCTAAGTCAGAATTTTTTAAACCAATCTAATTAGTATCTGAAGACCAATATGTCTGTGTGAACTTATCCACAATTTCCATTAAAAATATAACTAATGAATGAAATAAACCAACCCATCTGCTGGTTGATTTATAATTAGTTTTTACAAAATACCATTGCTTTTACTCAAGCATCCTCAATTAATTGGAGCTACAGGGCCAAAATGACCACATAGTTTCATTAACATCAGTTGGCTTCCTCACTCTCCCCCCAAGACCTGGCTTTATTCATAGCCTCTCAGTGTCAGATTTGTCCTAGATTATGAAAATGGACTCACACCTCCAGCAGCCTTTGTTGAGAAGTATAACACCTCTCAGAGCTCCCAAAGGCTACCCTGGAATGTTTGATCAGCTCTAGAGAGAAGAGCTCTGTCTAAAGCAGCCATTCTTCTCGGGGATGGAGGAAACAGTTTCCTTAGAAACAGGAATTACAAAAGAGCTCTTAGAATAGCTACTCCTAAACTGAGGTTTTCTTCAGTCCCAGGTCTCAGTCTTTCAAGTAGAGACAGAATATGAATAGCGAGCCCAGCTGGACTTATGTAATGACATGAAGAGAGATAGCAAGACCATTGCCAGCACAGACAGTGTATTCAGGACTCAGCAAAGGGCTTGACACAGAGATGGCATTGAGCAGATACTCACTAAATACTTGAATGGATATATGATTTACCTGAATTTGAATGGCATAGTAAAGATAATTAAACAGAAATCAAAGAATCTTTGTCTAAATTTGATTTTGTCACGCATTACTAGCGTGGCTTTAAGCAATTTAATTACTTTCCCTAGTTTCTGTTTCCCCATCATTTCAATAGAAAAGATAACTGTTGTTCAACAGATCAACCAGCAAACGTTGTTCATGAATATGAGAGTAGTTTCTAAGTTTCGAGTTCCTATATAAATATAGAGTAGTATTTTTGTATTCATTTTACCCTTATAGAAAATCTCAAGATGATTGTATTCCCATAACTATGAACAAATGTCTGTGGAAGTTTGCATGCTGTATTCTAATTGGTAACTTATTTTCATGTTTACACCACCAAGCTGTGAGCATTTTGAGGACAGAAACCATGTTTTTATTTCTGCATCTCACATGAAGTTCTGCACATTGTGTTCAACAAATACTTGTTAAATTAATAAATTGGATGGACAAAATATAAAAATGTTTTCAGATTTTCTTTTACAATCCTCCTATCTTTTCGCTGGATGAGAGTTCTAAGAGCATTGAAGAATAATTAGATTGGAAATTAGTAAGTACAATTCTATTTGAATGGAAAACTTTTTTTGTTTGTTACATTGTCTGTGACCTGAGACTTAAAAGGAGTTATGCTTATTTACAGGGAAAAGATTACACTGCTGCTCGCCCCAATTGGGCTGTAAGTTCCATGAAGGCAAAAACTAGGTTTGTTTTGCCAGTATTCTCAGTACCAGAGAGTAATTCTAGCAGACAATAGAATACAGTAGATACTGAAACATTTCACTTTGCTTCTATTTCCTAGCAGTTGTTTAATGAATAAATGAATAATCTCTGAAAATTAGAAGACAAAAATTTTTGTAAATGAATTTAGTATTCACTTAAATACATAGGTAATCCACGATTTATATAAGAATACATTTTACATACCTTGCTAATTTCAAATCCAAAGACTTCCTCAAAATATGCTGGCTGACTAATAAGCAATAAATAAAAAGTCCAGCTTCTGCAGAAGTTTGCAACAATTATTGCATACACTGGCATGGATGTAAAAAACTTCCTCCATGGAGTCTTGAATTTCTGAAATTCCAAAAAGAGAGACATTGTGACCATTTTAAGTATTTTCAAACTTAGATGGGAATAATAGGTGCTTTGCATTTTCAGGATGTATATGACAGGTCATAAGTAAGAGGTAGAAAGATGTAGTGAACATTAATTATAACCACCCAGTTAATCTTAGCTACATAAGTAATCATTGGAAGAGAAAAAAGTAGGATCTCAATCACTGCAACTTATTAGATTATTCCAGCTTTAGGAATACACGGGATTATATAATTATAGAAAATTGATTCCAAAAGCATAGGTCCTAGTTTCTAAAGTTTTTTTTTCCTATTTTTATTTTTTTAATGGTGATAGATCATATCTCAGCAAAAACTTATTGCCACATCAGTGAGCTTGTGATAGCCAAAACATTTCATTTAAAACACTGAAAATCCAATGTATTCATGAAGAGAAAGATACAAAAACTTAAGAGTACAGTATTCTAGACTAGACCCTACCTGAAGTCAATTATTCTACTACCAAACAATCTAAGTCAATTATTCTACTATCAATCAATCCAAAAATTCTCTTGATAGCTAGTAGCTATAACTATAAATTCTGTGACACTGGAGTTCAAGGTTCTATAAAACTCAGAACAGCTGGGTGAAAGCATTTGTCTATCCCCAGCGTATCTTCAGCACTTAACTAGTTACTTAAAATATTCAAAGCATTCAAAATTAACAACCTAAATATGATCAGCTTTGCATATAACTCCTTTAAAAAATTAAACCTAATTAAAGTTCCTGTGTATGCCAAAATGTAAGCAAGTACGTATTCTCTCCCAAGACTAATATTTTTAGACATTAAAATATCTCTCATATTTCCCGATTATTTCTCAAGTACTTTATTTTGAACACCAAAATACTGTTTGGTGAGGAAACAGTGGCCTAAAATAACTTTGTTAAAAGCTAACTTGGGATCCTTGACCTAACTAAATGACTGAAAGAGGAGGCAAACATCCTTCACGTGGATTTAACAATTATTCCTGAATGTAAAACCTCATAATTGCTAGTATTGGTTGTGGCTGTAATTAAGCCATTTAAAGATCACTTTAAATGCAACACAGTAGGAAGTTATGATGTGGTGATCATAAATATATGAAAGACAAAAAAGAAACAAAAACAAAAATCTGTCCTAATAATAGGACAGATTACACAATGAATACTGTGGCTTTGGATAAAAATTTTAGTGGCAGCATCATAAATAGGTTCAAAAAGTACAGTTTTTAAAAAGAAATCAATACGTTCTAAGAAAATAATTCCAGATGAGTACATTCATTTCACAGATAATAAAAATGTCAGAAGACAGAAATGTCCGCATTATGGTATTATGTTAGCATAAGAAATGACTCCAGAATATTATTAGAAGTAAAAGAACTTTTCCCTGCTGGGCAAAGATCCTTTCATTCATATCAGGATCATCTTTCCTAAGAACTTTATTCTTTACATGGTAAAGTACTTCATCAAAAGCAAGAGAAAAATATCTCATCTTATACCTTAAAAAATTGTTGGAGGATTAAAGGGAAGATTATAGTATTCTGATGATGTTATATTTATTGAACTGGCTATTTATGTTTGGTTTATACAAATTAAGCAAGCTGATTGTTTACTATTTGCGATTATTTTCTGTACATATGTTATATTTAAATCTATTTTTAAAGAAAAATAGATTTAAAAGACATTGCAATCAGTTGCAATGTGTGATTCTTAATCAGATTCAGATTCAAAACAAATAGCTAAAAATAAATTTGAATACAGGTTAGATATTAGAATGTAGACAGCATTAGAAATTTGAATATGAATATGATGTAGGTGTTAAATGATGACACAGAATTGTTTTTAATTATGTTAGGTGTGATAGTAGTACAGACATTGTGAAGGAGAATATTATTTTTCTAGAGATACATATGAAGTTTTTATGGATAAAGTATTTTGATGTTTTATTTACTTTGAAATGGTTCATCAAAAGTGAAATAAATATGCAAGATGGTAATTGTTGCACCTATGTGGTGAGTATATGATATTCCTGTCAGTATTCTTTCTCCTTTGCTGTATATTAAATTTGTTCACAAGATAAAAGTTCAAACTAGAATACAAGTTATATTCCCACATAATCTCATTTTAAAATTTACTTTCAAGCTACAGGAACATATGAAACATCAGTAAGAAGTAAAATATTGTGTTTAGAAAAGCAGTGAGGTATAGGAAGTGGGGAGCTGAAGATTATCTATGCTTTTTTTTTCATTCTCCTGCTGTTCTTTCCAGGGTCATTTGTAGGAATTAGTTTTTACCTAGACAGAATTTCTGATTATTTTTTAAATTTATTTCTAATCTAGACATATGACCTCTCAAGAACTGGCAAATAAAAGAACATAATGAATTAATAGGATATAGATATAGGCTGATCACATTATTTTGGGGCTAGAAATCGAGGCTAAACTCAAAACTTGCCAGAAACCAGTCTTCATTACGTTCTGCTCAAAATAACTGCAACTAGTGGGCACCAGTGCATACTACCAATCTTCCACCCACTCCCATATCACCTCTTGTTTCTGAGTAGGCACCCATAAGAAATTATTAGTCTATTTACAGAAGGAAACACAAAGGGGAAAGTTCTAATGCCAAGCTAACTCATGGAACAACTACACAGTAAAGATTTGTTTAAACCATTGAAGTTCAACTTCTGAATTATATATGATATGGGATTTTTCTTATTCTTTAAAGGCAAATTTGGCTCAGCAATAATGGGTGATAGACTTTTTTTTTTTTTTTTTAACCTAAGATGAGACATCAAAGACAGGCATTCTCTAACAAATGAAGTAAAGAATCTAAGCTAGAATCAACCACACCTAGAAAAGGGAGGGAGAGGTGCTTGTTTTAGAAGAACAAATGCATAATATGTAAGGGGCATTGATTCTTCAATTAGTGTGTGACATGTTCCAGCTCTTAGCATAAGGAAACTATCATTGATCAGATCGCCAAATGCCTCAATATGTCTAAATACACTACCAAATGCCTCAATATGTCTAAATACACTACTTTTACTCAACATTGTTTTTTTTTTTTTTTTTTTTTTTAGACTGAGTCTCGCTCTGTCGCCCAGGCCGGAGTACAGTGGTGTCATTTCAGCTCACTGCAACCTCCACCTCCCTGGTTCAAGGAATTCCCCTGCCTCAGCCTTCCGAGTGGCTGGGATTATAGGCTCAAGCCACCAGCCCTGGGTAATATTTTTGTATTTTTAGTAGAGACGGGGTTTCACCATGTTGGCCAGACTGGTCTCGAACTCCTGACCTCAGGCAATCCACCCACCTTGGCCTCCCAAAGTGCTGGGATTGCAGGTGTTAGCCACCGTGCCCAGCCTTCTTCTTAAAATATAATATCAGGGGGCTTTTGTATTAATTACTATGTACAATGTATCAATGTTACATAGAATACAACATTTGCATTATTGAAATAGAATTGCATTTTCTCTCTTTTTAAGTAAATCAGAAGAAATCAAATCATCAGGAAAAAAGGGCTTCACAACATTGCCTTTATGATGCTTGATATTCATAATAATAATCCTGAAAGATAATGATATTTTATCAATAAATAATTAAATTATGTTATAATTATTTTATATCAGCTGTCTATTATTGGCGTTCTAATGCTTCAGTATCTCGTAAACCACAGATGACATAAATACACATGTATTAAACCTACATTTAGAATATAGCAGTCCTCCCTTAACCGCAGTTTCACCTTCTGAAGTTTCAGTTACTACTTGCACAGTACAACAAGATTTTATGGGAAGTGGGGGGCACATTCACTTAAGTTTCCTTACAGTATATTGTTATAATTCTTCTATTTTAATATTAGTCGCTGTGGTCAATCACTTACTATAGCCAATTTACACATTAAATTTTATCATAGGTATGTGTGTATAGGAAAAACGTTGTATGTAGGGCTCGGTACTAGTCACAGTTTTAAGCAACCCGGGGGGTCTTGGAATAGATCTGTTGAGGATCCGGGGGCACTACTGTATTCAATAAACCAAAAATTGCCCTTTTCATGACTGATTTGGAGTTTTAAAATTTAAAAAGGAAAACTATTTATTGTATTTGTTTAAATTATAGACCATATTGAACTGTTTTAAAATATTGTTTAGGTTTGCCGTTACAGTTATAACCCAGTGTACATTTTTAAATGCTTAAGAAAGGATAAAGGAAAAAAAATGACAGATGGAGGAAACAGCTATTATTCCTAAGTCAGAGAATATGAATGGACCAAAAAAAAAAATAAGTTATGACTGATACCAAATTAGTTTTGCTGAAGAAGAACTTGTAAGATAGTTTGGTTGGTCAATGGGGGCGAGATGGGAATAAGATAGGAATATACACCATAATAAAGTTCTTACTTCCATTGCACCTAAAAGATTTGCACTCTCTCCAATGCTTTCTTCTATGTACCTACGTTCTTCATCTGTAATAGTAGGATGCTTTGCAGGACTTTCATAAGACACCAAAAGCCAAAACATGTACCAGACCATTCCAAAGCTTCCTGCAAGCAACAGTTCAGAAGGAGAAAGTCAAATCTATCACAAATACTTCCATTTAACAGTGATGTGCTGGAATAAAACTGCAATCATCTCATGACAAACACATTCTATTAGAAAGAAGAATTCAAGTTTATGTTTCTCCAACTGACGTTAGCCATCTTTTCTTCTCTTTTGCCATTATGCTTCAAACTTCTTAAAGGCCAGGCCTGTGGTTTCATCTCCTTGTCTCTATGAAATAGCACTGATATACAATAAGCCATAAATGATTATTATAACGGTGTAGTTGGGAAGGTATTCATTCATCCGACAGTACTTAGCAGTTAGCATTCTAGGCACTCTGGTTAAGTGCGAGAAATATAATGAACAAAACAAAATTCCTGCCCTCAAAGAATTATTCTGGGGGTGAATCCTTTTCTTTATTGCCTGCCTAGAATATATAAAAGTGGTTCCATTTCCAGAGAAAAGAACTGTTCATTTCCCTCTCCTGTTAGCACTTCCAGATCTGGCAAACAGACTATTAAATAAAACCTAGATTATTTTAGCATGAGTGCCTACATTACATAAAAAGTGGGCCTCTGTACTTAGCGTGGTAACAACACTTTTCGTGACTGTATGCCATATTATTTTCACCACATAGTACTGCCTATTGATCCTTCTTTGGGCAGATGAAAGTTATAAATTCCAAGGCCCTAAACTGTAAATACTTTTTCATCCTCTTCTCACCATTAAAACATGTCCTTTTTGTGCAATATAAATCTGTAAGCATTAATAGTAGCAAGAATTTCAAGTGATTTATTCTAGTTTCCCAGCAGTTGACCATTTCATTTTTTTCCCTCACACTGTTCTCTTTGTCCCTTGGGTAACAATCTAAACGCTCCTGATCCCTGCAACACTTTTTCTTTGGCCTATGCGATCTCTAAGAAGTGTTCCTTAACACCATACATAGCTTCTGATGAGCTGTGTCCCTTTTAATTACTCAACATTGAAGTAAACATGATTTAGGTTCAGATAGTGCTTAAAAATTCAGTATAATATAGTGTTTACAGAATATAACTTCCAGATTCAAATCCTGACTGTGTCACTCATTCACTATATGATCCAATCAGTAACTGAATCCCTCTAAACTTCCACTATAAAATGAGATAATAATTCATTTTATGGAATTATAGAAAAGTCAAAGGAGGTAATGTATAAATCAACAAGCACAGTGGATCGCATAAAATAAGCACTCAAAAAATGAGAGATATTGTAATTTTGTAAGAATTATCATTACCACTAATGGAATTCACCTGAAGTGCCAGATATGCTGCTAATTACTTTATATGTATTATCTTTTTTAACTTAACATCACTATACTGATCTTATCTCTTTAATCTTTAAAATATGACAACTGAATGTGTGACTCCAGACCAAGTTATAGTTACACACAGCAAGTAAGCATAAGCAAGCACTATGATATGACATTTTCAGATTATCTGTGTACATTTTGTATCATTCAATGATAAATATCAAATGAGCTATAACTTGAAATAATGATATTGGTTGTTTATGAGTGCCTTGTTTAAATTTGTATTCTTACTTTAAGGTCACATATCTTCAATTAAGTAATGGATTAAGGCACAAAACAAAGTATTTAATGGATAGCCATATCAACTTGTACAATATATCCTATGAAACAAGTGCTTTTAAACTTTGTTGAATTATGCACTCCTTTGAAAATATAATGAATAGTATGAATTAAAATCTGATTTTTAAAAATCTCCCTCAGGAAAAAAAATGTTCACGAGTACATATATGGCTTGCAATTTAGGGCATTCATGGATCCAAAGCCCATCCACGGCTTTTGAACCACAAAAAGTGTCCCTATGATAAGTGACATTTAATAACATTCTACAAGCCTAATAATTTGTTCTGATGAGAATATTTCAAAATGGGAATGAATCAGGGCAAATTTAGAATCAGCCAGATACTGTTCTACCACATGACTTCATTAATATTTCAGATTCTCATGGCAATGTCCAAAGATAATTTTAATCACTGACAATATCAGTTGAGATCCAGCTTTCCTTTATTTTTCCTTTCCCATTATTAAAAAGTGCCTCTTAAAAAGAAAGACTGTAGGGATATTTTGAAATAGTTACAAGGTGAATATCAAGAGTGTTTTAGACTTAGGATTACATATTTTATTTCAATGTGGAGGCTTAATTGCCTTTAATTCTGGGGAAATGAGGACTGAGATATGCTGCTACAGCAGCTAACTGCTGATATTTCATCAAGGAATTGAATAGTCACATTAGCACCACCATCCCCTTTCAGCTTGCTTCCCCCATTCAATCTTGAAGAGGCAGAATCAGGAAAATGACCAAGAAGGCAATAGCAAAGAGAGATAGGTGCTGCCTAACTCTTTTCTCTTCATCAACTTTTAATCAAGAGATAATTTAATATTTTTTCATAATAAAGGACATAGATTTACCAAATGACAAAGTTCCTGTCAGCAATGTGGCTGCTTTTTAAAACAAGAAATAGCAATCTAAGAAAAATAACAGAGATGAAGTGTTTTCTAATCCTCTCAGAATACAACGAAAGGATTCTTAAGAGACGAAAATAAGTAAGTAAACATAGAAATGAATTTAATGATTGATCTCATTGTCTGCAACCACTTTTCTTTTAGCCTATGCACATGTCATTTAACTCTATTGCATAGAAATATAACATACCATAGACATAAAACACTGAAGACCAGCCAGTGTACTGCACAAGAATGCCAGCTAAAGGCATTGCAATCACAGCGCCGGCATAGGAACCTAAAGTGTAAGGAAGAATGGGAGAAAGGTGAATGAAATCAGTAGAAATTATTTCTTTCATTTCACATCCCTTGGTTTATTCACAAAGACACTTGTACACTCAGGTATACGGGCCTCACACTCAGACAAATTCCCACCACCACCAAACATATAAATGTCTACATACGTACACAGAAACACGGGATTACACAAGCGGATATCACCTACCTCCTACCCAAGACACGACAGATATTTAAAAATAATAATGGAGCCATGCTGATTGGCATGTGTCCTGCATGTCTGTGAGCTGAACTTGGGACAGAGTGCGCCAATACTAACCAGACACCTGAAATCTATTCTTGCCACCTCAAGCATGTATCTTCTTGTAGCAAATTCATGCAGTTTCAGGTTTGTGTAGTTTTTTCTGACTTCATTTTAATTTTTTTTTTCTGCCAGAGGTCTCTTTATTAGAATCTATGATTGAGGGCATATTGCTTCAGTTCTCAATGCATGGCCAGAAGATATCATCAAGGTAAGTTATCATATTTTTCCACTATGACAAATTTGTTTTCTTTGCTGTCCCATAAAACAGTTTAAAACGTGCTGACAATTCTCATGATAATAGGTAGCATTCATTAGCTTTTCTAGTGAATACCACCTGATTTATATCCCTTTGAAATTTACATAGTGGGTTATTAAAAAACAAAAGGGTCTTAGACATATAGGCAGAAATGGCAATATTTGTGCCCTGGGATTTAGACCCAAATGCATGCAAATTCAACCTCTATAGGCAATAATACTGCTCATCTTATGGCTTAAAGATACAGCAAAATCACAGCAGCCTTAATTTCCTATTATTAGGATTATTTACAGCAGTTCTAATATCTGATTTGGAAAGGGAATTGCTTTCTTGTCTTACTGCTCTAGTAGAAAGAGTAAAACATGCATTCTGCAGGCATAAAATGACCTTAAATTACACCGATTGTCTTAAAATGTTTTAAAAGTTAACAATGAACAAAAAGTAGCTTCAGATTACCAGAAAGAGCTCTACACTTTAAAAGCTGGGATTGAAACTTTAATACATGTTCATTAATTCTACTTCCCAAAATAGTAGTAAGGTCAGTTATGATCCCAAAAATAAAAGTTCTAATGAATGGGAAATTATAGCAACAGTGCTTAGGAGAATACTTAAAGATCATATTAATTTAATTAATTTAAATTATAATAGTTATTTTCTATAGGCATTTTATTCACTGTAATTCAAACATATAACTGTATCGAATAAAAATTCTGAGAAACTGTTAGATTTTAACCCCAGGCAGAATTCAAAGTAAATTTAATATTTATTCATAAAAATAAATACATAGTCTAATTATGTTTTTATCTCTGTAAACGTGTTTAAAATTTGTATTTTTATATCTTTGTGTCTAGGTAGAATAAAAAGAAAACTCTGAGGTTCTCAAAAAAATGTACTGCAGTATAAGAGTATTATAAAAACCACTCATGAATATATTTGAAATCCTAGATGAAATGGATCAATTCCTAGAAAAATACAAACACAAGAATAAATAGAAGATTTAAGCAAAACAATAAAACTAAAGAAATGGAAATGGTGGTCAAAAACCTTACCACTCACAGATGTGCACACAAAATTCAGATGGTTTTACAGGTGAGTTTACCAAATTGTCAATTCTTATTCAAGTTGTTCCTAAACTTTTACCCACCACAGCTGCATCTGCACACAGTACTCACCACAGAAAGAAGTGGTTGCCAGTCTACTCCTCTCTAGAGGTGGGGCCCATTTGCTCCATATCCCATGACATGCTGGGTAGGTAACACCCTGTGATGGAGGAAGATATACATCACCGTCACCATTTAGCAACAGGAGTCTTTTTAGTATCTTGTTTAAATCCTCCCCGCCCTTCAGGCTTCTTTCCACCTCAAGTTTTTTTTTTTTCTGATTAAGGTAAAAGAAAAGACTGTATATTAATCAATTTAATCTGCAATTCTGAACAGTTTGAAAAAATTCAGGAGATCATTTTCTAGGGCATTAAATTCAGTAACTCCCAAATATAAATATCTATACAGAGAAAAGTGAAGTTTAGATCCTTGGGGCTCACACTTCCTGAAAGCAGTGTCTAACATTTAAGACCTTAAAATAGTTAGTTTTTTCCTATTGTTTTGAACCTATCCTTTTTTTTTTTATTTTTGGAGGGAGAGAGGGTTTTTTGGTTTTTATTTTTATTTTTTTAAGTTCTGGGGTACATGTGCAGGATGTGCAGGTTTGTTACTTAGGTAAATGTGTGTCATGGTGGTTTACTGGACCTAGCAACCCATCATCTAGGTGTTAAGCCCAGCACTCATTAGCTCTTTTCCCTAATGCTCTCCCTACCCTGCCCTTCCCCGATAGACTGCAGTATGTGTCGCTCCCCTCCCTGTGTCCATGTGTTCTCATTGTTCAGCTCCCACTTATAAGTGAGAACATGCAGTGTTTGGTTTTCTGTTCCTACATTAGTTTGCTGACGCTAATGGCTTCCACCTCCACCTGTGTCTCTGCAAAGGACATGATCTCATTCCCTTTTATGGTTATATAGTATGAGAAAGGGTTTGTTTGTTTTTTTTTTTGTTGTTGTTTTGTTTCATTTTATTTTGTTTTGCTTTTATATGCCTTAATAGTTTACATTATTTATCTATTTCCATTATACTCCATGGAAAGAGAAAGGGAAATTGGTAAGCCAAACTTGAGTTTTTAAGTAGAATTCTTTCAAAGTCTGCAGACTGATGGAGCAAGATTTGATCATTAGAATTAGCTGCCCCAAAAATGTATTCAATAAAATATTTAAGTGAAAACTCATATCATGATTCAAGGTCATCAGGAACTTACTTAGCATAAAACTCCCAAGATATTAATTCGTGGTTATCACCAGCAAAGGACAAACTCTAAAATTCTTGTCATGACACATTAACAAAAGTCCCTGTTTTTTAAGTCAAATAGGCATTAAAATATTTCTTTAATCCCACTCAATTCTAGAGAGAAGGAGGTAAGTAGTGACATTCACAGCTTCATATCATTTATGGACAAAATATCTGATTGTCTAACATTTTCAGTGTTTCATTTTTTATTTTAACTCTATTTAGATACAAACTAATACAATATATTTATTTGTAGATAAAGACAAACATAAACTGGTGGTTCTCAACTACATGCCAATCTTAAAAAGACTTCACCCTGAAGTTACATACCTCAACAAGTCCCTGCAGTATTCTAACAAAGATGACACATCCATAATGCACTCTGGCTGCTGATGGAATTAGCATATTCAGGGTGGAGGTAAGAAGTATGGCAGCCCCGAAAACCCTGAAATAGAAAAGATGGGAACACTGTTTAAACGATTCAGCATCTTACATAACATATATAAATTTCTCAGGTGAAATTAAACATTTAAAGTAATAAAAAAGTGTCAATAATTTTAAGGTGGATTGTTTTTTTCTAATATGTGTTCTGGACTTGACTGGCTAGCCATTGTAAATACACGCATGGGCCATCTAGAAATTCTACATTTGATGCACCAAAATATAAAAGAAGGAGCCAATACATTTACTGTTAGTAAGGAGCCAAGAAATATACTATTATTTTCTTTATAAACTTAATTTAAATTGTAAATATTTAATAAATCGGTATATGTTTTGGACTCTATTTCAGTCTACAATGTAAACTGCTTAAGGGTAAGAGCTTGTTTTTCACATCCATTGTATCCTTGACACGCAGCACAGTGCCTGACACACAGCTGGTAATAATTGAAGAGTTATTGGAAATAATGAATGCATAAACAAAGTTATTCCTCACATTATGCAACTGTCTCCTGAGTTTAGGGAATTCTTATGCCTCAGCCTCCTAAGTAGCTGGGACTACAGGCCCATGCCACCACGCCTGGCTAATTCTTTGTATTTTTAGTAGAGACTGCATTTTGCCATGTTGACAGGCTGGTCTTGAAGTCCTGACCTGAAGTAATCCACCCACTTCAGCCTCCAAAAGTGCTGAGAGTAGAGGTGTGAACCACCGTGCCCGGCCTCTTAATTTCTTTGTCTATCCTTTTTTCATTATTAGTGGCCACTGCACCTCAAAATCCATTGATTTTCTTGTAACTAGTTATGAATCCATCAAACTTTACAAACCTCTTTTTATTAATTCTATATAACTGTTATCCTAATTAATATCTAAGTAATTAAAATTCTGATTGTCAAAATTCTTGCCCTAAATGGAAAGCCTTTACACTTTGTCTTGCCATACAACCAAAATTAAAGCAGTCTCCCCATTTAATATTCATTCATGCGTTCACACTTCAAACTTCTGTGAGACTATATTCAGAGGAGAGTATTGTGCGGAGAAGGTAAGATTTACAGGTCACTTACTATAATTTCTCCATTTATATTGACTCATTTAATCCTCACAACAGCTCTCTGAGTTGTTAGACTTTCCCCTCATTTTAAGAATAAGGAAATTGAAACAAAGTGTGGCCAAGTAAAAAAGCAAGTAGTAGAGCTCAGATTTAAATCCACGGCTCTCTAACATGAAAATCTGTGCTCTTTCATTCACATGATGTCAGCAGGCACTTAGAAAAAGAAGATAATGGACCTCAGTGTAGTAGGAGAGGGAAAGAGAGACAAGTAGTCCAGGGACAATGTATGCCAAGGGCCACAACATAAGTACAGATAGAAAACAACAGAGACAAACATTCATCTCAGCTGAGTTGACCAAGTCACAAACCTTTGGTAGGGAAACTTTGAAAGATTAATATAAAAAAGAAGAAACGGGCCGGGTGCGGTGGCTCAAACCTGTAATCCTAGCACTTTGGGAGGCCGAGATGGGCGGATCACGAGGTCAGAAGATGGAGACCATCCTGGCTAACACGGTGAAACCCCGTCTCTACTAAAAATACAAAAAACTAGCCGGGCGAGGTGGCGGGCGCCTGTAGTCCCAGCTACTCCTGAGGCGGAGGCAGGAGAATGGCGGGAACCCGTGAGGCGGAGGCAGGAGAATGGCGGGAACCCGGGAGGCGGAGCTTGCAGCTTGCAGTGAGTTGAGATCCGGCCACTGCCCTCCAGCCTGGGCGACAGAGCGAGACTCTGTCTCAAAAAAAAAAAAAAAAAAAACAAGGAGGAGTGGCTCAGCAAAGCTTCACAAATGGAAGAGGTTAGTTTATGATGTACCAGAAACTAAGGAAGTATTGAAAATGGGTGAACATAGTGGCTCAGGTACTTAGGAGAAGGAAGAACATCCAGAGTGGGACGCTGGATGAGGAGACTTTGAGGAAGTTTAAGTAGTCCAAGAAGCTGAAGGGTGAAATCCATCAGTCTGTGACATCTTGGAGATAATTGAGTTTGGGGTGACCACAGAGGGTGACAATTATGCCACTAAAGTGAGGTAAATGTGAAGCTTACTAGGATTGAGGGGAGAGGGATCCAAAAGCTAGGAAGCAAGCGGTGGTTAACATCCATGTAAGTTCAGGCAAGATGAGGGCATGCCGAGGAGCAAGGGGTCAAAGTCACTGACGGTAGGAGAGGGCGGACAAAGCTGACAGAACGCTACAGTAATTTTTTTAGGACGCCAGCTTTGTCGCTTAATAATTATGTAACTGGTAAGTTGTTTAACTTCCCTAAATTTCTGCTTCCTTGTCTTGAAAAAGGACATCACTAAGTAATGGTTCAGAGCATGGATTCTTGAGTCAGACTGCCTGGGTTCACAGTTCATCTGACACTTATTACTTGAGTGACCTTGAGCACTTCATGTAACTTTCTGTGCCTCATTTCTCATCTAAACAATGGGAATATTAACAGAACCTCTGAGTTATTCGAAGTAAAACAACCACAAGAATGGCTGGCACACTCTAAGCATTTAAAGAATGTTAGAACTTGCACTATAATAATACTAATGAATTGTATCTCTTAAGATTGCTATAAGGCTAAATAGAATTATGTACCTGAAGGACTTAGTCTGATGCTTGACACATGAAAATAAATTCATAACTATGAGCCAGTCAGCTAGAGACAGTAATTGTCAATGGTTATTGAATCGCTAGTGTGGATATCACTTCTAGATTCTTATTTTTACTGAACAACAATATTAGAAAGCTCTTACTGCTATCCTTACTTCACAGATGGTGTAACCATGTCTGAGTGAGATAAAATAACTTGCCAAGGTCATACAGATAGTAAGTAGAGAACTATGGTTGACATTACTTACCTGTTGTAGATCCTGGATATCTAATCACTAAGATCTACTTATTGTAATAGCAGCAGAATGAGTACTGACATTAACAATGCCAACAGCAATATACAAAATAACATAAACTTTGAAAGATGAAAATGTTATTGAAAGATGGATGGTAGTAGCAGTGGGAAGTGAAAGCAAATTCTACCCCATCTCTCCTATGTTTTGAAGTAAGTAGTAAAATGAAGAGGTTCATTTATGAAAGCTTTGTACTTTCTTAAACAAAGTGTAGGTTTCAATAAAGAAATGAAAGAAGTAGTGGAATTGAATATGTAAAAGAATTTTAAGAAGATAAAATTGCCGGGCGTGGTGGCTAACGTCTGTAATCACAGCATTTTTGGGGGCCGAGGTAGGTGGATTGCCTGAGGTCAGGAGTTCAAGACCAGCGTGACCAACATGGTGAAACCCTGTCTGTACTAAAAACACAAAAATTAGCTGGGCTTGGCAGTGGGCACCTGTAATCTCAGCTACTCGAGAGGCTGAGGCAGGAGAATCACTTGAACCCAGGAGGTGGAGGTTGTAGTGAGCTGAGATCGCGCCACTGCACTCCAGCCTGGGCAACAAGAGCAAAACTCTGTCTCCAAAAAAAAAAAAAAAATTATATATAGAGAGAGTTGTTTAGCACAGTAGTTTCTAGACTTTCACATGCATGATAAAAACCTGGGGGCTGTTAAAATACTGTTTGCTAGGTGTCAGAGATTCTGACTCAGTAGACGTGTTTGGGGCCTGAGAATTTGCATTTCTAACCAGATCCCAGGTGATTCTAGTATCGCTTGTCCTGCTTTGGGAATCACTGGCTTAGCAGTACCATGCCAGTTATTCCCCGAGGACATCACAAAAGGGGCAAATATGGGGTGAAGACCAGACCTAGAATAAACAAAGCTGGTCAAAGTTGGACATAGTGGAAATAAAGGGCTTACATTTTATTATAGAGGGGAGAGGCAAGGGTAGAATAGAAACACTGCTAAAATGGAAGATGTCCTTTAAAAAACACAAATTGACATTAGATTGTTAGATCAAAAATAAAAATGAAGTTCTCTGTTCTGCTTTTGACTATTCTTATTGACCAAATTGAGCAGCTGCTATATTTTTCTTGCGGACATTTAAATAGCATGATATAGTAGTTGTTAAGAAGACAAGTTTCTTTTTATATTACAGTGTGAAAATCCAAATTAGAACTCCAATTTCTTACTAAGTATGACTTTGAGCAAGTTGTCATTACTTAAATTCTTCAGCCTCATTTCTCAGTCTCTTTCTTGTCGACATTTAAATAGCATGATATAGTATTAGTTAAGAATGAGAGGGTTTTTTTGTTTGTTACACTGTGAAAATTCAAATTCCAATTTCTTGCTAAGTATAACTTTGGGCAAGTTGTCATCACTTAAATTCTCTTAGCCCCATTTCTTGATCTGTATAATGGAAATGTTTCCATACTTCAAAAAATGTATCATGAAGATTAAATAAATCAGTTATGAAAGAGGACACTGTCTGGTCCATAATAAATGGCTTGTCAAGGATAACCATTATTATACAGAAATTTCCTAATCTTTAATAGACTTTTCAAAGAATGATTATTCCATATCTTTTTCTCCAGAATGATTTTGCACTGATTAAATAGTGTTAATTCTGTACCCATGAACACATGGTTAATTCTGTACCCATGAACACATGGGTAATTCTGTACCCATGAACACATGGTTCCATATCAAGATGAAATTCTAGCCGCTTTCATGAAGTGCAGAAGACATGTAATAGGAATTTTATCTACCATTTTGAATTCATACAGAATTGATTGAAACACATCAGCCTCTTAGTCTGTGCCTTAATAGTCCATCTAAAGTATCTGATGGGAAACGACCAGAAAAGAAAATTCACAGTCTTCTTTAAATCAATAACCATCTTAGAATCCTTCCAACTTTATCCTTCAATACTTACCCACGCCCCGACCCTCAAAAACACACCTCTTTTTCAACTAGTCTCCTCTCTCAGATATTGCTGAACTACTGTAGATCACTTCTGTAAGACTTAACTCGTGAGGTCATACGTTCCCCAAGCCCTCCCATTATTTTTTCTCTTGGAGAATTGGGTCCAGGTCTCCACTTCTTTAAACCCCTTGGCACTAGCACAATGCTTTTCATATGGCACGTTCTTAGGAATGAGCATCCGTTTCTTTTTGTGCAAAGACTCTTAACTGAGGGTAATTATAACTTCCTCTCCTGAGGTATATGTAGGTGGTAACAGATCTTTCTTCTATGAATATTTATTTCAAGCAATTGACTATTTATTTGTTCTCTAGCTTTTAATGGGGACAGACTGCTGTTCTGGGTATCCTATCAATTCTAGGAAGCTGAGTTATTTTCATAGAATAACTGTAGATTGACAGCTGTGGGCTATAATTTAGAGTACTCCTGTAGATAAATCCTCACTTGAGATAGTTGCTGAGTTCAAGTACATGGCCCAGCCTGGCCTCATTCTTACATCTTGCAAGGAACACCGGAATCCCCTGAAACTAGCAGCCATCACATTGCCTTTTACTGCCTGTTCATCATTAGATTCTCATCAGCCTCTGAAAACACTGCCTCTGAAGCTCTGCTTTCAAAATTAAATTAAGAAGTAATGCTTCAGAGGTGATATGGTGTCCTCTTAAAGAACCTCACCATTATTAATATTTAATATAGTTATATATATTATATTATGCTTGTTTCACAGTCGTCATTTTTGTTTGGTCTGATGCTAGAAGTCAGAAGCATTAAATATATTTTCTGTATATTAACAGACAGAAGGAAATAGATTATATAACAAGAAACATTTAATGTTCGTGTGAGTTTTGTTATCCCTAGGATTACTCTTAACTGTGACACTTAAAATTGGGTTTCACAGCACTACTGCCCTGAAAATGATGTTCATCATTAAAACATTTTAAAGTTATTCTCTGATCAAAAGACTTGTCTAGCAATGAAAACCACACAAGTAAATCAATTCTCAAAATTGTTCCACAGGTGAGTTCTTTCCTATTGACCTAGCCCAGCACTAAATAATAGAGTGATTTTTTAAGAAGCTGTAAAACACAATGTTTTTTGAAGAAAACACACAGTAAAGATACTTAATAGGAGAAATGTGTTTAGTAAAGAATGATATAATTTGAAATGAGACATCCTGGGGTCTATAACCCAGCTCTGCCTCATACCTTATAGTGGTATTTGGGAAAACGATTCTGTATTCAGTTTTCTCATGAGTAAAAGAAGTATCAGTATGCCTGCTTTCATGGTCATAAACGTAGAAATAATAGGCAGTGGGGACTCCAAAAGAGAAGAGTGTGAAAGTGCTGGGTGTGCTGGTGAGGGTGGAAAAATTATCTCTCAGGTATAATTATCTATTTAGGTAATGGGTACCTTAGAAGCCTAAACCTCACCATTGCACAATCTATCCACATGACAAGCCTATACATGTATCCCTTGAATCTAAAATAATAATAAAAGAAAGAATGCCTGCCTTATAGAGTCATGTGAGGGATAAAGATAATGTACATTACAAATGTTGTGATAGATAGATAGATAGATAGATAGATAGATAGATAGATAGATATACACACACTTATTATTTGATTCAATTCTGATTTCACCTGCCTCCTAAAATGTAAAACAAAGGCAATTATGAAGATGATTTTATAATATAATTTATATCTTCTCTCTTTCCACTCTAGAAAAAGCATTTTCTGGAAATAAATACATTTTGTAAAATTAAATACTTGTTTGATTTTTTAAATTGTAAAAGTAAGTTTTATATAATATCAGGCAGTATATTTATATCATTATTATATATTAAAACAAACTATCAATGAAACACTCTAGCAAATTACACTTTTTTTTAACAATAAACACAGTAAAACATAGCTTTCTCAGAAGAAATAAAGAAGTCACACATATATATAGCTGAAATTGAAGTTCCAAATAATAAGATGAATCTCAAGCAGTCTGGTATTTCACTTCACTTAAGGGTCTTTCTCCTTATAATTGGCATCTAAGGTGCTAGATTGAAAACCCACTCCTGGTGTGAATGTGAGTCAGAGATAGGCCATCAGTAATTGGGCTGGGGAAAAAAAAGGAAAGAAATGTGCAAACTAATGTGTAAAATAATAATGTTATAATTTCTTAAGAAAATACATAGAAATTGGTGAGTGCTCTTAATTTTTCAAAGAACAGTATTACAGTCTCTGTGACATAAAATAAGGGCCATTTGCTTATTAAAGATGTTTTCAAAATAATAAACCATTTGAAAATCACTTAAATTTGTTGGGGTTTTTTGTGATTTCCTCTGCAGCAAATAACATTCTCAAATAAATTTGCTGATTATTGTCAGGTTAAAGACTGATTTCTATTTTTCTTCTACTTGTCACACACACATACAGTATGAAACAATCATATATCATTATTTTACGCACACTGATGTTCTTAAATGGCAGGAAGCTCTATACCACTATAGAGACTGCCAAAATCAAGAAATATAATAGTAATCACGACATAGAAATATTTGGAAAGGCAAATGCAGCTGCTGAAAACCTGTACCACAAACTGCCTGATGATTAGCATTCAGTATGGCCCATAATGAGTTAGCTTTGAAATTCCTAGTCATATTTTCTCTAACCCACAGCCACAAACACCCTCAAGTATCAAGCCCACCCCAAAATGATTTTCTCAGAAGAGGTGAAAGGAGCACTGGTGACTTGTCACTTCTACAGATGATGTTCATTTTCCCTAAATCAATCAGTCCACTTCCATTTGGGCAGTGGATTGTCACTTAACAGGGAACTAGTGTTCCTCACCTCAGGTGTGGAACTAATTCTTTCCTGGAGGGTCTGCAGTAGACTGACTCGGGCTGTTTAATCTATTTAATCTAATCAAATCAGGGCTTGGATGCCTCCCTTTGTCACATCTGATACCCCCACTCCCATATTAAAAAGGGAATACACAGGCATGAGCCAACCCTCTGAGTCCCTTGATACATCATTAAGTTGTAAAAATGACTTCATCACTCACGACAGAGAGATTAGACAGCCCCAGTGGTAGCATATGGCAGTGGAAGCATCACTCTACCAGCTGCCCACATGACTCTCTCCTTCCTCAAATCATGTCCCTCCCCTCCAGAAGCTGCCTCTGCACTGCAGTAGCAGAAGACTGCTGCAGTGGGAAAACCCAGAGCTAGTAAGGGGTAAGGGGATTGGAGAATGAAAAGAGAGAGAGAGAAACTCATATCGACAAAGCACGTGCAAGCCCTTGGAGACCCCTCCCTCCTCAATCCATCTATTCATCTTATGGTAAAGGGTATTTTCTTTTGTCGGAAAAATGCAGGCTTCTCCTGCCTTACCCCAGATACCTAACCTATGGGGCCCACAATAGGAAGGCGGCTAGATGTTTGATTGGCAGCTAGATGCACGAGATAGAAAAAGTCACCTCTGGCCTTAAAAGACTGGGTGCTTATAAACCATTTCCATCAGAACAGGATGGTGGTCCCTTTCAGCAGGATTTACATTCATAGTCTGAATTATTTTCTCACACATAAGGAATTCACAAATATTTCTCACTGGAAGGATTGAGGAACTCCTCCTTGCAATGGAGGTTACAATGGAGAGAGGGAAAAAATTATATAGATAGACCAACAGCGTGAGTGTGTGTGTGTGTGTGTGTGTGTGTGTGTGATGATGGTGCTTAGGAATTCATTTCCAATGCTTATTTCAACAATAAATAAAGCACATCTTTATTGTTTCATCTCTCTGAAGAAAAAAGACAGAACATCACCAGTAAAATTACTTCTTTCTGGGCTTAATACGTGAAGATATTATGTTTAAAATGTCTGTCTTCTTCTCTTTTTGAAAATTATTCTAGCAAGAGATTTTTCATAATTATGCCAGTCAGAATATTTACCTAAAGAATATTAAAATGTATTTTTGTAAATACAAATGCACACCAGTAAATTTTAAAACCATGCTTTTGGGTGTGCTCACTTTTACATATAAATTACTTTCTATTTGATACAGCATATAAATTGAGTTGCATCAGTCAAAATCCCAAAGATAAATCCCTTCATTTCTGCAGACAAAAGTCTAATCTACACCCAGTCATGTTCAAATCTCTGAAATTTTAGTTGTAACAGCCCAAACTGCCAATGTGTCTGAGTGGCAGTAAAAGTTATAAATACCATGTTTTCTGCTATAGAATATCAGATTATTTGTCTTCGTCATTATCAAGTGTAGAGTTTGCCTTTTTCAGAGAAAAGGGTAGAATCAGCTATGTTGTAGCCAAATAGCTTGGGAGCCAGTACACACACACACAAAAATACAGTATGATTCTCCTGCCAAAATAAAATCTAAGGATCCCTTGGGCCTGCTAAAGGCTTCTCTCTCTAATTCATGAAATTCTTCCCTGGATTTGGGGCATGATAGATTGTAATCACTCATTCAGAGAGCAGATGGCTCAGCTTACTCCTGAAAGTGAACTTTGCAATGAAGCATATAGTCAGACAGAGATGTTAAATTTCATTGTAAAGGTACCTTGCCATCAAGTATTATCAGGCACGTGAGTTCTAGTTACAATCCCTTTGTGACCTCAGATACATCACTACTCCCTCATTCTCTATTTCATTTCCTGCTCTGTAAAATGAGAGGGTTGGATTAGATGAGTTCTGTCCAGCAATAATGTGGGTCCCTCCTTTTGTGGGGTTCACTATATGCTACAACCAAGTGTAATCCTAAGTGTCTTATTCAAATAAAGAAGTATTTTTTCTTTAGAAAAAGTCAAGTTAGAAATTCAAGAAATACTTGAAAAGACAAAAATAAAGGATTACGGTAGCAGAAAATAAACTATAACTTTGTATAGAGAAGTCTAACCTCAAGCTAAAATGGATTTCTCTAAGTGTATTTATGCTTGGCTAGAATTCAAAGATTGGATGCACTGAATTACTAGCACTCTATACACTTGGCTAAAAATATTTTTTAAAATAACTCTTTAAAGGCCTTCAAATAAAATTTATGGAATTTTTAGTGAATAATAATTTCAATTTGAATAATGTACACGGGGAAATAATTTTAAAGGTAGAAATATGACTCATGAAAAAAGACATTTTTATCACATTGGAAATAAACCAATTACATTACTAACACTTAAGGTAAATTTATACTAATATAAGCTGAATAGTCACAGAAATTTATTTTCCTTCCACTTTTTTCTAAAGATTTCATTAATAATAAATAATTATTAATTTCATTAATAATAAATAATAACAGCCAGCAATTACCTAGTTCCAGGTACTTCAAAAAACTACATATATTTAGCTCTTATGACCCACATGTGGTAGGTACTTTGATTAGCCCTCTTTTACAGAAATACAAACTGAGGTGCAAAGGGGTTAAATAACATTTTATATCATTCAGTCACTAAGTAACACATTCAAGAGCCTGAACCTACAGTTTGGCTTTAAAGCCTAAATCTTTCTGCTTTTTTTTTTTTTTTTTAAGCCCCAAACACCTTGTTGTGATGTTTATTTTATTTATTTATTTTATTTATTTATTTATCATGAGTCAGGTACTCTCTGAGATGCTAGCAATACAACAGTGAAAAAGAGAACATAGACAAAACTCCCATTAGACAAACCGATAAATAAGTAAAATATTGATATGACAGGTGGTGATAAGCGCTATGCAAAAAATTAAAGCAGGGCTGAGAAATCAAGAAGACAGGAGCAGGGTATTAAAAATATCAAATAGAGTTTGAATAATATCACCACCTAAATAAAGGCAAAAACACTTTTTGTAATACAGTGCTATACATTAAAAATGTAATGTTCATCAAACTCCCTTTGCTGTATCTGATTTTTTGTGGTTATGCCTTTTGCAAAAAAAAATATATATATATTTATATACATATTATATTTATATATTTCATATATATTTTATGTATTTCATATATTATATATATATGCTATTTATGCCATTAAACACTTGTCCAGGTTCTTCATAGCAATTTAAATGCAGGGTAAAACCAGTCTTCATGAATTTCATATTTGTAAATATCTGGATTACTATAAGTCCATGTCCTGTATTATTTAAAGACAAAAATAATTTGCCCCCCACATCTTTTTATTACTATATTAATATGTTCTCATCTTAAAACATCAAATATTTTGTAAGGAATCTTCCTTTGACCTCCCACCCTAAGGCCTTTCCTGGGGTGACTAAATTCTCCAGCCCATAATGTGCAATAGCTTTTTAAGGGAAGACAAAGGAAAATGTGATGCAAGAGCTGTCCCTCCTCTTGCCCCCTTCGTGGGAATAAATTGGGTTTACTCCTCTCCTGACTCTTCCAACTCCCCCTCACAATGATCAGGAAAGTAAATGTACTTAGAATCTGAGTAGTATAAGAACCAGGAGTCTGCATTGTGACCAGGAGTGGTGCTGTCTTTGCTTAATCAATAAATTGAAGAAGCCAAATAATTGCTCTTTGTTTTTCATTGAGAAATTTGCCAAGAGGTGTGACCAGGAGCCCTTCTGTCTTGAGTGGCTGTCTCCACACACCTCAGTTTATCTTCCTTGGTTCCACCCACAACTGTGATGGCAAACACTTTCCAAAATGAGCCTCTTTTACACCTAAAGGGAAAGGAATCTGTCCCCAGTATCACACACAAGGGAAATCTCATTCTACTATTAAATGATCAATATGGAGAAGCTTATTTGAATGTGTACATGATGCTTATAAGTGGAAGACTGGTTTTGCTGCTTTGTCTTTACTGTTTTTGAAAAAGAGATCATAATAGGAAATATACATCTTTCAAACAACTTGTAAAAATTTCTGATTTTGTATTTATTAAAAGTCTTCCAAGGAAAAATTCTATGTAGCATCTGTAGTACTAATTGGACATTCACCATGTTAATAATAGGCATATCAGGATGGTTAAATTTTTATCATTTTTATAATTTTTTTCTTACTAATATGCAATACTGTTATAAACTGAAAAGAAAATGTTATACATGTTTAAAAATCATTGCCACACAAGGCTTCAACTGCATTTTGCAATGTTTTGTTATATTTTCAAAATGAAGCAAAATGTCAGAATCTTCAGGCAAGATAAGATAGTTGATCTCTGTAATTTTCTATAGGTTCATATTTTACAATACATTTTTAATTTAATTTTCTCAGTATCATAGAACATAACATATCATATATGAAAATATTAAGGCCTCTCCCTTGAATACCCATTTAAAGGTAAGATTAATTTGGATCCAAATAGGAATTCTAGAAATTAAAATTTTTTTCTATACAAAAATTAGCTGAGTGTGGTGGTGCATGCCTGTAGTCCCGCTACTGGGGAGGCTGAAGAGGGAGAATCTTTTGAACCCAGGAAGCGCAGTTTGCAGTGAGCCCAGATCGTACCACTGCACTTCAGTCTGGCTACAGCATGAGAATCTGTCTCAAAAAAAAAAAAAAAAATCCTTTGAGGAAAATCTACCAGATACATTAGAACCTGAGTCAGCATCACTTTTTTCATTGCTAAATATGACACAGATAGTAATGAGTTTGCTTTAAAAAAAAAAAAATCACAAAAACCCATTTACTGACCTCCTAGTGTTACAAAGAGGAAAAGCTGGAGCATCCCTGGTGTTTTTTCCTGGCCGGAAAATGTTAGCATTTTAATATTTGGCAAAGTGAATGTTCTGACTCTGAAAAAAACCGTTAAAGTCACCACCATTATATTTTCATTTTACATCATATTGAGTTCTTGTATCATTTTTGTTTTTTGGTGAATTGTTGCTTTTTTTTTTTTTTTCTCCTGCAGTGAAAACATTCCATGCATGTATGTTTAGGGTATCTTTCTGAAAACTTTGTTTTATTTTAGGAAATACTTTCTAGGGGAAAAAAAGGAGTGAAGACTATATATATTGGGGATCTAAAATTCAAAAACGTAACATGTTCATAATCAATAATATTTCACAGAGTATTTCTTTAATTTTTTTGCCTAATATCAATGTTTTCTTTGATTTATCACATCCCTAAAAAGGGGTTCTCTATGTAATGACTTTCATCAAGTGTCCATCAGCAGATGAATGGATAAAGAAAATGTACATATACACACTAAATTCATTTTTTTAAAGGGACTATTTGTCTACTACTTGGTTTTAGTGTCAGCCATCCGTGTGTCAAGTAAAGACAGCCCTCAAAAGGCATTATTCCTAATGTTTGGCACTCCCCTCTGGACATTTTAAAGCACTGCCCCAACACCCTCACTCTAGGGATCCTTAAGCCTAAAATAAATTTCCAAGAATTCCTCCCCAGGCCCTGAGGACTCTGAGAAGCCTTGGGAAGAAAAGACACCGCCAGTGAAAGAGATTGTAATTGATAAAAGCCACAGTATGGGGCCTGAGAGATGAGGTGTTCCCAGGTTACAAAGGGCCAGGTTGCATATGACCACTACTAGGGAGGTGCCAACTTCTAGTCCTCTGCTGTTAAAATGTGACTCTTGGGTGTAGGAAGAGGAATGAAGTTTTAGGTACAATAAAGACTAGAAGTCTTTATTTGTGGTATCTAAGCAGAAAGAACAGAAAGTGCTGGTGCATATGTTCTATGTGGGTTCAATTCAGACGTGAAGAACATTTAGTTTTGTTTATCAATATACACACAGTGAAGCAAAGGAAGCTACCTTTCACCCTCTGGTGGCCAGGCTATGCCCGTCGACACCCCCACCCCGTCAGTCCTTAGGACTTATGCTTTAGGGGTGTCTCTGCAGGTGCCGCTGGTGGCGCTTCTGGGAACAGGCGCTAGGACCTTGGTTGTGGACACCGCAGCAAGGCAGGAGGCCACTTAAAGCAGCTGAGGGCTCCCCCAACCCCCGCCCCTAAGCAACTCATTAACAGGTGGAATCGCATGGTTGGTTCCTGCCCTCCCCCTCCCCCCTCCCCCCGAAACAAATCCTTCAAACCCAGAGCACGAACTGGGCGGGGTATGGGGCCAGGCGTTCGAGGCGCCTTGCCAGGAGGTCAGACCCTCGGAGAGCCTGGGCGACTGTGGGGAGTGCAGGAGACAGCGCAGCATCTGCCGTTCTCCACTCCTTTGTGCACTCAGGCACACAGTCCCTGCTCTGCCTGCTCTCGGTCTGCCCTGAGCTGGGGTCACGTTATAAAGCACGTCGATCATTTCGCCAAAAGCAAGTTCAGCCACAGCAGAGGGAAGGAGGCCGCGTGCGTCTGTCCCAGAGAGCCTGCATTCCTTTAGGCGACTAATTCTGGAAGGAGTCACCAGCAGCTCCAGCCCTGACAGGATGTGTCAAGGGACTGCAAGACTTGGTCTGGGAGTCCTCAAACCCCTCTGAGCTGTTGTCTCTGCTCCCAGCTTCTTCTGCCCCTTCGGAGGGAACAAACACCACGCCCTGAGCCCCAGCCCCGCCTGGTGCGTTACCTGTTGGCTGCCAGCCGAGACGCGATGTAGCCTCCCGGAATCTGGGTGATGATGTAGCCCCAAAAGAAGGAACCGTGGATCATCCCCACGGTTTCCGGGTCCCAGTTGAATTTGGCTTTCTATGGAGGGGTAGGAAAAATAAGCGTGAAGGGAAAGAGTAGCGTCAGTGCCAAAGGCTCACTTTCAGAGGTTCACAAGCCAAAAAGCCCCCAACGCTTGGGCGCTTCATGCATTCCGGGGATAAGAGTGGCTTCATTTTCGTTTGCTAACAAAATTGCCTCTTGCAACGAAAAAACCTTGCTCATTAACAAAATGTATTGTGATTAATAGTGAGGCCACGCGCACCGGCTTTGCTCCCCGGCTGCTGTCAGGCAGATCGAATCATCTAAATGGAGGAATCTAGAGGGCCCGTCTTGGAAACTCGGACTCCCCATGAAGAGATTTGTTAGCCAGATGTGGAGACGCCTGGCAGGGGTCCACTTAACGAATCCGGTCAATGCGGACTCAGTAGTGTAGTGACTTCCAATCCTGGAGACTTAAATAGGGAAACTTTGGGGAAGGAAGGTGGGGAGGGAAGGAAGGTGGGGAACGAAGGATGAAAGATGCAGGGCTCCTGGTGGCTAAGAGAAAGGGTGTCCCCACAAATGCGGATGGATATGGGCCTGAAGGATTTGGAGTGGTCGGTGAATTGGGAGGAGTAAAGGGAGAGGGAGTCATTGCTCAGGGGTTTTGATAAATGCGGGGCAGGGGCATTTATGAAGGTGGAGGTCTTATTCCGTCCTAATCAGCCTGGGTGACTTCCCGAGGGGAACCTCAAAGTAAACTGGGTCGCAATATTTACGTCCGAAAGGTGGGAGCGCGCTTTTCCCGCCTGAGAACTGGGGACCCTTTTTCTCCTTTGATATTTTGACACCCAGCGGATTTTGCAAGGTCTCCCGGATTCCAAGAGCCTTCCCCAGTTTCTGCTCTCAACTCCTGCTTAGTCTGGTTTACGGCACGTAGGGTTTCTAAGAAGGAAGTCCGGACCCAGGGGTTCTGTGACCTTGACGTGACCCTCCCCTCTGGGCGCGACTCCCCGCCACCCTGGGACCCTCTTACGTTGTGGCTCCTCCTGGAGAAGGTAAACCTTCCCAAAGACCCCTCAGCCGAACCAGCTGATATGGACACAGCTGATTTTGTTTTCCAGTTTGTTTCATTTTGAATATTAAGAATGTTTTGGCAGGGACTGAATGAAGTCCTGGGAAAACTATAATTAATATGCTACACTATTCATCCAAGTAAAACAAACACACTTCTATTTAGACTTAGTGGACATTGCTAGTCACCAACGTCTTGTATTAAGTCACAGTTCACAAAACCTGATGAGCTAGACGCTCTTTTCTACTTTGTAGATGAGGAAGGGAAGAGGCCCAGACAACAGAGCGAAAAGGGAACTGATAACACTACTGGGGTCCATTCTAGAACGGCAGAGTTAGAGAGGAGCTTAGGAAGCAGCCAAACCTTCCTTTCAGTGGGGGAAAAACGGGGGTCAAACAGGAGCTGTGGTTTTGCGAGGCCGCATGGCCGAAGGGCAGGAGCCAGGGCGGCCAGACGTTGCCCACCTCCTTGATGACCTTGCCCCCGCGGTGGATGGTGCTGTTGTTGACCATGTCCACAATGGCCACGCCCAGGTTGCAGCGGATGCCGAAGGAGATGCAAAAGCCCAGGCCGCTCATTATGGCGATAATGTAGCGGCGCGGCAGGCCGAAGCATGTGCAGTCGCACAGCGGCGCCTTCTTCTCGGGCACCTCTAGAGGCTTCCCATCCTCCGTCAGCTCGATCGTCTCCCTGGTGTCTTGCTTCTTCTCCAGCACCCTGGGCGGCAGAGCAGGGGCGAGTCAAGGACGTGGCGGCTTAGGTACCCCCAATGCTGACCCATTCCCATTTTTCAGGACCCGTCGGGGTTGGGAGGAGGGCCGTCGACCTCACCCCGCCCTCGGGGATTAGGGTGGTGGGGTGACACCAAACTGCAAGATCTCCCACCCTCTCTCACATTCTGCAGGTGCCTTTGGCCGCGGCGGCGACATCGTTTCAACTTTAGCACCTTTAGGCCTAAGGTAGCGAGTCCCTGTCTCGGGATCCACCCCTGGGCGCTCTGATTCAGATACACAGGCCGCTTGGGCCTAACTTTCTTGCAGGGTCTGCAGGGTCTGCATTTTGTGATGGCAGGGGTTACCAGAGTGTCCTCTGCACCTGAATAGGGGCCTCCCACTCCTACCCGCGCCCAGCAGGGCTTTACACTGACAACCGCGGTGTCCTCCTGCAACCCAGCACCAGAGGTCTACTCCGCTGCAGGCGGGCCCAACTTGAGAGCCTTTTCCACCCGCGCTGCCTTTTCCGTTTCTAGCAAGTTGAGGTTTTCCAGGTTGACGATGCTGGTATTCTGCCCCCCAGCCCACCCCCAGAGCTGAGCCTGGGGCACCCCCGGGACTAAGGCCTCTCTAGGCCAGTGCCTGTGCGTGAGAAGAAGGCCTGAGAGCGCTCGCCGAGAGTGTCATGCACTCTCCTTCCCCTTCATCCCGCTCCAGGGTTCTAGTTCAATGCTTACTCCCCTGTTACACTTCTTACTATTTTTTTTCCTTATTACTGGAGTTGGAGACAAAGGACTCAACAGCATATGGCCGACACCTAAGCTTCCTACTGCCAGAACATGAATAATTAATTATTCACAATCTTGCCTCATTACTATCTCTCTTACAAACACCGAAAAATGTCAAGGATCCCTTTCCCAAAACGCAAAATGCGACTCCCAGATATACAAAGGTGCCCCCAAATCAACTTTTGTAAGATATTCCACATCAAAGGGGAAGATCTCACTTCAATATTTGTTTTTGCATAATGTTTCATGAGATTTTAACCGTCAATTCTTTTTTGGCTTTGGTCCTTGGGAGAAGGGGTAAATGAAAAGGGGAACGCGGAGAAAAGGAATGGTTTTACTAAAAGGTGCCAGTGTTCTAGTCTACAACATATTTATGAAATTTCTATTAACAACAAACAAACGAAAGGAATGTACAAGATAACATCTCCGTATGTAGCCCCTTGTGATTTATACTTCCGATATTTAAACAAAGAGCCTCTCCGTTTACAATTTGCAGAAATTTTTTCCAGTCTACCATGTAATTGTTTTTCACCCGTGCCGTTTTAAATGCTATGTGCACACCCAATTGTTTTCACACACACGGGTGAAGCAAGCGAAATTTTTAAAATTAATTTCAAATATGCATAGCTTGGAATATTGCTGTCAAACAGTTTGAGGCCACCAGAAAAAAATATCAGGCTTCCGAATTCTATAAAAAGCACCTGGAGAATAGGTCATAAAGGTATTTGTGGCTAGGTTAATGTTTATTCTTAAAGTCTGATCATAATGTTAGAAAACATTGCAATTTATTTTTACTGGGAGAAAAAAATTCAGCCAGTGTGTGTGTGTGTGTGTGTGTGTGTTTCTTTTCCTGTATTGGCTTCGTGTGCTCAAATATACAAAGTTGAACTCTGCGCCGGATGGCAGTTGTACTGGCAAAGAACATCCTTTTCCATGGTAGCTGTGGGACTGCAGGGCCCTTGCGGTATCTACTGCCGCATAGGTGCATAATCGTGCCTACTTGAAGCCCGCCAAACCTGAAGAGATTTGGAAAATTTGGGAGTGGTTTGATCATTTTCTTTACATTTCTCATGCATTTACAGAGACTTCAATTTTCCAAATATTAAAATTAGCGCTCCTTTGTAATTCTTTTTCCTTTGAAAGAATGTCTGCTCTGTCTTCTTGATTTTGCTCTAATTATTAAGAAAAGCTGTATCCATATCACATACTTGAAATGATTTAAAGTTTTGCAAATTACAGCATAGTGTAGTGACTATAGGAGGATTCAATAATTAAATCATTTCTAGGACTTTCAAAGTAATGTTGCTTGTTATATTTATGGCTGTTCTTCCAGGCATTGACATTTCCTATGCAAGAAATAGATTCTAGGAGATGAAAATAATTAAAAATGCATATACATTGTTTCAGGCTCAGAGAAAGGAATTGCTTCAACTATCAATTATGGATATATTTTGATTCTTCTTCATTCAATACAGAAGACATATTCCACTAGGGGATTCTCTACTATGCTTTTGAAGCTGAGACCTCTCTCTTTCTCTCTCCCCAACATATATATACACACCCACATATATATATAACATATATACATATATAACATATATATATATATATAAACTATTACTCTTTGAAATTTCTTGGTTAATTTTTTTAGAGGGTTGTGTTTTATATTCATTTGTCTGCATGAAAGGAATTTAATTTGGGGCATCTATGAGCACCAAAAGAAACGCTGTTTGAGCAGGTGCTGGTCATTTCTTAACTGTAAAGAAGATAAATCCTGTGTAATAAAGGATAAAACTCTGCAGTCACCAAAGCAAAAATCAAACACACACACACACAGACACACACACACACACACACACACACACACCAGACAGGTTCATTTAGTGCAACATTCCTGCATTAATAAGCAGGTTTCCAGAGCACCCCTGCTCCAAGCAATGGGCAACAAAAAGACTTTCCGATCATATTACAATCTTTCTGAGCCACCAGGGTTTATGGAAACGGCCCTGCAGATTTTTTCATGCTGAGCCCCAGGTAAGCAAAGATTTCCTTTGTCTTACCTGTAGATCTGGCCGAGGGATTTTCCAGCAAAATTCTTTAGCCCCTCTTTTCCTGGGGCCAAAATCCTTTGTTTTACTGATTCCATTCTTGCAAAGACTGTTGTCGGTTCTTGCCAGATTTAGATAGTGATTGCTAAAAAAGGCGAGGATTGCGCATATTGTCTTAATCTCTTAAAGTAGTTGTGGGTTTTTCCTTCTCAGCAGAATGGTAGTGGCTTGCCTCCAGCAAGAGTGAGAGTGAGAGAAGGGAGGGAGAGTGAGAATGAGAATACAACAGAATAGCTGCATGCAACCCACGGGTTTCCTAATAGGAGAGTTGGTAGACACAATCAGAAAGTCTCATTGGAAGGGGAGGATCCGGTGGCAAAGGGCGCAAGCAGTACCACGGTATTTGGGTAGATGCGGTTGAGTCCTTGTCCTGGAAGTCGGTCAGCTGAAAAACAATGTAAATTCCTCGTTTTGAAGACTTACTGCTCTCAAATCTGCTGGCTTTTAAACGGAGGGGCCGGAATGTCACAGAACCTTTGGGTAACAACAAAGTCAAAAGAATAGTACTTTTAAAAATGGTGTCTTTGCTGTAAGGAACAGAGCATATTCAAAACTCATGGGAGCATCTCAGGTCTCAGGTGAGCAATGCTGCTATTAGTTTTTCCTCCCTGCCCATGATCTCCTCCCATCACGCCAGCGTAACTCTGCTCTGCGGTAGAGTCAAATTAAGATGGAGAAGGCTTGCTGCTCTTTGAGGACGTGAGTAAATAAAAGATACACCGTTCTGAATTGGGCAGCGTCAGGGAATATTTTTTTTCAGCGGCTGACAGCGCCCGTTTGGGCGGGTCTCAGTACAATGGTTCAGCACCACGGACAGAGTAAGTTTCAGAAAATGGGGATGCTTCTTTTGGCTAGCTAGGTTGCCAACTTTCTAGGGGAGCTGGGCGTATTGCCCTGACCAAGGACCATACTGGGGCTCTTCAGGAACGGATGCTATGGGAACCATGTAGGAAGATGTCATCATCTCCAGAGTTTGCAGGGAGAATGGTGCATTTAGCTCTGCTAGGGAAGACAACTTTATTAAAAATTGACAAGTTACTTCTAGTTTGCTACGTTTTGTCCAGCACGCTGATGCCAGTATTGCAGGCAAGAAAGATTTCAACATATTTAACTTATGCTTGTGGTGTTCCAAGACATCTAGGCTCCCTTGAATATAAAATATGTGCGCACAAAATACACAATTATATTGTTCATATGTTTGCTTTAACCTCTGACAGGAAAAAGATGAAAGAAAGAAAGGGAGAGAAGGAAGAATAGAGCAAGGAAGAAATAAATAAAAAGAAGTGGGAGGAGAAAAAAAAGAATAGCTATAAACTCGGTGAAGTTGATTAAATAAAAGAGAGTTACTTTAATATAAATTCCTTGGAATTTTAAGCATCTTTATTTAACTAATTTACAATGCACTACTGAAATACCAATATACTGATGAAATATGTGGCTATACCTTGTGCTTGCCAACAAATTGTAATTGATAATTCAAAGATTTATTAACAAAAAAGATTTATTCTAATTTACATATATTACATTCAAATCTTATTTTATTTTTGTTTGTATCTCCTTCTCCTAAAGCATAAATTTTGAAAGACATTCATGTAAGATTTTTGGTTTTATGTATAGAGGTACAGTATCAATGAATTTATCTCATTAAGCAAGAAAACTGTGCTAGACTAATGTAAATTATTAATCTCTTTCACATGAATCACAAACTTCTTGTGTACAACTCAGGCCAATGCTTACAAAAGAGATTGGCCTTGAACCACATTTTCAAGGTCAAAACCTTGGATGTCATATAAGCCAACAGAGGGAGTCAATTTTACTTAAGATCCTGAGACAAAATTTCAAAAGTATGGATCTAAATTCAGATTCAAATAAGAATATTACCTGAATAGTTCAAGTGATATAATGGCTATGTATTCACTGAATGCATAGCTGGAAAAAAAATGTCAAAGTAGCTAAAACCATCTGCCATTATTAAGTTTGATAGTGTCAAATTATTTTCCATTGTGAAATATGATAAGGAAAAGGATAATGAAGACATTTCTATCTTTTTTGATAAATTTGTGTTAAAAAATATATCTTTGATAAAACTGTGAATTTGATTTTTCTCTAAAACCATGGAATGCCTCAGAATAATATCTATTTCTCAAGATCAAGTATAAAGGGACCAAAAAAAAAAAAATCCCTCACTAAACTACTTCCTTACAAAAAAAAAAAAAAAAGAAAAAGATTAAAAGATTCAAGCTACTCAGGACTTGACTTATTTAGGTGTTTTTCAAAATATCTGTATTTTTCAAATCTTTAGTAACTAAATTCATTAAATTATAGTTATTTAGAGATATTAATGATTTTGGAATTATGGGAAGTTATACAAAAAATTAGAATTTTCAACAAATATTTGTGAAGCTGGGGTGATGATATATAAATGATTTTCCTAATCACTCTAGGTTAAGTTGCACCACAAATGACCAGACATCTACCTAAACCATCAGTAAACATGATAGCTAAGTCTCCAATATACAAATATGAAGGAACACTAAGCAATATAAATCCAACACCAAAGCATTGTTTTTAGAGTAAAACAGTTATATTCACCTTGAATGAAATGAATGTCATCCTCCTCTCTCTTCCACTCTCTTCGTAATAGGGTGAGCAACTGAATCAGAATAACTGGTAATATTGATTTACTCATTCTAAAAATATTCATTGAGTGTCAAGAATAATATTAGATCCGGGAATTCTCCCTGAAATATCTCACAAGCTACATGGGAGACAGACACATAAATACAATTTCAAATAATTATGAGTGAAATTACACAAGTTAAATAACCCAGCCTGGGAGTGAAAATGTCCAGAATATATTTCAGGAGACAATGTTTTCTTGTCTGTCTTAATAGTTAAAATAAATGTAGTTCTATAAAGATGACGGCAGTCCAGTGGAGTTTGGCAGGGTGGAGTGGTGGTATTTGGATAACACCCCAGCCAGAGGGGGTGTATTTTATGGTATTTCCATAAACTATGAAAAATGTTGTGTGTGGAAAATTACAAGAAATGTTACTAGACCACCTGAGACTGAAGAATGTCATTTAGGCTGGCTTTAAACCCATAGCTGCACCCAATGTAAGAAACATATATTCAGACTCCATTTGCTAACCCAACAGATTTTCTTCATGGGTGGACACAAACTGCAACACTGAACATGTGCTTTTGCAGCCCTAAATTCATCAGATTTATCTTTACACAAAGAAACACTAGTAGTTATATGTAGGATATTAATTTAAGCATGTCAGAAAAAGACTTCCTTTCTCTGTCAAGATTTTTTAACTAAAATCCCCAATATTTCACATCCAATTTTAACAAGCCCTAAATTGCATTATTAGACCACTTTTCTTCTAGGGGAAGAATTGTCCCTCTTGTCAAGAGCTGTGAACAATAAAAGGAGAAGTTTTCACTGAATATAATTAATGTAATGTGCGTACCATATTACAATTTATGAGTAGTTTTTATTTACATGATAAACTTATTTATTCCTTATAATTATTCCTTAAACTAAAATAGTTGTATTTCCATGTTATCAAGGAGGAAAGTGAGATTTAGTAATTACCTGCAGTCACATAACTGGTGATGAGAAAATAGCACAGGTTAGAGTAGTTTCTCATAGTTTAAGGTCTTGTTAAAATACAGATTCTGATTCAATAGATCTAGAGTGGAGCCCAAGATCCAGCAATTGTAACAAATTTCCACAACTGCTTGCCTAAGGATCACATTTTGAACATCAACATCACGGAGTATGAAATGTGAAATCAGTTTACCTGAGTTTGGGTCCTGGTTCTACTGATTATCATCTCTGCAATTTTATATCAATCATTGAACATTAATGAGCCAGTTTTCTTACTGGCACAAATGAAGGCTTGTATTGTGTGGTTTCTATCATCCTTTCTACTTGTAAAATTTTATGCCTTTTCATGACTTTACTCATTGATATAAAACTTCTTTTCTTTTGTTTCTCCCACCCTAAGTTTTTTTAATTATATTTGAGTTAAATGATTAATAATAAATGGAAAAAATACTAATATGTAGAAATGTGCTTCTTTCTGAAAGTTCTGTTTACATATTTAAAGAAGAGTTACCTTGTTGTTTCACTATATGCACACATTGAGTTTTATATGCAATTGTTTAAATAATTGTATTCATAGTATTTTTCAAAATGTACATAAGGTATTAACCAACAGCAATGTAATAGGTTTCCATTTGTTTATATCCCTGTGTGAGGAAATACTTTTGAGTAATTATTTAAATGTCTTGCAAATGTTGCCCTCTGGTGGAAGGATATGTTAATATTTTAGAGAAAATTGTGATCCTTAATTACGCAATTACACCTACTGTTTTTTCTCTTTCTTTCTTTCTTTCTTTCTTTCTTTCTTTCTTTCTTTCTTTCT